>NC_051850.1:188882347-189205163 GCF_905115235.1 Hermetia illucens
GTGTATGATTCCACTGCAATCCCACCAAATTGAGAGTAAAACCTTCCTCATTGTCAATGTTGGTCTTGATGTCGGTCTTGGCGCCTGATTTGCTGAAAGCCACTGTCTAGAGCGTTTTACATTATCGTACAGGATCCACTTTTCGTCACCAGTTACGATCCTGTTTAAAAATGGATCTGAGTTCAGTCTCGTCAATAAAGATGTGCAAATTGTTCGTCGCTGGTCCTTATTGCTTTCGCTTAATTCATGTGGAGTCCAAACACCTTGTCTACATTTTTTGCCGATTTGATGTAAGTGTCTTTGTACGGTTGACCAGGTTGATTGTAGGCTTCTCGATAATTCCTGCATGCTCAATCTCGGATCTGCTTCCACTAGCGACTTCAGCGCGTCTTCGTCGAACTGTACGGGTCGGCCACTTCGCGGCATATCATTAAGGTCATAATCACCTGCGGCAAATTTTCTATACCAACTTTGACACTTGTTAACTTCCAACACTTCGCCATACGTATCGCAAATTTTTCTAGTTGCAGCAGCTGCGTTCAAACCAGCGTGAAAATGAAACAACATGCAATGCCGTATATGGTCCTCTGATGGTACAAATGCCGCCATTTTGTCAAAACAAGTTTAATCTTGCTATGCACTTAGTTACACGTTACTCACTACCTGCTCTACTTAAGTTCACTGTAAATTAGATGTTATCACTTTCGCTGTTAGTACACGACTGATGACAAATTACTCATCCTCAAATAATTGATGACTTATGGGTACCCCTAATAGATAATGTTTACATTGCAAATTTACATGGCATGTGCATTGATTTTGATGGGGTCAGCTTGGATTGAAGAAAAAATTGAACTATCGATCCAATTACATTTGGATCGGAATGTTATGATAAATTGACATATGCTAACTTTAAATTTTTTTTCTAGACGAAATGTGGAACCGGAATGTTGCAATTGATGGTAGTATATTTGAAAATTTATCGATTAAATTTCGAATACGATTATTTTATATTGATATTATAAAATATTGGTACAATGTTGAATGGATTCAACATATTGGGGGCCGGGCAATGAGCTCTTCAAATCGTTCAGATAGCGGCACGTCGTCTTGTACTTCCTCTGTTTCCTTTTCGTTTGATGATTGTGGACTCGGCCTTATACTGAATCGTCTTTTAATCAGGAGGTATAGGAACAGCATAACCGCTGCCACTAATAGCACACTTGTAGCAATTGTGATGAGGTTCTGGTGATGAATTTTTTCCAGAAGGACCTCGTGCGATGTTTTATTTCGTGTCGGTAGCTCCAAGCTTGCATCCGCAACTTTCATTATGATCGTATCGTTGACGGGATGACTAGTGAAATTCTTTGAAGTTAACCATGGAACCTCCTTCATATACGTTTGCGTAACCTTCTTCGTTTTCGTGGTGCTCGATCGTAGATTTATGCCCTCGACTGTTGTAAGGCAACCTCCTACTGTTTTTATTATGCCGACATCCTTCAGTAGAACTTCGAATTTTTCGCCAGCGCAGGAAATCGAGGCCGTTATTGGTTGAATTGTAGTGAAAAGCCAGGTATTCGGCGCTGTCAGCTCACTCCATTGCGTTTCATTGACTATCGTTGGCAGTAGCGGACACCTGGATTTGCCCGGTCGGTTGTAAACTTCATCTATAATGCAATTAGGAAAACGATTAATGTTCTTTGCCAAGGTAGGTGAACAAAGGTAAACTTCTTCGATGATTTCGCAGGAGTCAAGTCCCTCTTTATCCAGCTCGAAATACGCTTCTTGGTTAAAATTTACGGCAACTAACGATGTGGAACTTCGAGGAAAAAGGCACTGGTTCGGTTGCAACCTTTGTGGAACTGCTGTGACGTGAAGAAGTTCATAGCTGTGGACCTCTACAATAAAAAAGTACCCATATACAATGATGTCCTCTTGGGTACGAATAAGATCGGTTCGGCTTTGAGGTCTTTTGTAAATAGTGAACTGTGGTCCAATTTGTGTTGAGACCTCGCTGATCGTCTTCGTCACCATCGCCATAGTCAGGAAGCTAAGAATGTTACCATGTCCATAGAGGCAGTCACTAAATTTTGAATATTTGTCCGCCAACTCGTCGTAGTAATTTATAGCAGCTAAATAGGCTGATATCACCTGTACGCCTATAGCCGCATGGTCCACCTTCGAGAACCATTTTTTCATTGAGTTTACAGAATCTATGACCTCTGCTTGTTTCTTGTTAAATTCGCTCAGCTTTTGAGTGGTGTAAAATTTCATGTCATCTATGCGAGCGTTGATTAGGATACTCTGTTCAGTTGCCGTCTTTAGAGTCATCTCTTGATTTCTTTGAAGTGTTTCAATATCTCTGTAGACTTCATCGTTAACCCCGAATATTGCTGTCATGATTGTTCCGAAGACTCCTTTTCTGTCTCGTTTTAGAACTCTTGGAATATCTGTTAATTCGTCGATTTGCCTGGTGAGTTCATTGCGCTTGGAGGTTAAATGTCGTAGTAATACGTCGCAATGAGTGGACTGAAGTAATTCTTGGGTCATCTGGCAGATCTCCTGGCTCTTGTTCAAAGTAGAAGCTATTCCGTCTGGGTCTTAGTTGACGTTTTTCAGAGGAAGATCGACTTCTAGTCTCAGTTTTCCTCTAGCGATTTTTGCTGGTTGTATAATAGTTTCTCAACGTAGTATCCAGCTTGAGGTTTCCAGATTTTATAATACTCTGTGGATGTATCCTGGGTGAAAGCCGTTGCGAAGGTAAAAAATAGAATGGCGATGTTTAGCAGTGCCTTCGCCCAAGTGCATGGTGCTATTTTGGGTTTTTTCGCTCGTCTCGGATTCCGGTTAGCAGTTGATAGGGACGTTGGTTTTGGAGGATTGTTAGCTCTTCGCGGAACAGTTGGACGTTTTCTGATGGTGGTTGCTGGTTTGTCGCTGATGGATGGTCCTGGAGTGGGTTCTGCAGGAATGTCATCTGGTAACGGACAAAGGTTAACGATACCAATTTGTTTACACTTGTTACCATGGTATCGTATAGTGACCACTCGCACCTTCCCATCTTGTCCTGGGTGTACCTCTAAAATGCGAGCTAACGGCCATTTCGTGGGAGGAGTTTCTCTTTCTCGGATTAATACCATTTGACCGCATCGTAAGTTAGATGATTCTGCTATCTATTTGTCCCTCTTTTGAAGAAGATGAAGATATTCGTAGACCCACCGTTTCCAGAATATCTGATTAATTTGTTTTAACTGTTGCCAGCGATCATGTAGTGATTCATTCGTTATGTCGACTTCTGGAAGGGCCATCAGTGGTCTGCTAACCAAAAAATGTGCCGGCGTCAATGCTTCTAAATCGTTTGGGCTGTTCGATAGCGGTACAAGTGGTCTCGAGTTGAGACATGCTTCTATCTGGCATAGAATTGTTGAGAATTCTTCAAAAGTTGGCACGATTCTACATTCGTCGAACACACCTTTTATATGCCTCTTTGCAGATTTCACGCCGGCTTCCCATAGCCCCCCGAAATGAGGAGTGGCTACGAGGATAAATTTCCAGCTAACGCCATCCTTTGCTGTTATACGAGCGATCTCGTTCGAACTTCTTTCGATGGCTTCAGCCATCTCCTGATCGATATACTTGCTGGCTCCAGTGAAATTTGTGCCATGGTCGCTATATATTTCTTTGCATAGACCTCGTCTGCTGATGAACCTTTTGAATGCAGCTAAAAAGGCCTCAGTAGACAGGTCACTAACTAATTCCATATGTATGGCCTTGGTGACCATGCATATAAACAGGCAAATGTATCCTTTTAGGGTTGCAGTGGATCGTCCTTTAGACATGCGTGTTCTAAAGGGTCCAGCAAAGTCGACTCCACAGTGCATAAATGGATGGGCTGGATTGATACGAACTGCCGGATAGTCACCCATCAGCTGAGTAGCTGGTTTACTGTTTTGTTTAAGGCAGGTCAGACATCGGTGTAGTTCATGTCGAATACTTTTTTTGTCATTTATGAGCCAGTACCGCATCCGTAGGTATTGGCGAACCATATTGACGGTACCATGCATTGTCCTTTCGTGAGCTTCTCGAATTAGTAAATGGGTGACATGATGACTGGGCGGCAAAAGGATCGGATGTCGGTAGTCATTGTTTACATTCGCGTTGCGAAGCCTGCCCCCCACCCGTAGAATTCCATCGCGGTCGATGAACGGATTAAGACTTCTCAGCCTCTTCTTTAGAGGTTTTCCTTTCGTAATATCGTTGATTTCGTCCGAGAACTCCTTTTGTTGAATGATTCGTAGGATTCTCAACCGACTTTGCTCATATTCGTCTGCCAATATGGCTCCTTTGGATTTTGTCGTAAATCTCGTGCAATACGCTGTGATTCTAACCAGTTTGACGAAATTGGAGTAGCGTGTTAGAAAGTCGTCGTCCATTGTAATTCCGGAAAAGCCAACCAACCAATTGTTGGATTTCAGAAATACAGGGTGCGCCATATTTTATGTCGGTATAAAACCATCGAATAACTGACATTTATCGATGAATTGATTTGGTTACACGTGTTTTTGAAACGTCATTTCTTCACATCCTACTGTATAGATAGGGCACAACATCGACCGTAGTATATGCTCGGTCTGGACTTTTCGTATTTGGCTTGACAATCGATTACCCTATGGTCATAACTGGGGCATCTAAGGCATGCAGTTGCAAGTCAGTTTTCAGTTGTAACTGAAAACAAACTGAACCGAATGGGACCTTATATTTGTGAGACAATCCTTAGAATGATCTAATTTAGGTCAACTATGCGCTATTTTGTTCGACAACTTGTTGCTGTTTAGAAGATACTTGCATTATGTCTATCTTATAGAAGTCCTCGTCTGTGTGGAAAAAAATGGGATAATTGATTTTCACAAGCTTCTCTTGGGGCGAGTGTTTCACCAGAAAATTCACTAAAGCTGATCACTTTTGGGCGATTGTTTATGTCAGACGGCTCAATTGCTGGCAGCATAGGTGCGAATTAAGAGCTTCGCCGTACAGGACCCGCTGATAGTAGATGATCCCGTGGAAATCCCACCAAATACACAGCAAAATTTTCCTGGCCATCAACCCTAACTTGGTCCCCGTTTGCCCCGAATCGCCGCGATTCGACCGAGATTGTTGTTGTTTGATGTTGTGGTAAGTGTTCTACTCTTGATGATCAGTAAGCGATTCAGAAATCCCAATATAAGTAGTTCTATCTAACAAATTAACAAGGTTTTAGAAAGTCGAAGATACTTTTTTCGTGTGAATTTGCCGCATCTCTTGACATTATGGAATGTCAGTATTATGTTAATGTCTGGATCAGTCTGAAACACTGAAAGATATGTAAGCAATGTCCTACTTATTAACTCTGCATCACATTATATTACCAATTTCTGGTTGCCACAAATCCAGATAGTAGCGTGCGCGATGTAGATGGCTGAAAACTGACTGAAGCGGTGGTCGTCCAATCACCAAAGTTAAGCGATGCTGGGAATTATCAATACTTGGATGGGGAACCGTTGTCAAACCTGAAGCGGTATCATTTCCTGCAAGTAGTTAATTATCGCAAATAGAAAAGGGTCACGTCAAACCATAGCCGACTCGGGCAAGTACTGAGGAAGGTACAGGTAGTACCAGAAATTCCAAAAGGTTCACACCATTTTAAACAATTTACATATTTCTCTTGCCTCTTCTAACCCAAAATAATTGTAATTAGATCGCTTAGATGTTATATTTATAAACCATTATCCGAATTTTTTGAAAGCTCAATTGGAGTTCAGATAATACCAATTCCAAGAATTCGTTGAGTTCTACTTTATAGAAGACCTTCGTGATTCAAGATTATTGAAGAGATTGTAGGAATTTTTCAAAGTTATAACTTAAAAATACACACCAATTATAATCGTGAAAACATGCTTTATTATTCTTAAGAAGGATTTGACCTATCTTCTAGACAGTCGTGGGCGAACCTTATTTATAGACGAAGGGTATAATGTCGTATAACGTATTTCCATTTAGCTTTTTTCATTCAGTCTATTCCATTTATATGGAAAACCTTGCTCGACTTTACACATTTCATTCGCCGAAAGTGACAGCGATCCTAGACGTCCTTTATATGCACATACTTCACATGTTCCCTGAACTTCACGCACTCACATCATTAATAGGCTTCCATGATTTGATAGATCCCTTCCACTGGTTTTTACTCATAACCATGTATATTACCAAGAAAACATTTAGTTTACGAGGTGAAACCTTCAAAAGATTGATTGACGAACCACCATTGTGCCGAATAAATAACACATCATATATTTCTCTGTAAAGATATCCCGGCCTAAACATGATGCCAATATTAAACTAATTCTATTATACTTTTACTATTGTGTACCCAAAGGGGATGTTTGCCCAGCGGATTTGCACCTCCGCTGCCGAGGGTACTTTTACGATGTTGAATAAACGATGAACCAACCATACCCAACTCGGATGCTTGGCCAACGCTGAGCGTGACACATGTCAACGTCCTATGCAAATTACATTGTGCTCTGATATGTAAACATATCATGAGAAAACTCCTGGCGGCGAGTGTATCCAGGACCAACATATTGTACTATCTTCCATGGCCAGCAACGCTTCATTCTGCGTAAATACTTGATCCATCTTTCATAATCCTCATTCTGACATAATCAATTCTTCTGGATACACTGGCACATCTTGGCGTAAACTCTCGCTAAGGACTCTTAATAAATTCAGTCCATTCTGAAGAGTCTACAATGTACATCCTTGAAAGTTTGAAAAGGAAAACGAATTGAAGGGAGGATATTTTATTTAATTTCGGGAGGAAGGATGAGTTGGGCAACGGTATGAGAAGGTGGGTGTGTCTCTGAAAATGTTGTGCATTTTACTCAGCTCCCAAAGACATAACAGCGTCCCACAATGGCCGTTAAGTTACTGTTTGTGATTCAACAAAAAGAAGATAGAACATAAATATATTAAAAAGTCCCAGCTAGCGTAATGGTAGCAGCCCTTGTATTACAAATTTCAAGAGATAGGAAGCAAATTTTTCTTAGACACCAGAAAAACGAGTGTCAAAGGGGCCGAGACAGAAAGCAAAGTCTTTAACTGATTTACAAGAATTGTTTATTTCACGTTTTTAAACACGGAACATATTGTGGTCCATATCGGTCGGCGTCTCGAACTCGACTCCCCGCTACCCATCGTTGTGGTCGCGATTGCTCGTTTGTGACAGTTCGGCCACTCCTGACAAATCGGACTCCTGGCCGGGCACGTTCCCCGGGTCTTCTTCGTTGTTACTCCCATCGGTATCGTTGTCGAGGAAAGGTGCAGCTGTGCACCACGGTTTAAGATGTTCGGCGTGGAACACCGAATTAAAGCGCCTTTGTCGACGTTGGAGACCTTCGATATCTTCAACGACGTATCGGTCGAACCTTAAGACTTTCGAAATTACATACGGCCCTCGATATCGCGGCTCCAGCTTTCGAGAAAACCCCGTCGAAGGAGCAACGTTGGTAATCACGACCAGATCACCCTCCTGATATTGAGAAGGCTTCTTGCGTTGCCTATCGAATCGCTGCTTCCATTTTGCCTGCTCGGCTTCAATCGTTTTAGTTGCCCTTTCCCGTCGGATATCGATACTTTCTTGTGAATCGTTCGCTTCATCGTGGATGGCTTGTACGGAGACGGTTATGAACAACGTCCCGCAATCGAAAATCGAATATGAGATCGTTCGGACTATATTTGGTCGTTGCATCGCTTACACAGCTGGCTCGAAGACATTTGCAAACCGTTTGATTAATTCTTTCAATTGAGCCGTTAGCTCGAGGTGTTCGAACAGCTGTTTGAATGTGTTGGATCCCGTTTAATTTACAGTATTCGGCAAAGTTGTGAGAAGTGAAAGCCGTGCCTCGATCGGTGACGACAATAGCTGGTAGCCCAAAATACGAAGTCAATTCATTCAACGCTCGTATTACTGGCTGGGTGTTTACGCTACGGACGGCTTTTAAGACTGTAAATTTAGTAAAAGGATCGGTGATTCCCAGGATATATTGATTTCCTCGTGACGTCTTCGGCAGTGGTCCTACATGATCCAGGTGCAATCGCATGAAGGGAATAGGTTTCACAGTGTCGATGTATAGTTGCCCTTCGGCCTTCCCTGTCACTGTCTTATTGTACACGCATTCCGTGCATGCTGATATATATGATTTGACATATTTTCTCATTTTCGGGAACCAAAAATCTTTTCTCAATCGATCTAAAGTTTTCTCCGCCGCAAAGTGTCCCATGTCATCGTGGTACGTACGCACTACTCTCCATCGCATTGCCGTCGGTACAACGAATCTCAACTGATCGTCAACTTTGCGGTACAAACGGTTATTTTTGTAAACGTATTCGCGTCGAATCTGTGTCGCTTGTTCAGAGCTCATTCCTTGAAGAACTTTGACAATATTTGCTAACTTCATATCCTGCAGCTGGATGGTCGTCAAGAAATCGTGTTCATCGAGTTCCACCTTAAGGACGAGGTCGACGACTGTCTTGGTTGGGTTTGGAGGCTCTACGGGTGCTCTGCTCAGAGCGTCTACATGTCGCATGCGGTCAGCACTTCGATGGATGTATTCACAATCGAATTCCTGAAGACGTAGCCACCATCTAGCAATGTGAGGATGTAACGGCGTTTTATTTTTCGTAGATGTTATTGCAGCACAATCAGTAATGACACGAAACCTCTTTCCGATCAAAAACATTCTGAACCGTTCCAGGCTGTCGACTATGGCTAGAACCTCTAGCTCATGACTGTGATATTTCGCTTCGGTCTCCGAGCACTTCCGACTGAAGTACATGACAGGTTTTAACCCGTTGTCACTCTCTTGAAGTAACACTCCAGCAATTCCATTCGAACTCGCGTCCGTGTGGACTTCGTGCTGTCGCTTGACGTCGTAGATCTCTAAAACCGGTGGATGATAAAGAGCTCTTCGTAAGGTATCGAATGCTTCCTGTTCAAGAAATGTCCATGTAAATGGTTCCGCATCCTTCGTTTTCAGCAATCGAGTTAACGGTAAAGCTATCTGAGCATATCCTTGAACGAATCGTCGAAAGAAACTAGTTAGTCCAAGAAATCGTCGAACCTCGGTTCGATTACTAGGTGTTGGGAATTTCTGGATTGCATCGGTTTTCACTTCACCGGGTAGAAGACCTTCCTTAGTGATTCGATGTCCCAAAAAGGATACTTCGGTCGCTAAAAATGTACATTTCTTTATATTTAATGTCATACCGATTTCCGCTAATATTCCTAAGAACTCATCCAACGCTTCCAAGCCTTCTTTGATATTTTTGCTCGGTATGATGATTTCGTCAACATAAGATACTACTCGTCGTTTCATTCTCGAGGTGATTTTTCGGATTTCTCTTTGGAATTTGAATGGAGCGTTGGTCAATCCAAATGGAGCTACGTTGAATTCATATTGGCCTATATGAGTGGCGAAAGCCGTATACTTTTTCGATGATTCGGCAATCGGGATTTGGTAATATCCTGAAATGAAATCCAGCGTAGTAAAGAAGGAATTTCCGGCCAATTGTGCCACTTGCTCTTCCACACTGGGAACTGGGAATGGTTCCTTCACTGTAATCGCGTTTAATGCTCGATAATCGATACAAAGCCGGTCTGTACCATCTGATTTCGCGACCAGTATGACCGGAGATGAATACTCCGACTCGCTCGGTCGAATTATTCCAGCTTTCAGTAGCTCGTCGGTCATTTCTTCCACTTTCAATCGCTTCGGGAACGGAACCTTGTAAGGCTGTCAACTGACTGGTTTGCTGGTTGTAACACAGATTTCCATTTCGGTGGAATTTGAACGACCGATCGTTGATAAATTAGTAGAAAAACACTTATGCCAGTTTTCCAATACTTCAAACAGTTGTTCTTTATCGATTGATGGTCTTCGTTGCGGCTTCGGACAGTTCAACGACAAATGCCCTCTTTCGAAACAATTGTAACATAGCCTCGAGTTTTGATTTGCAGCATTCAGCAGCGGCGGCGATCGGAGTATATTCGTTCGTTCACCCCGAACGCTATTGGAACTATCGTTCGTTCCCGGATCGTTCGCTACAAATCGTCGTATGGCCACTAGCATTTCGCTCGGCGTGTTGAAATGCATCGTGGCTATGGCAGTTTGTAATGGTTTCATACAAAGCCCTCGTCGTATGTAATACACGATCGTTTCGTCGTCAAGCTTCGCCCGTCGTCCCATTGCGCAGACGCGGAAAAAATATTCTTCGGTTGTTTCGTTGTGTGCGCGACGGCTGCTATCGAGCCGCTGTCGCATATCTTCTGTCGTAAATCGACTGGGGAAATCTGCAATTAGCGCTTTGGAGAATTCTTCCCACGTTGCCAACGTCGTTTGCAATCCGTCAATCCATCTTTTAGCCGGGCCTTTCAAATTAGCCTGAGCGGCAAACAGAACGAGGTATTCCTCCCAGTGATATACCTGAGCCAATTTTTCAATTCGGTCGATGAATTGTTCGGCTGATGGGGACACATCGTCGAGCGGGTCAAATGTTGGTAGAATCCCGATAACATCTCGTGGTTGAAATACGTATTCCGCGGTCGGTTGACGAGTTGACGTCATCGTCTCGTTGCGCCGTCGTAGTGTCGGCTCGATATCGCCGAAAGCCGTTGAATGAGTCGGTGCGGTAATATTGAATGGTGTGCGTTGATGATGGGCTTCGGCAATAGCATCGTCGTCCTGGGGTAGGACAGCTGATGGAACGGGTGGAACAGGTGGTACGAGTGGTACACCGACTTGGCCATTTTTAATGGCCGCCATTATTGACGCCACATTTTCCACCAAAGCGGAAACCGTCTGTCGAAGGTCGTCGTCATTGTCCTCGATTTCATTGTCGGACAATTCGATTTCATCCCTACCTTCACTGTCGATCAACCGCTTCACTAAATCCGGTTTTCGCCCGGCCGATGTCAACTCCCGGTCGCGCAGCAACTTCCGTAATACCGGGCACGTTAAATCTGCGATTGCGAATTTTTGTCGCGGCATTTTGCATTCACCGAAACCGAAAAGGAAGATCCCACTTCTGATCTGTCAAAGGGGCCGAGACAGAAAGCAAAGTCTTTAACTGATTTACAAGAATTGTTTATTTCACGTTTTTAAACACGGAACATATTGTGGTCCATATCGGTCGGCGTCTCGAACTCGACTCCCCGCCACCCATCGTTGTGGTCGCGATTGCTCGTTTGTGACACGAGTCAAAATACAGCAACAGACTTCTCTGGACCTCCATTCTATGACTACAACCGTGGAGAGGGCACTACCTCGAGGCTTTGTCTCCCGCAAAAGAATTAATCTAAGTTAAACGCATCGTCCTGAATAAAATATGATATATTCGTGTATTGGATCATTACTCAGTAAATTACCCAAAAGAATCAACAATTAATTCTGACCCCTTCCAAACTGCCATTACGAAAGAATTCGGTGATTTCCCCCCACCACAGGTCCATTCTTCTGTGCTGCAGTGCTTTCCCAATATACCCAACATACACCAACACTGTATCTCTTACCTTTTGATTTATCACAATCTGGGCAGATGCCGGATTTTACCTAATACTAGCACTAAGTGCCAAGTATTTAGGCTTGGACGATCCTACCTACTTAAAAACTAAAGCGGCGCTGGTGGTGGTGGCCGGTGGTAGGTCAATGGGAGAATCCGTCGAGAACTCCTCGCAACATAGAGCACGTATGCAGAATGGTGTACTTCTGCATGGTTTGAACCAGACTGTGCGAAAGTCCCAGGACATCAAGGGAAGCCATGAGGGATTTAGGTACAATACCTGTAGCTGACAATATTATGGGAACTACAACCACCCGCTCGAGACGCCAAGTTTCTTTGATTTCCCGAGCCAATGGCTCATAGTTCACCTTCTTCTCCACGTATTTCCGTTCAATGTTGCTATTATGGGGGATAGCAACATCAATAATATACGCGGAGCGACCTGTCTTGTCAACTAACAGTACGTCAGGCTTGTTGTGTAGGGTGTGGCGATCAGTCAGAACTTGCCGGTCTCAATACATGCTGTAAGCAGAACTATTAAGTACTGCTTGCGGCTCATATCGGTAAACCGGACATGTTCCCGTGATCAGCTGATGCTTGTATGCAAGGTTTTGATGGATAACCTTACATATAGCATTATGCCTGGTGATGTATTGCACCGGTGCCATAACAGTACAACCAGAAATGAGATGGTCCAACGTCTCTAACGCCGAACCACACATTCTGCACTGGTCACTCTCCACCCGTTCTTTCATGATGAGCTTTTTATAAGCTCGGGTGGCGACCACGCCATCCTGAATGGCACACATGAACCCCTCCGTCTCAGCAAAGAGCTACCCAGCACACAGCCATCTGTTCGACAAATGGCTGCCAAAGACAATTCACGTGTTTACCGTGCATTGCCTCCGACTTCCATTCATCGATCCGCTCTTCGTCCGACTTCATCCCACTCAGAGGATTGAAAGATCGATCCTTCAAGTTAAGTGGAGTCAGTCCACAGTCTGCCTTACAGACAGCCGAATGCAAGGGACTCGCCTGCTCTTTGCTGTAAAAATAAGCGCGCAGCGAGTCGACTTGGCGATGATGTTGTGTCGCCACGTCAACCACGCCCCTACCTCCGATGTTACGAGGCAGGTTCATCCGCTCCACGGCAGACTTTGGATGATGCATTCGGAATTTGGACATAGTTGTCCGTATCCGCCGCTGGACGTTTTCCAGGTCGGTCTTTGTCCACGGCAATATTCCGAATGCATAAGCCAGTGAAGGGATAGCGAATACATTCAACGCGCTTATTTTATTCTTCCCCGAAAGATGCGATGTCAGCACCAGCTTTACACGTCGTAGGAATTCGGACAGCAGAGCATCCTTCAGATCACCAACTCGAGCATGGGTTCCTTGCAGAATTCCTAGGTACTTGTAGAAGTCTGTCTCGGTCATAGCTTCGATGTGGAGGTCACCAATGCTATGTCCGGCATGCGACTCGTGATGACCTTTGCGGATGACTTGTCTAATCCAAACTCCATCCGAATATCACGGCTGAACATGCCTATTATTCGCAACGGACTTCTCAGATGGTTGTCAGTCTCAGCATACAGCTTGATGTCATCTAAGTACATCAAGTGTGTCAGTTCGCACTTAGCACGTAGGCCATATTCTATTGTAAAACCATGCCCTCTAGCATCATTCAGTAGCCATGAAAGGGGGTTCAGTGCCATTCAAAACCAAAGGGGACTCAACGAATCCCCCTGGAAGATGCCCCTCCGTATACAGATGGGCTCTGAGGTATTAGCACCCTCAGATGTACGGACTGATAAAGTGGTATGCCACCCTTCCATGACTGTCGCCAAAAAATTTATTATTTTCGGATCAATGCGATACAGATGTAGGATATCGATTAGCCAGGTATGCGTAATTTGTAGAGGGTTGGTAAGCAAGTGATCACCTAGGGAAGCTAGGGATATCTACGGACACTGCCTGCAGGTTTTGTGAGGAGGAGGACGAAACCTCTATACACGTCCTGGGACAGTGTCCGGCACTTGTGCAAAGTAGGTCGATACATCTGGGAGAACACTTAATACCAGATGCAAAGCTGAAACATCTGGAAGTGGGGAACATACTAAAGTTCCTAACGGTTACAGGCCTGCTTGAGATACTATGATCAACAGGTACACTATAACCAGTAAAAGGGGCACAATAGTTCTTCAAGGACGCGGTGCGACTTTCCCTTAACAGAATAATAATAAGCAAGTGACCAGTCTTGTGTCTGCGGAGTCCTGCACCGTGTCTTTCTTAGGGATAAGGTAGGTAATCCCCGCAGTGAGGAAGGGTGGAAATTCCTCCGGCCGACTCATGACCTGATTTATACTGCATACCAACCGACTGTGTATGCTGGTAAATTTCTCATACCAGAAATTATGCACCCGATCCAGACCTGGGCCCCTCCAGTTCTTCGAGCTGTTTATGGTCACCCCAATACTCTTTCGCTTCCGTCACCGAGAACTGTATTGTCTGGACGCTCTGTTGGGATTCATTGAGAGATCTGAAAAAACTCAGCTGGTTCCTCGCGTATGTTGTATTCTGGACACGTCTGGAATGACTTTCGCCATACCATCGTAACCGACTGCATATGAGAGAAAGTGTCTGTTTTAGTGTGTCCAGAATTTCAACTACGGGTGTCTCACTGGAGATGGCATAGTTCCGGTAAACCCTCTGCACTTTATTTCTCACCCGTCGGTGAGTCTAGCAATGTCCTGCCTTACTGAGTCCCGCCGACGTTCCAGACGAATGTTCCATGGTGGATCTCTTTGGTCACTCAAAGCAATAACACGAACGCGAATCTTCTGACCGTGCAATCTGATAGCCGCAACTGCACCACAATACACAAGTGATTGTAGTTGCAGTAGCGACATATCAACACACAGGCGAGATGCAATCTCATTATTGATTTGAGATAGAATTCCCGGAGTTGCTGGAGATGCATAGAGCCTGGGAATACCTGGTCTATGCGAAGGACCCATATCCGAGAATTCTATACACGCTCTTTGGAATTCGTCCCGAACCTCAGCGGAAACCTCAGCTGAACGGTGGAGAAGAGTGCTTCGGCGAATACTGAACCTGTTGTCTGCAATGCGGCGTGGTGTTGTTGATGCCGCCGCCTCTGCCCCCATCGACTCTCGGTCACCAGTTTCCCCGATGACTTCAAGTCGAACACGTTCCCTAATGGTGGCCGGGATTGTGTCGCTGCGAATAATAAAGCTGTACTGGTCTGCGACTCGCTGCACAGTCACGTGCGCGAATTACAGGAAACGCTCGACGAATCTCTGGTGCAACAAGGGACGATAAGATGTTGTACCTGCCCCCGCCGTTATTTCGTAGTAGGAGGGGATGATGAAGAGGTTCATTTCTTCAGCCCATTTCATCCGCTGCCTACACGAACCTGCTGAAGTGGTCGCCACAGATTGTGGCGAAACAGCTGCAGCAGGCGGAGCTGTACTCCTGGTCGTCGTGGCGCCTAGACGTCGAACCGCCCCACGACTAGCGGTTTCGATGCCGTGCTGTCCATTACGAGAGCCCGACCCAGTCACCAAGTCTGACGACTCCGGCCGGTTATCCGCACCGGACCTCAAATTTCTTCTTCTTCTCATTTCTTGTGGTGCATTTTATCCCTAGCTGCCAGGTGTGGGGATAGCTTCCTCAGTAGTATTCTGCAAGACAACAAAGTTCCTGCACTTTGCTCACCTACCCCTTGAGACGCTGCGGTGGCGTACAGCCATTCAGACTGAAGCTATCCATCCCTTTCCCTTCACAACCGGGCTTGGGACCGGCTTCGGCGGAGTTGTCATTATCGATTATCATTATTGTTTCATTTTGGCAAGAAGTACTTCCCACAACTCCTGAATTCTCACATCATTATTGCGTGGAGGAACTGGGACGAAAAAAGGGAAAATAAGAAAATGTTAAAAGTACGCCGCTGTGAACTCCAGAAGGACAAACACTGGAAACTATAGATTTAGATAGATATGGAAAAGATACAGGCGAGGGTATCGTGTTTTATTCAGGGATTTAACGAAAGATCATTCACGACAAAATTAATTTGGATTGTTTAATGAAGTGAGAAATTCAATGAAATAGCTTACATGAATTATCACAAGAATTCTTCGTTTCATAAGAGTGTACTTGAAATGCTCGTTTGTCGCTGTGCTCCTGCCATGCTCGCAACAGTTGAAAAATGGTTACAGATTCTATGCTTCCTCCGTCAGGACTATGTTCCTTTCTCGAGTTCCTGTAACAACGGTTTGTCACCATTAATTTAACGGGCGGCGGAGGAGGAAGACAGGGGGAGGAGAACAGCAAGCTGGGAGACATCATTTTAGAAAATTATGTTAGGTGTATAAATTATGTCCACGTTTGCGGACAAGGACACTTCTAAATTGATATATGAGAGGGAATTTCCTTTGAATGTGTACTGGGTGTCCTTTGTGGTCAGCATATTAAGGACCCGTTTGCTGTATGTAATGGTGGTTGTAGGGATTTTAACCGAGCCATGAATTTCCATTTAGTAGTTCATTTGGAAGGTTTTGATTGTGCCTTCTTTGATTGTAATTACATATTCTTGGTGATAACTTTAATGTAGATGTCCCTATTCAACATTTTTTTTAAAGAATGTGTGGGTCCTTTGTTTTTGACTAGATCAGTAATGGCGAAGACAACATCATCAAGTAGGACTAGTCAACTGCAAACAATAAGGATAGAGAGTTCACCTTTGAAGCAGTTTGAAATCTTTTTTTTTTTGTGCGTACACGGAGGTGGAAAATCTTAGAAAGACACGTCCGCCGCCCGAACGGCAGAACTACAGCGGGCGCGTGTGGGATTCACACCCACTAAAAACCACCCCCAGCCCCGCGGGACCACCATTGAGGTATTACTTCGCGGAGTAGGTTTGCTCTTAGGCACTCATCCTTCTCCTATTTGCAGCTTCCCTCCTTCTTTGTTCCTTCAGCAACTCCTTCTGCATTTGGATGATTGCGGAGCCAATCGCAAGCCACTTCTCCTCGGACTCCAGCAGCTCAGTAACCAAGCTCTCCGGGGTCCCGCTCCTGCCCAGCACCTGGTTTAAGCTCCCTCTCTCAATCGCAAATCGTGGGCAGTGAAACATCACATGCTCTGGATCCTCCGGTATGCCATCGCATCTGGGACAGTTCAGAGAATCATCCAACTCAAAGCGATGCAGATACTGTCTGTAGCAACCACCGTGCCTCGTGAGGAACTGGGTAATGTGGTAGTTGGTCTCCCCATGTTTTCGCTCAAGCCACACCCCAATGTTGGGAATGAGCCTGTGCGTCCACCGACCTTTCGCAGACTCGTCCCATCTGCGTTGCCAGAGATCATGCGACTCTAACCTTGCCGTATTTCTACGCTGTGCATGCCCCTCCATATGTCTTGCATTGTACAGGACACTCATTTCTTTGGCCAGGATGTCAACCGGGATCATGCCTGCCACCACCAACACTGCCTCATCTGATGTGGTTCTAAAAGCACTGCAAACCCTCAAAGCCATCCGCCGGTAAACCGAGTTCACCTGCTTTCGTCTCTGAGAGTTTGCAAGCGCCTCTCCCCACACAGGCGACGAGTAGAGCAGGATGGAGCGCACCATTGCGGCTAGCACCAACCTCCGGCAATGTTTCGGTCCACCAATATTTGGCAACATTTTTGCAAGTGCCGTGGTGGCACTGGCTGCCTTTTGGCATGCATACTCTAGGTGTTCCCTAAAACTCAATTTGATGTCAATTATTACCCTCAGGTATTTGAGAGCCGGCTTTGATACGACCGTATTTCCACGGACCTCCACTTTTACAGTGTTATTTTTTCTGCGTTTCGTTATTAAGACCGCCTCCGTTTTCGCGTCCACCACTCTCACTGTTTCCGTTGCGTAAACCTCCACATCTTCTGGGTGTTTTGCTGCAACAACCACAGCTAGGTCATCAGCAAAGCCGACAATCGTAGTCCCCTCTGGGACGGGAAGAGCAAGCACCCCATTATACATGATATTCCACAACAGGGGATCAAGTACCGATCCCTGTGGTAACCCGGCTGTGACAATGTACTCTTTGGGGCCCTCATCCGTCCCGTACCAGAGAGTCCTCTCTGAGAGGTAGTTTTCCACCAAATTCGCTAAGTATCCGGGGACACCTATGTCAGCCAACGCCCCTTTAATTCTATTCCAGTTGGCCGAGTTGAATGCGTTTTTGACATCCAACGCCACCACGGCACAGCAGCCGCCAGAAATCAGTGCACCTTTTGCCAGGTTTACCACCATGCCAATTGCGTCCACCGTAGAATGGGCGCGTCGGAAACCAAACTGGCGTTCCGACAAACCATTGCTGGCTTCGACGATGGGCAGGAATCTGTTGTAGATGACTCTCTTCATCATCTTCCCCATTGTATCCAACAGGCAGATAGGACGATACGACGCTGGGTTTCCAGGTGGCTTGTCAGGCTTCGGAAGCAACACCAACTTTTGCTTTTTCCACTGGGCAGGGAATATTCCTTCTTTTAGGCACGCCTCGAAGGTGTTGGCGAAAAGGTCGGGCCTAGTCTTCACTGCCAGTTTCAAAGCTCGGTTGGGGATGCCATCCAAACCTGGGGCCTTGTTGTCACCGAACTTACCACATATTTCCCGCAGCTCCTCCACAGTTACAGGCGGTATTATGTCGTCATTTAGGTGGACAAAAATTTGCCTTCCCCTATTTTCGTGGTGAGGGAACAGAGTGGTAACAATCTGTTTCAGGAGGCGCGGACAGGTTACCTGGGGTGATTTCCGCAGCCTTTTCATCACCACTCTGTAAGCCTCGCCCCAAGGGTTTATGTCGGCATGGTCACACAGTTGTTTGAAGCAGTTCTTTTTGCTCCTCCGAATGGCTTCCTTTAGGCGGCAACGCAATTGCTTGTGTGCCTCCTCTCGACGGTCGCCACCGGGTTTTCCCCTGAGCCTCTGGCAAAGCCTCCTTGCCCGAAAACATGCGGCTCGCAAACTTGCGATTTCGTTGTTCCACCAGTAGTTGGGTTGCCTACTGGGGAGCAATCGCCTTCTGGGCATAGTAGCATCGCATGCTTCCGTCACCCATCGAGTGATGTGGGTGGCTTTCTCTCCAGCCGTACCATTCAGGGATATGTCGGATTTGAGCACCGCGGAAAACGTGTCCCCCTCGAGAGCTTTCACTGTCCAGCCAAGCATACCACCCGGCATTCTGCGAAAACTCTTTTTCAAGCTCGATCCGCCCTTGATCTCTATGCAGATTGCCTGGTGGTCGCTGTGAGTATAGTCCTCACTGACATGCCAAGCGATTCTACTGGCTAAAGTGGCACTCACGTATGTCAGGTCCACTATAGACCCCAGGCCCCTTCCCCGGAAAGTGTACGAGAACCCAACATTCGCCAGTACCACGTCTAGCTACGCGAATGCTTTGAGGAGAACACGTCCCCTGACATTAGTTATCCGGCTGCCCCATTCAAGAGCCCACGCATTGAAATCGCCTCCTATTATGATCGGCCAACGTCCTCTTGCATCCAAAACAAGAGCAGCAAGCATCCGCTCATACTCGACGAGTGTAGCGCTGGGTGGAGCATAGCAGCTGTAGATGTAGATGCCCTTCACCTTCGCTCTGATGAAGCCCTCCTCCGGGTGCTCCATTATTTCCTCGAAGGCTTGTTCTCCACTAGTCTACAGCGCTTCTTAGCCCGTTTGGTCTTTGACCCAAACGCTACCACCGCGGTTTCGGTATGGTTCACTTAGTATGGCCACATCGATGTTTTTCTCGCGGATGGTTTGCGCGAGTAGATCCTGCGCCGCCTCGCAGTGGTTGAGGTTGATTTGTATCAACCTCTGCGATTTGTGCTAAGGGCTCTCCTGTATTCCGGGCACCTGCTGCTGCCCGCAATGTGCCGATGGTCCACACCCTCCTTTCCTTTGCACAGTAGACAATTTGGGTCAGCTTCGCAGTCCTTGCTGATATGGCCTTCCACTCCGCATTTCCTGCATTGCTTTGACCTGTCATTGGGGTTAGTGCATGACTTCGCAATGTGACCAAAGCGAAGGCATCTAAAGCACCGTTTTAACGCCACCTGTTCCCTAAGGCGACACATAACCCAGCCTATTCTCACTCTCCCTGCTGCTAACAGTTTGAGTGCGTTCTCCACTGGTAGGCTGATGATGGCGGTTTGTGTTCCCCCATAGGCTTTCCTTAGCGTTTTCACCACTGACTCTTGTAGTCCGGCAAGATCGAACTGTTTCTCCAACGCTTCGCGAACCTCCTCTTTTGTCGTGATTTCATCTATATCTTTGCAGATTATAGTGATCTCCGGCCTGCTAGCTCTTATGTCGGCTTCCTGCCCTAAAGTCTTCCCGATTTGGCTTAAGAATTTGTCCGCGGTTACATCCTTGGATTTCTTAAGTTCCAACATAAGATCTCCCTTCTGCGACCGTCTAATGCGGCTGACATTATCTCCCAAATTGGTGAGTTCGGGGTCTGCCTTCACTTTCCTGAGAATGTCGGCGTATGACCCTTCGCCCCGTTTGGAAATGAAAATCACCTCCGGTCTAATCTTCCTCCGATAATTTCTTTTCCGCGGTTCTACCTTCCTCAAAGCTTCCGCATCCGCCTTTGAAGGTTCGATCCCCTTTCTCGGGGTAGCCACTGCAGTATTTTCACTGGCAGCTTCAGACGTACTTTTCATGAACTCCGCCTTTTTGGGAGTTGAGGCCTTTTTTTCTTTTCGGGGTTTGCTGGCCTGTTGAGTCATTCAGCTTCTCGCGCAGCCTCTTCCCCGGTTTCTCCCCTTCCAGTTTGAAATCTGGAAATTCTAAAGCGGTAATACCTTTGGTAGAAAAGGAAGACGTGGCAGACCTTGTTTGAAATTGAGTATAGGCCAGAGCGCCAAATATCTTTTAGAGAGGGGGAGGGGGGGGGGGGGTGTCTGGAGTTCCTTGCTATGGATCTCCCAGACCGGGCACCGAATATTGTGCCGTTGATGATGATGATGGAAACCATAGCTCCCTCTCCAGAATCATCACGGAATTGTCGCAAGATAATTACTTCACAGAAAAGGCGAGCACACTAAAAGCTCGTCTCTCGGGGTACATGATAGCACCACATACTTTATTTCATCCATTACTCCGTTTCTCACTCCACACTCTTATTTTCTATTCCTCCTTTCTTAGTTCTTCAGAATCCAGCTATTTTCCTTATTCTCCGGGGATCATTGTTTCAATCCCAAATGTACCGCCCACCACCGAATGCAGCTCTTTCCTCTCTCTCTCTCGTCAGTTTCGGACAATAGAAAAAGACGCGCTCTGGGTTCTTCCAAGGTTCTGCAAAACGTTCAACAAAGACTATTGTTACATCCCATGCGATTTTAATATAATAGTTCCTGTAACCGCGCTGTGACCAGTGATGAAATAGAGCGTCAACGTAGAGTAGCGGTTGGACGGAGGAGTCTAATGAATTAGATAATTCTACTTGTCCGGGCCAAGGACCAAATACTCCCCCTTGATTGCGTGGTCCCCAAAGGCGTTTGAGAATACCAAGCAACAGCTATTGGAAACTCCACCTCTAGCCGTATTCGCCGATGCCTCAGACATTGCCGTTGGTGCTACCCTTCAACAAAAGATGAACCAAATTTGACAGTCGTTGCTCTTCTTTTCAAAGCAGCTGAACCCCTGAGCACTTACGATTGTGAGTTATTAGCCACGTATCTAGCAATTAAATATATTCCTTTGAAGGCAGGCTGTTCGCAGTTTTCAAGGACCATAAACCATTCATTGTTGCTTTGAAAAACAAGCCCAACAAACCGTCCCCTCGACAACTTCTGCGCCTGAGCTTTATCAGCCAATTGATTTCCGACATTCAACACGTGTCTGGTAAGGATTAGATAGCTACTGGGGATTTGTAATGTGTTGCAGAGGTGAAGATTCCCACCACCGTTGATTTTCCGAGAATCCCTGAGGTACAGGCGCAGTTCTTCAGAGCCTTAGGACCAACTGCAAGTACACATCTAGGGATTTTCTTTTTTATCTTTATCTTCCAGTGTATTCTGCCAGGTCTCAGACAAAGGACTCAGTCCATATATTCCGCGCGATTTCCATAAGATGATGATGATGATTTATTGTACCCAAGCATCCGAACAACGAATTGGTTAGGCACCGCGAAGTATTTCCGACAAACAATTCTTGTATCAGACAATGCATGACATGCCTGAAGTGCAAGGTTACGAAACGTGCGAGGAAAGAGATAGGGATGTCCCTTCGGTTCACCATTTTCAAACAATCCATCTCGAATCAAATGTCCCTTTGTAGGATTCGTACAGTTTCAACCGTGACAGATTTGAACCGTGACGTTTCGCTACAACATCCCAGAGCTCTAACCAGTTGAGCCATATGGACCCTCGACTTTAGTTTGGGTCTTAATACCAACGGATTGTCGCGTCTGTTGGGAAAGCTCTAGTCGTCATTCATATGAAAAAAGTAGCTCACGTCCCCAGGGATTTCGATTGCTGTCTTAATGTCTTAAAAATAAAAAAAAAAAAATGAATATCACAGTGGATGCCATTCGTTTTAATTACGCGTTGTTCAGGCTGGAAGAGGAAGCAGTTCGGCTTGTCTCCGACGTCCTTGAGGACTGCTCTTATAGGCGGTTGAAAGAGCAGCTCCTAAAACGCCTGTCAGTAAGTCAAACGCCTCAATTTAACCGCTTACTAACAGAGCTAATGCTAACCGTGCCCCAATCCAAATGCTGCGTGAGATGAAGCAGTTGGATGGTAACGAAGTGAGCATCGAGCTGTTACAGTTTTTGTGACTGCAGAGGCTTCCATAGAGCACACAGGTCAACCTGACGTGTGCGGATTCGGGGTTTCTGGATACACTAGCCATCATAGCGGACAATCTCCAGAAGGTCCACGTACGAGGCATAGTTGGCGAGGTGTCCTGCGACAACTCAAGACTAGTGGCTCAGCTACAGCAAATGATGACAGCATAAACAGCCAGGTGAGTTGACAGAGCCCGTTGGTGCTTTGGGTACAGGGAGTAGGACTAGATCAAGGTCTAGATCCGCCTCCCGAAATGGGGGATCGGTTAGTGGGTCGTCGGGACCTTCGGCAAGTACTGGGGCATGCTGGTACCACTGTAGATTCGCTGAAAAGACTACAAAGTGTACCAGGCTCTGCCCCAGACCCGTTAAGCATAATGTTCAGCAAAGCATCGACACTACTGGCTCCCCATTTTTCTTAAAGAGTCCATTACCACCGTAGAAGTTTGCAGTTGCACGGAAAAAGTTCGAAGAACTTCTTCCTTGCTGAAACCTCCTTTGGTTTCAGCTAGGGGTCGAGTGTTGTGGTGAAGCGGTCAACTTGTATGCGCAATTGTGAACGAGTAGGCTATCGAAAAATTTTGGTTTTTTTTGACAGCAAAAAAAATGTTTTTCTAAGGCAGGAAAGAAGTTAGGAAGTCAACAAAAGAGTGAGGGAAAAGTTTATTCTAACAATTATAATTGTTAAATAAAAGTTCGTTCCAACAGTATGTCAGTATTTTCTGGTTTATAACTGAAAGCTGTGCCAATTAGTATCCCTGGAGGTTCCTGGCTTGGATTGAATCTAGCCAAATAAGAGTTAATTTTTATAAATACTAACTTCAGTTACATTACGTAATAGAAGCAGTTTAGTAATAAAAGAATATATACGAGGTCTGATCAAAAAGTTCCAGGACTTTTCAAATTGCGCCCCTTGACATTAATGCTGGCAGTTGGTTCGGCGCTCATTTTTTAGCCTGAACCTTCCTGAATAATCTCCATTTTGATTTGTTGTTCTAACTTTCTCCAAACCAATAATTCAGTTGTTTTAGTGAAATCGGTTTTTCGTGTTCCGCGTTTTTTGTCGTGGATGTGAAAAAGGAGCAACGTGTTTGCGTGGAATTTTGCGTTAAATTAGGCAAATCGTTCACGAGAACTTTAAAATGCTGCAGCAAGCCTTTGATGATGAAGTGATGAGTCGTTCACGGTGTCCCCAGTGGTTTAACAGATCCAAGCAAGGCAGATCATCAACGGTGAAAAGCCTCGTTTAGGAAGGCCGTCAACCTCAATTGACAACTTTCATATGGCCCCTTCTGGGTTCCAATCATTGCTTGACGATTCGAGAGAAGGCAGAGGTGTGCGACATCCCATCGTTGTATTATTGACGAATTGATATGTGATGATGATGTCATGCAGGTTGTAGAGTGCACGAAATTCACAAAAAATTGTGAACTTTCACTCCCTACAACTTTGTTAATAATGGTTGGATTTTCTTCAAACTTGACCAAACTGTGCATTATGTTCCTCATTACACGCATCCCAAATTGCTAATTAGTACTTCAGGGATAAACATAAGGGGGGTGCCGGGTAAATTTCTAAAATGTGGAAATATACTATTATTAACTTTATTTGTGTAGATATCGGAACCGGATATATTTTGAGGGCTAAATTTCGTAGAGATGCACCACTGTGATTTTTTTCAGATTTTTCGGTTGAATAGGTTCTGAGAACGAGACCTGTTACACTTTTTGGGGGTCATATTTCGAGCCCTCACTCTCCTATGTTTCACCTAACAAATATTGAACCAGTTTCGAAAAGTACTAATTGAGACCTTTCATTTGATACCCCACATAGCTACATTCTGTGAAAAAAAAATTTGCACCCTCCATTCACATGTATGGGGAGCCCCTACCTTAAACGTAACACAAGATGACGATACTTACTGCATGTAAAGGGAACACCGATTACATACTCTCACCAATTTTCGTGACAATCGGCCTAGCCGTTTCCGAATAAATCGGGTGTGACAGACAGACAGACACCGTCTCGATTCTAATAAGGTTTTGCTTCACACAAAACAGCAAAACCAGAACCGATAAAGTGGCGCTCACGGTTTTCTTCGATTCGAAGGGAGTCATCCATCTTGAATTGCTCCCGCAAGGTGAAACAATCAATCGTTATCGATACCGCTAAACCTTGAGAACTTTACGCTAAAGGATTCGTCGGAAGAGGCCAGAATTGTGGGTAGCAGGTTAGTGGTTTTTCCAGCACGACAACCTTGTCTCAACGCGCCCCTCATTCGCGAGTTATTTGCCAAAAACTCAATGACAACCCTTCCCTATCCCCCCCTATTCTCCTGACCTGGCTCCGTGTGACTTTTGGGTGTTCCCAAAGTGCAAGTACCCAATAAAAGAACAGCGGTTTCAGACGATAGAGGAGATCCAGGGAAAAACACTGGAACAGTTTTTTCAGATACATGGAACAGTTGAAACTTCGGTGGTAGAAGGGTGTTCGCTCGCAGGGGAAGCATTTTTAAGAGGATAAATATTATTATTATTCTGTTAAGGGAAAGTCGCACCGCGTCCTTGAAGAATTATTGTGCCCCTTTTACTGGTTATAGTGTACCTGTTGATCATAGTATCTCAAGCAGGCCTGTAACCGTTAGGAACTTTAGTATGTTCCCCACTTCCAGATGTTTCAGCTTTGCATCTGGTATTAAGTGTTCTCCCAGATGTATCGACCTAGTTTGCACAAGTGCCGGACACTGTCCCAGGACGTACATAGAGGTTTCGTCCTCCTCCTCACAGAACCTGCAGGCAATGTCCGTAGATATCCCTAGCTTCCCTAGGTGGTAGTTCAGCCGACAATGACCAGTGAGAATTCCCACTATGATTCGAAGGTTCTTTTTGGTGAGGTTTAAGCAATCCTTTGTGCGCATGGGTTCGTATCCCTCAATTAGCACCCTGGACTGCTCCATCCCTGGTAGGTCCGCCCAGTATAGTTCCCTCAACCGTTCCTCTTCATTTCTTAGATTCATAGCCATGAAACCGTTTCCGATTCCACAGAAAGGTTCTGGCCCGTGTAAAGGCATCCCTGCTTCCTTCTTGGCTAGTTCGTCCGCTACCTCATTGCCTTCCAACCCAGTATGGCCTGGAATCCAAAGTATCCAGATCTTGTTGGACGAGCCGAGTGTATTCAGTCTCTCTAGGCATTCCCATACCAGTTTAGAGTTCACCTGGTTGGACCTAAGTGCCTTGATCGCTGCTTGGCTATCGGTGAGAATAGCTATGTTCTGCCCCTGTAGTTCCTTTGTAGATTAAAGGAGGCACATTTGTCTATGGCGTAAATTTCCGCCTGGAATATGCTAGTGTACCTGCCCATTGGCTCAAAGTACATTTTCCTTGGGCCAATGACACCGGCACCTGCTCCCTCTGCTGTGAGGGATCCGTCAGTGTACCAAGTAATCAGTTGCTGGTTTAAGCCGTATGTCGCAGTCACGCTCTCCCAGTTTGCCTTGTTACTCCAACGTGTTTCAAACTTCTTATCAAAGTGAAACCTCGTTGTCATGTTGTCCCTCGGTATCAGTAATTGGGGATACCGCCTAGAAAGGATATCAATCTTCCTTCGATTTAGGCAGCTCCCCGCCTCACTCATGCTACCGGCCATCCTGAATATTGATTTCCTTGCCTGTATCTGTATGTGCAGATGGAGAGGGGTTAATCCCAGAAGGATCTCCAGGGATGCCGTTGGGCATGTCCTCATTGCCCCACTGATACACACGCAAGCCAGCCTTTGGAGCTTATGTAATTCCCTGGCTTGTGTGCTGAGTTGGGTTCTTTCTGCCCAGATTACCGCTCCATAGGTAATCATTGGTCTTACTATTGCAGTATATATCCAAAGTAGTGTCTTCGGGCTGCAACCCCATTTTTTCCTGCTATGGATCTGCAAGTCATCAGAGCCCTCGTGACTTTCCGACAAGTGTTTCCGACATGTGTCTTCCAGAGTAATTTTTGGTCTAGCGTGATTCCCAAATATTTGACCTCTGTTTCTCGTTTCACCTCCATATCATGTAATGTTATGGCTCTCAGGTGATCAAGCTTACGCGTCCTGGTGAATGGTACTATGGTGGTTTTAGTTGGGTTGATCCGTAGTCCCACCAGGCACTAGTAACCCTTAATCCAATTTGGATTCTATCACATAAGGTATCTTCATATTTGCCCCTACAGATTAGAACAATGTCGTCCGCTTAGCCCTGGACTTGTATTCCAGTATTAGTTAACACGTCCAGGAGTTCATCCACTACCATACTCCACATCAGCGACGATAGTACTCCACCCTGTGGACAGCCTTGAGTGGTGTTCATGATAATAGAATTTGTGCCTGTTTGTACCTCTATTTGTCTGCTTTCTAGCATTTTGCCCATCCAGAGTGCTAGGGTGTTTCCCACTCCTTTGCGGCTCAGGGCATCCTGTATCTCTGTGTGCGATGTGTTGTCGAATGCTCCTTCGATATCCAAAAACGCGCACAGTGCAATTTCTTTTGTTTCTATGGCGTCCCGTAGTACCTCTGTCAGCTGATACAGAGCAGTTTCAGTTGACCTTCCTGCCCTTCCGGTAAGCGTGTTGACAGTGATGTAGGGGATTACGCTTTAGAACGTTAATTCTAATCTAGTTGTCTATGACCTTCTCCACCGTTTTGAGTACGAACGATGTTAGGCAAATTGGTCTGAAAGTTTTAGGGTGAAAAGGATCCTTTTTACCCGCTTTCGGAATAAAGACCATTTTTGCCCGTCTCCATGCCACCAACCATTACTACATGTGACGAGTCTTGAGTTTATGGATACAACGTAGAAACCGAGGTGCAGACGTCCCAAAGGAAGTTAAAAAAATCAACAAAACTAGAAAAAGCTCACGAGACGAGATCAACCGTTAAAGTGGTGTTCACGGTTTTCTTCGATTCGAAGGGAGTCATCCATCTCGAATTGCTCCCGCAAGGTGAAACAATCA
This sequence comes from Hermetia illucens, assembly GCF_905115235.1. Taxonomy (NCBI): domain Eukaryota; kingdom Metazoa; phylum Arthropoda; class Insecta; order Diptera; family Stratiomyidae; genus Hermetia; species Hermetia illucens. The sequence goes on from NC_051850.1 coordinate 188,909,787, forward strand.
ATCGTTATCAATACCGCTAAACCTTGAGAACTTTACACTAAAGGATTCGTCGGAAGAGGCCAGAATTGTGGCCAGCAGATTAGTGGTTTTTCCAGCACGACAACGTACCTTGTCTCACCGCACTCTTCATTCGCGAGTTATTTACCAAAAACTCAATGACAACCCTCAGACTCTCTGCCAGTAGTAGTGATCACAAATTAAGCTCCTTTTTGCGAAATTCTCAATGTTAACGGAGATATAAGCGTTTAAAGTTTTTCCCCAGATTCCTCCAAAAATCAGAAATTTTCCTGGCACCTAGACCCCACAACCTATATACCATTTTGAAGCTCAGACCCTCTGCCAGTAGTAGTGATCTCAAATTAAGTTCCTTTTTGCGAAATTCTCAATATTAACGGAGATATAAGCGTTTAAAGTTTTTCCCCAGATTCCTCCAAAAATCAGAAATTTTCCTGGCACCTAGACCCCACAACCTATATACCATTTTGAAGCTCAGACCCTCTGCCAGTAGTAGTGATCTCAAATTAAGTTCCTTTTTGCGAAATTCTCAATATTAACGGAGATATAAGCGTTTAAAGTTTTTCCCCAGATTCCTCCAAAAATCAGAAATTGCTAGCCAATCTTCCATGTTCGGATTTTCATACGGAATATCTTACAGTTTTCTTCTGCATAACAGCGCTTTTATGTAATTCAATCCGCCAATTTATTGCGACGAACTATCTCGAAGGGAAAAAGATATCTTTAATATCGAAACATAATACATACATCGGGTCGTGATCAATCGCCCGTTAAAGTATTCTCGTCAAGTTGTATTGCATCGAGGATTGAACACATCACGATTGGTCATTGGATTGGATTTTTCATTGGAGTCAGACGTGGACAATCAACGACTTTGATAATAATGGAAACTCCATTTGAGAATAGCGTAAGGGAGAGTAGAGTCTCGGGGGTCATTAGCAATTTGTGCATATTTTCTTGGTTCTATTCAGTATGAGATCCTTGAATATATCCCATCGTTGGGGTTATTATCTAGAAGTAGAATAGAAAAATTTGCTGCTTTCCAAAAATCTATGAAATTCTGGTGAATTTCATCCCCCAAAGTTCCATTTCTCCACTCCACCTAACTTTTCATGAAGAAAGTATGTAAGCTTGGCCAGCTTTACGAGTATTCTCCTGTCGTCTTCCTACTTCGCTTCTGCACTTTTATGATCCTCACATTGTATTGTGTACTTCATTTGACCTCATCGCTAAAATGCCAGCAGCATTAAGCGTTTATTGTTTCGATACATGGGCTTACCCGCTACCATGATTCCTTTCAGCGACCCAACCTAACAACAGTAATAAATTTTATGGTCAGGTCACAACAAAAACTTCTGTGCGAAATAACATTGAAAGAAGGATGTGTACTTGGAAAGGTGAGAACCCCACTAAGAAGTATCAAACGTTCTAGCAATGTCCGTCGAAGAAAGTTATATGATTTCATCACAGCACGTGCCGTATATCTATGATGTCGAGCTTAGGTCCTTCCCAACTGTACCCACACTGCAATGAGTAATCAAGAATTTCCTATTCCTGGAAGATGTACGTGTTTTCGAACGTGCTCCAGCTGTTAAATTTAGATAATTTGACCATTGAAATATGCATTAAGGGCTTTCGAGCTTCTAAAATATCCTTCCATTGTTGTTGGCTTTGTTTCATAAGTTCCCGTCCTGAGGGACAAGTGAGTTGCAGATGTTTCTCGAGCAGAATCGTTTTGTCTGGAGGACTTGGACAGGGAAGGAAAATGTCTAAGCGTGACAGGATTTAGATTTAGCTTTGACAAAGGATACAATACAACCCCGGAATATAACAAGACATTTAGGGTGGAGAGGAAGAATGAAGGACAAACTCCGCGATGCTATTAACATAATATGCTAGTCCCAAGTCCAGGTAAAGGAGGAAGGTTTGAGGCAACGTACTCTGCACTGTCCTCAGTAAAACAAAAATAAAATGCTGATATCAGGGAAAGAGATAAATAGAGTATAGTTGGAGTTATTCTACTAATATCCGCAGCCTCCTCAGCAAGTTTTGATTCGGAACACAGCCGCCCCACTTTCTGACACCGTTCCAGTCGCCAACGAAGCTCCGCTTCCCGCAACCGCCATATATCCTGGCACTTCAACCATCCATACCAGTGGCCCCAAGTTAAAGGTGGCGTCCCCACCTAAACAGCTCTTCATCTCCAGGCTAGCGTTCACAACGTCTACGGACGATGTTCTGGAGTATATAAGGAGCAAAGTTGGTTTACTTTCTCCTCTGTCCTGCATTAAACTCACAAAAGACGACAACACCGACCGGGTCATTGCATCTTTCAAGGTTACTTACCCACACGAAGTTGATGTCCTCGGCAACCCTTCTTTCCGGCCTGAAAGTGTATTCATAAAGCCGTATAAACGCCCCAATTCGCGGGTAAATTTCAGGGCAACCCGCCTGCCTCGCCGAGCTATATAACTGGATCCATATTCACTGTCCGTATGTTTTATCAGAACGTCAGGGGTTTAAGAACCAAGCTGGGGGCCTTCAATTTATCCGCGCTGGATTAGCAACACCATGCCATCTGTATCTCCGAAACCTGGCTAGACGATGCCATATTATACTCTGAGCTCCCCGAAGGGTACTCCACTTTCCGTTGTGACAGGGACCGGGATGCTTCTCGTAAATCCACTGGCGGTGGAGTCCTAATTGCTATAAAAGATTCACTCCCCGCTGAACTCGTCTTCTCCTCCTCTGGCTTTCCTTTTGATTGTGTTGCTCTTCGTGTCTCCCCGCCCAACTTCCTCCCGTTCATTGTTTCTTGTGTTTATGTCCCCTGTGCTAGCCCTTCTCACCTGTATGAAGAATTGTTTGACAGTTTGTCTGTACTCCTTATCGTCAGATTCCCTTCCCTCCCTTTCTTCCTTTGTGGAGATTTCAACCTCCCCATGCTCAACTGGCCTAATCATCCTAGTCTTCCAATTCCTTCCAACAACCTCTCCCATTCTTCCCTCCCACTTTCTTCCTTTATGTATACTTGCTCTGCCCTGAATTTCAACACCACCAAAAACTCCTTGGGCCGCACTCTCGATCTCTTTCTTTCCAACCTCCCCGACCGCCACCTCTCTTTATTTCCTGGCACATCCCCGTATGTAAAAACCGACGCTCACCATCCCGCGGTTGAATTTGAAGCGGAGCTCCCTCGTTCAAAACCCAAAACCAAGCGTAAACCCACTAAAGTTCAACTTCCGCAAAGCCAATTTTGACGGTCTGAACTCAGCTTTAGCGTCTTTCAACTGGGTTCATATATTAAGTAATTCATCGTGTGATCAAGCTCTTAACACCTTCTACAATATCCTCTCTGATCTCCTCTCCTGTTATGTCCCTTCTTCCCCTCCCTGCCTACGTTCTTTCCCAACTTGGTTCACAACGGAACTTCATATTAACATGCGCTTGAAACATACACTGAGGAAGAAGTTTCGGGCTTCTAAAAATGACGCCGACCTTGCTCACTTTAAAGCTATACGATCTACTGTGAAGTCAATGGTCAGAAAGGCGCGTAAAAGGTACCTATTGAGCGTCGAAGCCGCCCTTGCCCGCGGTAACTTAAAACTCTTTTGGTCTCACGCTCGCAACTCTCGTAATCCAACTCATTCTGTCCCTTCTTCTATCAGCTTCGCTGACTCCACTGCCAACTCCCCACAACAATCCTGCGATCTTCTCTGCACCTACTTCTCTTCAGTGTTTTCTCCCTCGAGCCCTTCACCCTCTACACCTTTCATAACCACAGACTCCTCCGAATCACTAGCCATTCCTCTCCTTACACCTTCCTTGGTTGAATTCCTCATTGGTAACCTTGACCCCAATGTCGGACCTGGCCCCGATGGGCTTCCTAATCTCTTCCTCCTTAACTGTAGAAAACACATTTCCCTCCCCCTGTGTATAATCTACAACAAAAGTCTAGACGAATGCTACTTTCCCCGTCTCTGGAAAGAGGCCCTTATCATTCCTATCCTCAAGAGCGGAGACCCTACCCTTGCTGTGAACTACCGCCCCATTTCCCTTCTCTCCTCTTGCTCCAAAATCCTAGAAAGATACGTCAACGACTGGTTGACCGCGCACTTCGGTCACCTCATTGTCAAAGAGCAGCATGGTTTCGTGAAACATAGATCAACCGCTTCAAATCTTCTGGTCTTTACCAACTTTGTTGCTAAACGCTTGAATTCTCGACAGGAGGTACATGCTGTTTATACTGATTTCTCCAAAGCCTTTGACACCGTTGACCATAACATTCTCCTCTCTAAACTTTCTTCGCTAGAGTTCCCTCCCTCAGTCATCTCCTGGCTTTCCTCCTATCTCTCATACCGTTCATGCAAAGTTTCTTTTCATGGTCACTCATCTCGTTCCTTCTCTCCTTCCTCTGGTGTTCCCCAAGGCTCTATACTTGGCCCGCTACTCTTCCTGTTTTTTATCAATGACCTCGCCTCCATCCTCACCTGTCCGTATTTGCTTTACGCAGACGACCTTAAATTGTTTGCCTCTGTTTCCTCTCCATTGGACTGTGCTCTCTTACAATCCAACCTTGATAATTTAGCCCGTTGGTGTTCGGTCAACAAGCTAACACTGAATGTCAACAAATGCCACTGGATGCGCTATTCCCTGAAACCCTCCCCATCATCCTTTTCCTATTCTCTCAGTGGTCAACCCCTTTCACTACTGACCTCCTTCAAAGACCTGGGTGTAATATTCGACGATAAACTTCGTTTCAATTCCCACTTCGTTGACATCATCAATAGAGCTTCCAAAATGTCTGGTTTTATCCTACGTTCCTCGTCCGACTTTACCTCAATCCAGCCCTCCTTAACACTCTTCAATTCTCTTGTCAAAAACATCCTTGAATACTGCTCTGTAGTCTGGTCCCCCTACCGCATCCGTGACGGCCGCGCTCTTGAAGCTGCACAACGCAAATTCACCCGGACCCTCTTTTACCACGGGTTGATTATCCGTCACGACTCCGCACCCTCAATCTCCCCTCCCTACAGCAACGCCGTATTTTCCTTGATATGTGTACTCTTTTCAAACTCTGCAATGGTCTGATGGACTGCTCCGCCAACTCGGATATTACTCTCCGTATCGCCTCGTCTCATGACACACGTAATGCGGACATTTTTTATGTGCCCTTCGCCGAGCTCGAGATTTACTTTCACTCTCCGATCCCGAGGTTTTGCCGGTCCTACAATGCCCTACAGCTTGGTTCATTTGACTCTATGTCCCTCTCTAGCTTCAAGCGCAAAATATGCCATTTACTTGCTCCTCCCTCTGAGGACAATATGTAATAAGAAATTTGCTTTCTGTGTATTATCCTCATTAAATAAATAAATAAATATGCTAAATCCTACCTGATCTCTCTTGGTGGCAGGCCCCGCGACAGGAAGAAAATGCATGTTACAAACATGATGATCGGATTGAGTCACAAGCCTCGGAGAAATACTAGGGCGTCCACCTCAGTCGACGCGGCACGAAGGGCCCCGGTCCTGTCGAGAAATGGGCAAGGGTTCTTGACACATGAACGGCGTCAGAACGTAAGCAAGTTAGTCCGAACACAACAAACTAAACAAATACGTGTCTGCCCGCTAAATGTTGGTACCCTAACTGGAAAGACGGAGGAACTCGCAAGAGCCCTTCGGAAAAGGCGCATTGATACCTGCGCTCTGCAAGAAACCCGATGGTCTGGTGCCAAAAGCTGCGACATTGAACGCGGTAAAAATGGCTACAAACTTCTCTATTTTGGTAACCCACACAGTTAATATGGTGTTGGCATTGCCATCTGAGAGGGTTTCCGTGATGCCATTAAAGAAGTCGAACGATTTGATTATCAGCTGATGAAGCTCACCATTATATCAGCTGATCGTACTATTCACTTCTTCACCGCGTATGCACCACAGACAGGCCGACCTGATGCCGAGAAAGATGCCTTCTGGCAACTTATCGATGAAAAGACTTGTCACGTGCCTGCTGACGATTATATAATCATTGCCGGCGACCTTAATGGTCATGTGGGTGAAAAGGCAGACGGTAACAGGTGCCATGGGGGAAAGGGGTTCGGAGCGCGCAATGAGGGTGGCGAGCGTATAATCGATTTTGCGGACACCCATGACCTTGTACTTATGAATACATGGTTCATCAAACGATTGTCTCATCTTCCTACATTTTATAGTGGGGAGAGTAAAACGCAAATCGACTATATCCTCATAAGACGCCAACATTTTATCACTGCCACTGATTGCAAAGTCGTTCCCTATGAGACCATCGCACCTCAACATCGGCAGTTGATTGCCGTCCTGCGAATTAAGCCACCGATAAAACAGCGTGAGGAACGCACTGGCCCGCGACGCCTTAAATGGTGACGATTTGGTGAGAAGAAAGAAGAAACGATCTCACTTATACGATTGCTGACCATTACGAATGTGGAAGAATCATGGAACCAAATGAAAGACACGATCCACAAAGCGGCTTCTGCAACCCTCGGGGTCACCAAGTTGGGTAAGCGGTACATCAACCGGGATACTTGGCTTTGGAATGATGATGTTGAAATGAAGGTCCGTGAAAAGAAACGTCTCTACCACAAATTTCTCGACGATAAAACGCCTGCTAATTGGCAAATTTATAAGAGTGCCAACCGGGAAGCAAAGGAAGCGGTCGCTGTCACTCGAGCGAACCATTTCAGAAATCTTTACGATAAACTGGACACTCGGGATGGCGAGAGAGATCTGTATCGACTTGAACGCACACAGGATATCGAACACTTCTGTTGCGTTAATGACAAGAACGATACTTTGCTTACCAACCGTCGACCCGCAACGGAAAGATGGCGAGAATACTTCGAGCAGATTTCAACCGAAGAATTTGCTCATCCTCCACTTCCACAATCATTGGCGACATGTGGACCAGTTCCACCTGTCAGCGCGACTGGTGCTCAGAGGTGGCGGCGAGGAAGATGGGGCGGCAACCCTATTGGCCAAACCAAAACCAAGTGGCCGAGGAGAACCTCCATAGTGGTGGCACCGCGAGACGCTGTAATCACTTTGGTTTGCCGGCCGTGATTCAGTAGGCGAATGCTCCAAAGGCCTAATCAGGGCGATCAGACCCGAGTCTGCATGGGGACTCATCTGAAGTGACAAATTGGTCACGAAACCTTACCAGGGGTATACTGGTACCATGGGAACCGGGAAAGCCCGTGGACTCACATACTTCGGGTGAACTCCTGTTGTATGTGAGGACAGCTTGGTTATTTGCGGTTGACCCCCCTAGTGGGAGTTTCATGGTAGCTGTGGTTGTGCTCAAGCGAGAAGAGATCTTCGGACCTCGGCGTGGTGTTGCGTTTCAACACGCGTGCCGTACTCTTTAGTTCGGTAGAGATTTAGGCAATTCTTGCATCCACCAGTATGAATGCTAAGCCATTCACTTGGTATAGACTGGTACCGTTGTTGCTTGTCTCAGCGGGGCTCTGATTGTGGTCACAAAATCAATCCGTTTCTGAAGAGGACCGTAGGATTACGTCTCCACGACAGGTACCTACGTAAAACACCAAAGGGCTTAACCGTCAGTGCAACTAAAGTCGAGGAGGCAATAAAACAAATGAAGTCGGGGAAAGCAACAGGACCTGACGACATCGCATCTGAGCTCTGGAGAGCGAAGAGCTGGGACCCAACACTGTGGCTCAGTGAATTCTTTAACCGGGTTATTCAGGAAGGAAGAACACCATCTGACTGGCAAGAAAGTACCACTGTTCCAATATGGAAAAAGAAAAGTAGTCCAGCAGAATGTTCAAATTACCTACCACGATCCGAAAAGTAAAGTTCGAAGTATGGCGGGTGTATCAAAACCGCTTCGTGTCTTTGTTGGTTTTCATCAAGGAAGCGCCCTCTCACGACTCCTCTTTGTTCTTGGTATGGACACCGTCACACGGGATATCCAACGTCCAGCGCCCTACACACTGCTTTATGCAGATGATGTTTTCCTAACATCTGATAGCAAAAATGGTCTCGGGCAACTTGTCCAAAAATGGAATGATCGCCTCATGCAACCCGGTCTCAGATTGATACAGGCACAATCACTGTCAGCGGCAGTGATCTGACTAGAACTGAGCGATTTAAATACCTCGGGTCAACGCTATCAGCCAATGGAGAACTGCGTTATGAAGTTGCTTCACGCATTAACGCAACCTGGATGAAGTGGCGTTCCACAACTGGTGTTCTTTGTGATCGACGTATCAACGAACATCTCAAATCTAAAATTTACCGCAATGTCGTCCGTTCTGTCGCTCTCTATGGTTCTGAGTGTTGGCCGACTATAAAAGGCAATGAACGGCGTCTTGCGGTAATGGAGACGAAGATGCTACGTTGGACTAGTGGCGTCACACGTTTAGATCACATTCGAAATGAGGATATCCGCGATCGTTATGGGGTTGCACCGACCGTGGAAAAGTTGCGAGCTGACCCCGCTTGTGAACGGGGCAAAGGCTGAAGAAAAAGAATTAAGTCATCATCGCACCCTATAAAATCGAAAATGGAAATCATTCATAATTGTTTCCCACGCATACGGTTAACTCTGTGCTTATGACATAACGTAAAGTGCGCCTTGGAGTGATACACATAATATCTTCTTACGTGAACGATATTTACTACATAAAATGCCTCAAAAGCGGAATACTATACGCATTACATAATACGTCATCAGTGATACAATCCCACACAGTCTGTATCCTTCAATCCACACCTGTCTACAACCTGATTTCATCAGCATTCTCCCGTCGTAAGTAACGGGGGGTCCTTTATGTAATAAATAACAGGAAAAACAGCCATGTAGAAAATCCCACGAGGGATTTGATAGCATTTCTCTTGCCATACATACACCTAGGGAGCTGTGGGGTTTGCAGTCAGCCAGCATGAAAAAATAGGACGACCAGAAATACAACAGTACAAGAAAAATGTTCGAAAGACGAAAACGCCATCACTAAATCACTCCAGAAGGAAGCGATTTTCCTTTTTAATGGAAACCCCAAAATCATTTTACGTGACTTTTTCCATCAAAATTGATCGAATTCCTTAGAATTTGTTGGAACTGGTCGTAGTGTTACAGAGTGTGATTTTGGAAATACACATTTTTTCGTCTACCGCCTACCTTTCCGGCAAGACTTTATCTATATAATGTCCTTGGAATTCTTCTGTAATATGATATTTCAATGTATCCTAATTTTGGGGATTTATATTGGTCTCAGATAGCGTTGTGAAGTAAATCGATATGATTACACTCCCGAAACCGAAACTCTTAATATGCCAATCCTGGATGTGGTGAAATGTTATATGCAATGTGTGGTTCCGGAAATATGCAACCTTTCTGGTTGTCACGTTAACCATGGTGTAATTTGAAATCCAATAAAAAGTCGGTCAGGATACACATGTGCGCCTACTAAATGTCACATATTCAAAATTAGAAAAGGTAAACCGAAAGAAGCCATCGAGGTTTTTGGGTATTTCAACATTTGAAAAGTAAAATTATCAAAATAACGATCCAACTCCAGGAGTTTTGTCTGCACCACGGCTACTGCCTCATTTACCGCCATCCAGTTTTCCTCTGACTTCAGCATCTCTTCCACCAGGTTGCAGGCCTCGATGTCCGCCCCTAAGATGCTGTTCAACCTCCTTTTCTGCTACAGAAATCTGGCACAATGGAACATAACGTGCTCCGGGTCCTCGGGTGTAGCACCGCATTCAGGACAGTTGGGAGACTCGTCTAACTCGAAGCGATGCAAGTACTTCCTATAGCCACCGTGTCCCGTAAGGAACTGTGTCAGGTTGTAATTCAATTCTCCGTGCTTTCGGTTGACCCATTTCTCGATACGCGGGATCAATGTATGGGTCCACCGGCCCTTGTCGGAGTTATCCCATCGTTGTTGCCACTTGCCACACAACTCTCTCCTGGTGGCTTTTCGGAAATCCGCATTCACCTCGGCCGGATTTGCCTTCCGTTTTTCGTAGAGCCAGTGTGCCTCGCCCTCTAGAAGATCTATAGGGATCATTCCTACGATGACACACACTGCCTCCGTCGACGCCGTCCTAAACGCGCTGCATACCCTTAGCGCAATTGGCTGGTATGCCGAACTTATCTTCCTCCGGTTGACAGCGTGGTTCAACGCTCCCGCCCAGACAGGGGCCGCGTATAGCAAGATCGACCTCACCACTCCCGCGATGAGTAGTCTGCGACTATACTTCGGCCCTCCCACGTTAGGCATTATCCTTGCAAGGGATGAGCTGGCATGTGCTGCCTTCTCTCGCGCATAATCCAAGTGTCCCTTGAAACTCAGCTTGGCATCGATCATCACCCCCAGGTATTTGACAACCGATTTTGAGACGACCTCACGATTACCAACCTGGATGATAACCGTGTTGTTCTTCCTACGGTTGGTAATGAGGACCGCCTCCGTCTTTTCGTCCGCCAGGTCCAACTTGGCCATTCGTAACCATGACTGGATGGTATGAATGGCTTCATTTGCATAAAGCTCCACGTCCTCGAGATGGTTTGCAATTGCAACTACCGCCAGGTCGTCCACAAAACCAATCAGCGTTGTCTTCTCCGGCACGCGAAGGCCAAGCACTCCGTCGTACATTATGTTCCACAGAAGCGGTTCCAATACAGAACCTTGAGGCACACCTGCTGCCACAATGTACTCCTTCGGCCCGTCGTCCGTCTCGTATCAGAGAAGTCTGTCCGAAAAGTAACTCTCGATGAGCCGAGCCAAGTAGCTAGGAACACCCAGTTTGGCCAAAGCGCCCTTTATCCAGCCCCAGTTGGCTGAGTTAAAAGCATTTTTGACGTCCAGCGTCACCAGAGCACAGCATTTGCCCATGGCCATTGCATTTCGAGCCAATTCCACGACTTTTGCTACTGCATCGACCGTTGAACGGGCTCGCCGAAACCCATATTGCCGTTTTGAAAGACCACCCGCAAGCTCGATGAACGGGAGCAGCCTGTTGTATATCACCCTCTCCAACATTTTCCCCATGGTGTCTAAGGGAGAAATAGGGCGATATGAAGAGGGCACGCCGGGTGGTTTTCGGGGCTTCGGTAGCAACACCAGCTTCTGCCTCTTCCACTGGACGGGAAACACTCCTTCCGCCATGCACGATTCGAATGTGCTTGCGAACCACCTTGGTCTGGCCTTGACCGCCACCTTCAGAACCCTGTTCGGAATTCCGTCCAATCCCGGAGCCTTGCTGTCCCCAATACGTCTGCAGATTTCCCAAAGTTCCTCTTCAGTAACATCAGGGATCGAGAAGACATCCTGCTGAGCTGCCAGTTGGGGTTCTCTTTCGTCCTGCTCCTGCTGCGGGAAAAGAGTTGTAATTATTTGCAACAAGAGCCGTGGGCATGTCACTTGAGGTGATTTTCGCCCGCGGATCTTCTTCATTACAACTTGGTAGGCTGTACCCCACGGATTCGTATTAGCCTCCATGCAGAGCTTCTGGTAGCATTCCCGCTTGCTTCTCCGCATGGCCTTCTTAAGGTTGCTTCGCAGATCCCTGTATTCCTCCTCACGCTCCTGGTGCTCCGGCCTTCCCCTTGTCCTGTGGAAAAGTCTCCTCGTTCGGAGACAAGAGGATCTCAAGGCAGCGATCTCCGTGTTCCACCAGTAATTTGGCCTCTTGCCGTGGTGCAAACGTCGTCGTGGCATCGTAGAGTCACATGCTTCGGTTACACGCTGAGACAGCTGTGTGACCCTTTCCACCGCTGTTCCATCCGGATCATGGGCTCGCTCCAATGCCGCCAGGAATGTTTCCTCGTCGAAAGCTCCGGTAGACCAGCCAACCGCCTGAGCCTTTCCACCTCCAGAGCGTCGTTGACTGGTTCCCCGGTTCCCAATGCGGAGGAAGATGGCCTGGTGGTCACTGTGGGTGTAGTGCTCACTCACTTGCCAAGCCATCTCCCGCACCAGTGAAGTGCTAACAAATGTCAGGTCAACGATCGAACCCGACCCTCTTCCTTGAAAGGTGGGCACGCATCCAACGTTGGCCAGCTCGATGTCCAGCTCCGCAAATTACTCCAACAGAATTTGACCTCTGGTGTTCGTCGATCGGCTTCCCCACTCCAGGGCCCACGCGTTGAAATCGCCCGCAATGATTTTAGGGCTTCGGTCTCTAGCGTCCAACACCAGACTATCTAACATCTCCTCATATTGTGCTAAGGTTGCACTAGGAGAAGCGTAGCAGCTGTAAATATGGACACCGTTGACCTTCGCCCTTATAAAACCGGTTGTCGGGGGGCCATGACTTCCTGAATGGCCTGTCTTCCGCACGCCCAGACTGCGGCGTTGCCAGAGGCATCCACCGCCCAAGTCGCACCGCCGTGGTTTCTGTACGGCTCGCAAATAACCGCGACATCGACATTCGACTCTCGAATGGTTTGCGACAGCAGGTCCTGAGCTGCCTCACAGTGATTGAGATTGATTTGTATCAATCTCATTTGCCTGTGCGGTTCAGCTCCCTCCTATATACTGGACATCTACTGCTTCCCGCAACATGCCGGTCGTCCACGCCCTCTTTCCCACTACATAGCATACACCGTGGATCTCAATCCATGAATCAATCTTTGATGAGGTGGCCCTCTTCCCTACACTTTCTGCAACTCCTCGACCTATCATGCTGGCTAGTACATGCCGCCGCAAAATGGCCGAAATCGAGACATCTGAAGCATCTCTTTAGAGATATTTGCTCCCTGAGCCTGCACATGACCCAACCTACTCTTACCTTGCCCGCGGTAATTAACTTAATAGCTGATTCCGCCGGCAAACTAATAATAGCGGTCTGTGTGCCGCCATATGCCTTCTCCATCCTTTTTATGGCACTCTGGTCTATATCGCTAAGGGTGAACTGTTGCTTTAGCGCAGCACAGATGTCCTCCCGTGAGGTGATCTCATCTAGGTCCTTGTATTCAACCACTATTTCCTGTTTCCAAGCTCTTACCTCAGCTTCCTCTCCTAGTACACTTTCCACCTTCCCGCGGAAGTTATCGGCCGACTTGTCGGCGGATCTACTTAACTCCAGCATCAGATCCCCTCTCTGTGTTCGCCTGATACGGCTCACACTATCCCCCAAATCCTTCAATTCCGGGTCTGACTTCACCTTTCGGAGGATGTCGGCATATGACATATTTCCCTTCTTGGAAATAATTATTATTTCCGGGCGGAGCTTCTTTTTGTCCTTTTTCCTCTTGTTGCTCACCTTAGTCCATTGTTCGGGCCTCCGGGCGTTGGTTTCTTCCACTTTTGTAGGTGTTGTGGCTGCAATCGTGAGATTACCGACTTTCGCGGGTACTCTCGCCGGCTCCGCCTTCTTTGGTGAAGAGGCTTTTTTCTTCTTCGGGACTTGCTGTGGTCCAAGAGGCTCGCTGGTACCGCCTCTAGTCCGTTTTCCTGTCTTCCCGCCTGCCTTATCATGGGGAGGCGTCACCTGCGTTTCCTTTGTGACCTTGCCAACTGACGCTTGGGAATTCTTTTCTTCGAGTGCCTTGATATAAGACAATTTAATGCCTCTTATCAAGGCTCGAATATTTTGGTGAATGTTCCGCCTCTCCTTGATGAACTCGCACAGTTCATTTATTCGTTCCCCGAGTGTAAAGAACGCCATTTCGGTATGTTCCCCTTTGCTTTCGCGCCTTGCGCCACAAGGAATGATGTCGATTAAGGGACTATTCGTGTTTCTTTCAGAATCCCGCGACGAATCTCGACTACCAAAAAGAACCATTGTTCTCGGTGAGGATATCCTAAGCTTCGAACTCCTCCTCCTCCTCCTAAAAGGATCCGGTGTGGACCTAATTTGCACCATTATCTCTTGTAGCATTAAATGCCACAGTAGCCAAGTTTCCCACTACTGAGACACTGCGGTCGTTGGATATCGACGGCCGGGAGCCCGCTTGCTCACTCCAAAAAACCGCCGGCACTGGGTTTCCAAAGCCCTGCACCGTAAAAAAATTACTTTTCTCCTCTTCCATATTTGGTTTAATTTCTGGGTGTCCTTCCCATAGCCAATTTTGAACCACGGGTGGGCGTTTACTTCCCACCTACCCGGCCTGCGCATAAGTATGCCCATACACGCACATCTCCGGATGCGTGCATGTGCATGCCCATGACACATTCGCCGAGCATTCCCTTATCCGCACGAAGGGACGCGCCTGATGGGAGATTTGGCAACTCCGCACAGGTTCGAGCACAAGCTAAGATAATAATTCCTAATCTATGCTAAATTTAACCTCTGAATCCTAGAATTGCTACCCCTAGAGATATTAATGTTGCCCGGAGTCACCTTTGTCACCTCTGTTCAATCTGTTCCTTTCTGGTTCCCTTAGGATCGCCCAGCTCTCTTGCGCATCCAACCCCTGTCCCCGCATTTCTTGATGACTTCCACGTTGTCTCATGTGGTGGTGTCTTCTTCAATCATATGCTTTGTTATCATTGATTTCAGCGTTGTGCTCTTCTTTTCCTTTCTCCTGGCCGTTTCCGTTTCTCTCTCGTGCTCTCCCCATCGTACAGAAACCAGTCTTTCAGTTTGTCCTATGTAGCACTTCTCACAATCTGGACACGCTACTTTGTATAACCCACTGGATTCGTATTTTAATGTGCGGTTCTTGAGGGATCCCAGCCTGTTTTTGAGTTGATGAATCCTACTCGATGGCACCGTGTCGATGCTTAGCCCTTTCATCTTTTTTATCAGTTTCGACCAAGCCGCGAATGGGCGTGGTTCGAATTATCTGCCATCGTTTGCTGCGTATGTGTAGGCTTCCTGTCAAAAGAGATTCCTTTCTCCTCCCTAAAGATCCTTAAATCTGCATGGTGGTTCGAAAAGACCTCCAAGTTGTCTTGATTATCAACCTATGCGATGGCGAAACTACAACGATCAAATTGATCATTAAAAGCCAACAGGGAGATAAGGAGATTCTATGGTGGTCTGCCTATTTCCATTATGACGTAGACTAAGTTCCCAGTGGAACATTCATCAAAGCTAATCAATATGCTAAAAGTAAAGGCATGGGAGTAATAGCAGGATGTGATGTTAATGCCCACCATATATGCTGGGGAAGTTCCAACATCAACGCCAAAGAATCAATCATCATCATTAACGGCGCAACAACCGGTATCCGGTCTAGGCCTGCCTTATTAAGGAACTCCAGACATCCCGGTTTTGCGCCGAGGTCCACCAATTCGATATCCCTAAAAGCTGTCTGGCGTCCTAATCTACGCCATCGCTCCATCTTAGGCAGGATCTGCCTCGTCTTCTTTTTCTACCATAGAATCAATACTAATGGAGTATCTGGTAGGAACCGAATTGCAGATGCCCAATTTGGGTAATGAATCCACTTTCTTCAACGTGGTCAGGCAAGAGATCATCGACATCACGGTGTCATTTCCTGACGACTCTTGTCAGAGAGTGGAGAGTATCAAACGATATCCCACTCTCTGATCACTAGTGCATTGATTTCGTATTGGGCATGGATCCACCTCCACCCACTCCGTTTCGGAATCCACGTAAGACAGATTGGGCGACGTACAAAACAGAGTTGAGCGCCCCAGTTACGATCCCTGGGACACGCATCAGATCCATTGATGCAGTTGAGAAAACCGAGATGAAGACAACCAGCATAAGAGAAGTTTTCAAAGAGAGCTGTCAACTCTTGATGCCAAACAAGGGTAAACGCCATGGGGAAACTCGCATTTGGCAAAACAGAGGGAGAAAAAGCCCTTAACCGAGCTCTAAAATCTGATTCAGCCACTTGCTGGTTTTGGTACAAAGAGGCCTAAAAAGCTCTAAAGAAGAGCATAAGAAGAAACGAACTCTCTTGAGGCAACCTCAAAGCTAACGCGGATCCTTGTCAAAGAACCTAGTAAGGTTATCTACGTTTACAGAGCGGAAGGTACACAGAAACCGAAGAGAAAATGGCAAACCATTTGCTTGAAGTCCACTTCCCAGGCGGCATTCAAAATCTCATCTCGGGGCTGACAGATACGTGGCATGCAAAGTAGTTTCACGGGAGCGAGTGAAATTTAACTCGTTCCATAGATACAAGTCTGCAGGTTCGGATGGCATTATTCCAGCTCTAGTAATGGAGGAAATGGATGCCCTGGGGCTACACATTCGGAATATATACCGCGTTTGCCTAGCACATACTTATATCCCAACCAGCTGGCGTGATGTGAAGGTAATATTTATTCTCAAACCAGGGAAACCCACCGACACAGACGCAAAAGGCTTCCGACCGATCAGTCTAACTTCCTTTCTGCAAAAAGGACTGCAAAGACTAAAAGGTTCATAACGGATACATATATCCCTAAGTGGCCACTTCACTATAGGCTACATGCCTACTAGAAAGGCAAATCCACGGAGACAGCACTGCTTGAAGTGGTAGTAAGTAGTAAGAAATATGGACATCGAAGGTGCCTCCAATTTTGCTTTAATTAGCAGCGATTTCTAACGCAGCAAGACAGCATGGAGTCGATCGGCTGTTAATCAATTAGATCCTTCACATGCTAGAGTAGAGAAGCACGACAGAAGCAAAGCTTTCTAGGTATACAAATTAATCGACGCCATTGATATTCCGCTGATCAATGCAGATAGGGAGAGTGCAATCATCCATCAGACTGAGAACCTTGGTATTATTGTTTTTTGTCTTCAGTCCAACTCTACTTGCCTCTCCTTCCAAATCCAGAGCCATTTGGCCAAGGTCCATGACCCGGTGAGGGAGCAAACAGATGTCACTTGCGTAATCGAAGTGTTTGAGGAAAGATGTCATAGTCCATTGAATTCCTCCACCTCCTCCAGACAAGGCAGCATAAAGAACGTCATCGATAACATCAAAAAAATAATATCGGTGACAAGATGCAACCCTGGAAGACTTCGCTTTGGACTTTAGATTCCTCCGAGTGATGCAGCACGTACTATTTTACGAGAAATCAGGCCGCTCTGATAACAACTAGTAGTTTCCCTGCAACGCTCCTCCTGCGTAGACCACGCCGGATACACTCCCTGTTCACACTATTGAAAGCCTTCTCGAAATCGATGCAGCAAATAATTAAACTTCGCGCAATGTTGCAGAATGTTGCTTGTAGGGTGGATGTGGTCAATGCAAGAGGATCCGGATCGGAAACCAGTCTGCTTTCGAAGTGTCCTTGGATGAGTCAAGAGTTATTTAAGCTATTAACTTTGCGACGGCAGGTTACACGCAGATACCCCTTTAATTATCACACTGAAAACGGATCCCCTTCTTCAGAATCTTAACGATCATCCCCCTCATCTACTCTTTTGGAAATGTCTAGGATTCCCAGGATATAGAAATCTTGGGCGACGCTAGCAGATCTGTAGAAACTGTAGGTAGAGCAATAAATAACTCTGCAATGAACAGAAGTGGTAACAGGAGATCAGGTCGATCATCCTGAGTGACCGATAACGACCTAGAGGGCAGAGCTATCCCAAAAATTTAAACAAATTGGCTAAATTGACCGTGAAGGTCCGCCCACAAGGATCAAAGCGCTCAAAGGACCACCGTATCTCCATATTGGTGACTAGCCACTTAATCCACAAGAGGAGTAACCTCACCAGATGTGCTATAGTTAAGAATCTTGGTGAAGTGTTCTTTTCACCAGTTCAGCTCCTCATCATAGTAAATCAGGTGTCCGCCTTTAATATCCTACAGAGGATCATCGAAAGATTTGCGACTACATGCAAAGATTTTCGTAATGCAGTATAGACTTCTGAAATCATTGCGTTCTGTGGCATTTTCCGCTTTCCTAACCAGCGCAATAACAAATTTCCTTTTATCATGCCGTACACTACGCCGAACTTCCCGAATGTACCAAAAATCGAGCGCATCAGGTTCGCAGCGGTCAATAGAGCTGCCAATATTTTCCGTTCATCGATCAGCTTCCACGATACATCAACCCAACGACCTGTGTAGCACCCGAGAAAAGAGCTCATCAATATTCTCTGGCCGGTTGGTCAGTATATCTGCCGTCCGATCAGCAAGATAGTTCTCCCACTGTCAAGCAACAACTGGATCATACAAGCGATGTTCAACTTGAGGGGGAAAGCAGCTCCCCAACCCTACAAGAAGTGACGAAAGTCCTGGGGGTTTAACGTGAGTACCTGCCGTGAAGGCTTAATCCCACGGTCCTCTTCGGACACGGATTGATTTTGAGACTACAATCAGAGCCCCGCCATGCAGGCACAGCGGTCCTGGTTTATACTGAGTGCAGGCTCAGCATTCATACCAGTGGATGCGAGGCCTATCTAACACCTCTGCCGCAACTAAGGGGTACGACACTCGAGTTGTACAGCGCAACTCCACGCTTGAGCTCCGAGGAGCCCTGCCCGCGATGTAGGCATAACCACAACCACCATGAAACTCCCACTTGGGGGCCGAGAGCCCATCCTCCAGGATTTTTCCCGGAGCATATGCTCTCAGAGGGCCATCCCGGTTCCCATGGTACCAGATAACCTCCGGTGAGGCTTCGTGGCAGAGCCACTTCAGATGAGTTCCTTGCAGACTCGGGTCTGATCGCCCTCCTCGAGTACGTGGGTGCAAGAAGTGACGGACACAACACGTAAGCGAACCTAAACGACCATCAGATAGGGATGTATACTAACATCGAAAAATTGTTCGTATGGCTGCATCAGTCCCCAGGATTCTGAAATGGTGTTGGTTAACGATATATTTTGATCTTCCCACATTTTTTCTGCAATCAAGACTATAGTTAGTCGAAGTTTTCCTCTTTTGATTTCTGAGTTACCAAGACCTTCGATGTAGAAACCACGCCTCAACTAAAAGATTTCATAGTCCCTATCAAAGACAACAGTCTGCCAGTAAAGAGGAGCGTTTGGTTCCTGTGTTTTGAATACCAGGGACAGGGTGCGATACCTATGAATTTTATTCCGGTCTTTTTGCGAACCTTATCAGGGGTAGAGTGCGTGGCTTGGGTGTCTGGATCCCTGTTGGAATTGCACTGAGGTAGTTTTCTTGTAGTGGCAGTGGCACCGAAGGTTTTCGAATCGTTGTCATCTGCTTGAAAAACCGTAATTGGCAACTGGCAAAAATTATTAATATGGCGTTTTTCTTATAACATTTTTATGTTTCGGAAATATGATTGTACCGATACCAACTTCTCTAACCAATTCACCGATTTCCGTGTTCCCCTCTTTGTTATCCACTTACTACGGTGTCGTAGTGTGGGTAAATATTCTCGTGATTACCTGTGCCAAATGTGCTCCGGCATTTTTTTCTACAGGCATTCCCGGAGGATGGTAAATTGTCCCTCTGAAATTTGGCGATCCTTGGAGGAAACTTTCTTGGTGGCAGTCAGAACTGAGACTACAATTTGTGCAGATGTCCTCTTCCTTCGTGTCCGTATTCCTATGGAAGGGACCAGTTTAATTGAGATCTCTCTCGCTGATTTTATAACCTCTCGGCACACTGGACGCGTGGACGTAAACCCTGGTGCGGAGATGTGTTGGTCTTATGTTTCTTGCGCGCATTACCGCTGACAGAAGAGTCTGGAGCGTCCAGTGTGGATCTCACCGGGGTTACCAGTTTATCCTCACCTTTCGCCGAAGATTCCGCTTGCTTGCGTCCGATTTCTCTGTACATTACCGCACCTAGTTTTACAGCCACGCTCATGTCCTCATTTTCAAGATGCTTCATCTTCCTTCGCAGTGCCTTCTTCTGCCATCGGCTTGGGGCCTTTTCAGGTTCACGGTGTCCAGGCCGCTTGGGTCCATTTCCACATACCGGTGTTAAACCAGTAGCTCGTTGAGGATGAAGCACAAGGTTCTGGCAGACAGGATTCATTCTGTAGTCCCCCTCCTTAATGGCCGAAGTTCCCTTCTTCCGGGCCTCCCTCTGCGGTTTGCGGGTCGATTTGGGCTGTAGTACCGCGGTCAGGCTGGTGACTTCTTACCACCTGGAGAGTTTAAATCCATTGTTTCCATATTCATGATTTGGACCTCCAGAGTGTACTAGAGGTTCCCCCACCACGACAAGGCCACCTCAGTGGAGTTGCAGTATTTGCATGTTGGTCTTCGCGGTTAACTATGCTATTTCTTTAGATTTTTAGAGTAGCTCTGAACTTTGAGTTGACCTTGACTAACTCGGATGGTCTTTTGGTCAACGTTCAGTCACATAGGCCATTATATGTACCACTCGGCAAAATACCATTCCTTTTACTTTATGAATCATTCTTTCTAAAGGGGTTTCTCTATTTGTTACATCATTCATTAATCATTATTCATTAATCATTAATCATTCTTTTTTCCAAACTTTCTATACTTTTCAAAAACATTCTTTCCAGCTTTAATAATAGTTTCTGTTTCTCCTTTCTTCTAGGTAAGCTTCGAATGTTATTTGGTATGCTACAGTCTATGGTCTGGGTAAGATGTTTTTCATAGCGATTGTATGAATATAGGAACGGTTGCACGATTGAAGATACTTCTCATGAAATCTGACGATTAGATTAGATTATTCAAACAATTGCAACCAAATCGATTGAAAATATAAATAGCAAGTCGATTTTGATAACTTTGCCGTTCACCGAAGAGCCCACTCTCCATATTCTATAGGGAAAGTAGATCGGGCCATCATACATGCTTTTGATGAGGATACAATTAGCTTATTCGTTTTGAAATCAATTAAGCTGGAGGTAGTTCAGTTACTTATTAGAAAACTATGGAGGCTCCTAAGTCTTCAATACTTATGAGAAAAGCTACGAGTATACTGGATCCATACTTCTAGGGAGCACATTCATAATCTCTTTTGTGTTTATACAAAACTTTATTAAAATCGGTTTACTGTCTGATCAGACACTGGGCTGAACACACTAGCATGTGGGATTTTTACCCACTTAAACCACCCCCGACTCTCTCCCTGCCCCGCGGAACCACCATAAGGTATTACATCACGGGGCGGAGCCAGCTCACTCTAGCTTGGTCACCTTTCTTCTATACGCGGCGCACGTGACTGCGATCATGCAGTTGACCGCATCCCAATTCCCTTGATGTGCTTGCATTTTCGGCACCAGATTTTCTGGTACCAGCACCTCTCCTAGAGTCTCCTCTAGATTCCTCCTTTCTTCCGAAAATCTCGGACAGTGAAAGAATACATGCTCTGGGTTCTCTGGGACTCCATCGCAATTTGGACAGTCGGGTGAGGTCTTCAATTTAAACCTGTGAAGGTATTGGAAATATCCTCCATGCCCCGTGAGAAACTGGGTGCGATTATAATTAATCTCACTGTGTTGTCTCTCCAACCACTCCTTGATGGCAGGAATGTGCCTGTGAGTCCACCGGCTCTTTCCTGAGCGTTCTCACCGCTCTTGCCATCTATTTATGGATCTCTCCCTTTCAGTCTTCTTCGTCCGCGATGATGAAGAGGTTTGCTTCGCATTGTATATGTTCGCCATCTCACCTGCCAAGATGTCAATCGGCATCATTCCAGAGATGACGAATGTTGCATCATCTCAGATAGTCTGGAAGACAGAACATACCCTCAGGGCTGTCCTCCTGTAGACTGAACTTAGTTTGGTAGCGTTCCCTGACATCCGCAACGCCTCCCTCCAAACTGGGGTTGCATAGAGCATGATCGAGGTCAACACCCTGGCTATAAGCAACCTAGAGGTATGCCGTAGTCCTCCCACGTTCGGCATCATCCTTGCCAGGGCCATACTTGCAGTTGATGATTTGTCGCAAACATACCGCACATGTTGCTTATAGCTAAGCTTCCTGTCTATCATCGCCCCCAAGTATTTGATGGTCGGATTGGAAATGATGATATGATTCCCAATCCTAATACAGGCGTAATTTCTCTTCCGGCGCTTAGTGATGAGGATCGCTTCCGTTTTTTCCTCCGCAAGTGTCAGACCAGAACTCTTTAGCCAACTTTTAACAGCACCGATTGCCTCGCTTGATTATAACTCAGCATCTTCAAAATACTTTGCGACAACCAGTGCTATGTCGTCAGCGTAACCCACCACTGTGGCTTCCCCCGGAAGGGGAAGATTAAGTACATCGTTGTACATGATGTTCCACAGTAGTGGGCCCAATACGAAGGCCTGCAGGACATCCACGGAAACAACGTACTCTTGGGGTCCGTCATCGGTGTTATATCAGAGCCTCCTTTCCGTTAAATAATTATCAACGATAGCAGCGAGATAGGCGGGAATACCAACCTTCGCTAGAGATTTCCGTATTAGATTCCAATTGGCCGAATTGGATGCATTTTTCACATCCAGGGCTACTACCACGCAATATTTGCTGGTATTACCCTTTCCGTGAATTGCATCTTCGGCCAAGCCAGTAACCAATTTATTGGCATCAATGGTTGATCTGGCTTTACGGAACCCATACTGCCGATCTGAAAGGCCGCCTTGGCTCTCAACAACCGGGAGTAATCTATTATAGATTACCCGCTCTAGCATTTTCCCCAGCGTGTCCAGGAGACATATGGGTCGGTATTAGGATGATTCACCTGGAGATTTACCAGGCTTAGGCAGAAGTACCAACTTCTGCCGCTTTCATGCCACTGGAAATATCCCCTCGGAAATGCACGCTTCGAACAACTCAGCGAACATGTCCGGTCTGGATTTCACGGCAAGCTTAAGGGCCTTATTCGGTACTCCGTCCAGGCCCGGCGCTTTATTGTCTCCTATTCTACCGCAGATATCCAATAGCTCGTCTCTGGTGACTGGCGGAATTTCCGGCACATTCAGAGGTGGTTGGAATGCGTCGGTGCTCTCCTCTTGCTGGGGGAATAACCCCTGGATGATTTTTAGCAAGAGGGTGGGACACGTGATCTGCGGAGATGAACGGCCTCTGAATCGTCCCATCACGATTCCATAAGCTCTCCCCCACGGATTTACGTCCGCTTCTGAACAGATTTCCTTAAACCACTCCCTCTTGCTTCGCTGAATGGCGAGGTTGAGCTTTTTGCGGGCTACCTTAAAGGCGCGCTCTTTTTGCCCCTGATAGACTCTACCTACCGCCCTCTGAGCCGCTCTACTGGCTCGGTGGCAGGCTGATCGAAAGCCGGTCATTTTATCATTCCACCAGTAGTTTGGTCTTCTACTGGGGAATGAACACCTTCTAGGCACGGACGCGTCACGTGCTTTGACGATGCATTGAGCCAGATGGACGGCTCTTTCCAAAGAGGCGCCTGATTTATCAGGTTGATCTAACCACACCTCTATGAAGGTCTGCTCATCCAAAGATTTTGCAGACCAGCCTGATATCTTTTTCGGTTTCGGGCATGATAGCTCTTTGCCCTGTAGCTCGACACATGTCTCAAAGAGAACTGCCTGGTGATCGCTGTGGGTGTAGCGTTCGCTGACGCGCCAGCGAAGGGCTGACAAAGGTCAGGTCTACAACTGAGCCTGACCCCCCTTTTTGGAAGGTGTTTACAGCACCTTCGTTAGCCAAAACCATGTCCATCTGCGCGAAAGCTTCTATTAAACTGCGCCCCCTAGCATTTGATTCTCTGCTATCCCACTCTAGGGCCCAAGCATTGAAATCACCAGCAATAACCTTTGGACTTCGTCCCATTGCGTCGAGCACAAGATTATCAAGCATTTGCTCGAATTTAGACAGTGCCAAACTTAGTGGGACGTAGCAGCTGTATACATATACACCATTTATTTTCGCCCACACAAAGCCACTGGCTGCATGACTTGCAGTACATTGTATGGCCTGTCGACCGCAAGCCCATATCGCCGCTCCACCAGTCGAATCTGTGACCCATACGCCACCGTGACGGCTTCTGTACGGCTCACTTATGATGGCGATTTCCATCTCTGATTCGAACGTGGTCTGCTCAAGTAAATCCTGAGCGACCCTGCAATGATTGAGGTTTATCTGAATAAACCTCATTTTCTACTTCCGGCAATATGCCGGTTATCATGCCCCTCTTTCACCTCGCAAAATAGGCATTTGGGGTCCCTATTGCACTCCCTGGCAATATGGCCCTTTTCCCCACACCTTCTGCATCGATCGGATCGATCAATGCTGCTGGTGCATACCTTGGCGAAGTGCCCAAACATGAGGCATTTAAAGCACCTCTTTAGTGAAGTCTGTTCTCTTAAACGGCAGACAACCCATCCTATCCGAACTTTTCCGACAGCCAACAACATCTGCGCTGCCTCCGCTGGTACTCGTATTGTGGCCGTTTGAGTACCGCCATAGGCTTTTCGTAAACTTACAACAGACTCCTCTGTAAGTTCTTCCAACTTGAATTGCTCCTTCAGAGCAGTACAAATTTCTGCTTTTGATGTTATTTCATCGAGATCCTTACATTGTAAGTAGATTTCATGTTTTTGGGCACGCACTGCGGCATTCTCCCCAAGTGAGTCCTTCACCCGTGTGCGAAAGTCATCAGCCTTGCCCACGCTGGATCTTTTCAGCTCGACCATGAGATCCTCTTTCTGGGTTCTTCGGATTCGATTCACATTTCCGCTCAGATCTTTTAGGTCGGGATCCGCTTTGACCTTTCTGAGTATCTCCGCGTAGGACAGATTGCCCTTACTGGAGATAACAATCGCATCTAGACGGGTTCGCAATTTTGCTTTTCCTTTCGCTTTTTTGCTCGTAACCTTAGTCCAGCCATCGTTTCCGTTCGTCTTGGGCTTCGCAACGCTGGTCGACTTTTCTACATTCGCTGTACGCTTTCCTCCTTCAGAGCCATTAGTGCTGGTTTTCAGAGTTTCCTGTCCGCCTTTTTTTCTCTTAGGTGCCTGCTGATTATTTGAAGGATCCCCCTCTTTTTCCCGTACTCGTTTATTTCGCCGTGTTTCGATGGTAGTACGGTTAGGTGTCACTTGGGTCGCTTGTGACACTGTTGGTGCAGCGGTGTTCGGCGTATCCTTAGTATTCTTTTCCTCCATCTGCGATCTATTATAGAGGACTCTAATAGCCCTCACCATATTCTTTATGGCTTGGTGCACGTTGTGCTTGTCCTTGATGAACTCGGACAGCTCAACTATTTTTGCCCCAAGCTGGATAAATGGTAATTCCTCCGGATCGGGACTCCGCTCCTTATAAGCCCCGACAGGGTTACTCCTTTTATACGCTGTTTCACTTTTGCCAGTTATTGATCTTGCCTGTACTTTATCCTTCATCGCCTTTAGCATTGGTGGAGATCTCAAAGTTGATGAGCTTCTTTTGAATGGATCCTTATCTTGTTCCTGGAGCACCTGTTGCTGTCGCGCATCTTGAACATATGCTGTGGGTGTTGTTACAGTTTTTGTCGTCCAACGATCCATTTTCAGTTCATCCTTGGTTGTTCTTGCTACTGGTGTTCTCGGTAAGGTCGTACTTCGTTTGAACACTTCCTTCTCCAGATCCAAATCACTTGTAACATTATATGCCAAGGTGGCCAAGTTGTCCACCACCGAGGCACTGCGGTCGAGGGATATCGACGACCGGAGGCCCGCTTGCTCACTCCCAAAAGCCGCCGGTACTGGGGTTCCGAGCCCCTACACCGTCAGTTTACTCCTTCTCTCGTCTTTCAAGGTGGTTTTATGTTCTGGGTATCCTTCCCATAGCCATTTTGGTCCACGCACCAGAGATGAGCAAACACTAGCCCATACACAGTCAGAAAAGAAAAGTGCATGAACACATATTTACACATCAATAGGTATGCCCCTATCCGCCACCTGGTGTCGCGCCTGATGGGAGATCTGGCAACTCCTCACAGGTGTAGCGTTCACTGACGCACCAGGACATACCTCGCGTCAACGCGTCTGTCTGTCTGTCTTCCTGTCCGTGACACGCATTTTTCTCGGAGACGGTTATAGCGATTGACACCAAATTTGGTAGAAAGTTGGGAACTGTGAACGCTCACGCATATAGTGAATTACATCCTTTTACGTCGAATTTAGGAGGGGGCGGGGGGGGGGGGTCTCCATACATGCAAAAGGGGGGTTGTAAATTTTTTTTTTCATCAAATATAGCCATGTGGGGTATCAAATGAAAGGTCGTGATAAGTACTTTTCGAAGAAGGTCTTAGTTTTGACATTTGTTAGAAAGGTGGGGAGTGCGGGGGGTTGAAAGTAATCATTTTTTTTTAACGAACGCATTCTCAGAAACTACCCAACCGAAAAATCTGATAAAAATCAGGAAGCTCATCAGGTCAAAACTGTCGCTTCACTATGACACAAGACTATGAATGTCAATATCACTTGAAAGTGGATATTTTCCATATCACCATACTCGCATTATCAAGTCTGGCGCTTGCAAATTAATTAGTAACCGTCGTCATTAAGTTTACAGAATTAAGACATAATTACTTGTTTTACAGCCGACTATGCTTATAATTTATTTGAAACTTTTAGGTAGGCGCTCCTATTTTACAGCCCTGCATCTCTTAGCTTACTTGGATTTGGAACTTGCCATTATGAAAAAGCATTCACGTCGACTATAATTTCACCATCTGTCGTTTGAGTCAAACGTTCAGGCGAGCAGACAGTCAGACAAACAAAATGTTATTCGTTGTCAGTGTTTGGGGCATTTCGATCCAGGGGAAATGTGCACAATGAAGTAAAAAATGACACAGAAAATTGCGCACCATGAGAAAATAATGAGCCCAAGTTGATTGTGTATTTCTGTGCCTCCTGCATTGCAAGATAATTGCACATTGCACGCAAAGGTACTGCCATTGGAACACTAGACTGGGCACAGCCAGAGTCTAGAGAGCAGCGTACTGGCGAGCAGACTGGGCCTCCTCTTCCTCACATGCAGGGCAAAGCACAAGAAACTGGAGGCGAGAAAACCTCCACCATGTGTGTCCAATCACAGGGAAAGGGGTCTGAAGTTGAATAAATGCATTCCGTCCAAAATGTCTACTTTGTTCTTTATTTCAGTGGTAATGTCTGGAAGAAGTCTTCCATCGTTTAGTTCCCACTATCCACCTAAATCAAGCAAGGTTCACTTAAAAGTATCTTCAATTACCCACGTGATATTCCTCTTCGTATAATCATACACCATACGAGCGCTAAAAGGTATTTGACCGCAGGTGGATAGTTACCAGCCGGCTAACCCACCAGACTGGTTGGTTTCACGCCGCAGCTCTAATGACCCCGACCCTGCCTTCGCACGAGAGCCATATCATTGCTGCAAGACCTGGACAAAGTGACAATAAGAGAATTAAAGTGCCATCATAATTGGTGCTGATGATGTGGTCATTCTTGGACAGTGGCGACAGCATTTCTACCTTTTCAATATTTGCATGGCAAATAACGAAAAACGCCTGGCGACCCCACAGCAAAGTTGCCACTACCGTTTATGTCCCATATATCGAACGATGTGGGTGTTGAATTTGTTCTTCCTTGGGTAGGTGAAACTACACAGAAAAAGGCTGATTGTTTGTTGACTTAATGGTCAAGTTTATTGAGTGCTTTCATTACAGATATTGGAAAACTACCACGCAATTGGAATTTAATTTACTGAGGAGTCAAGCTAGGGGCTTTCGGTGGATGCAATGAATTTATGGGTCCAAGACAGGTAAAGTATTGACATCTGTTCAATATTTTAGTCAAAGCCAAGCGTCCTTGGATGAAAAGGGTGGTTACCAGAAATTAGATTGCTATTTTCTCTAACGGTTATCTAAGTGTTGTGCTAACAGTCGCTTTTGATGTAGCATTAACATTCTTCATTAACGTCCGACTATAATTTCGAACTTTTCAGTCACAGTTTCCGGTGAAGACATTATTTAGTCTAGTTAGCTGGTATGGTCCTAACTAGCTTTGTCATAATATAGAAAACTCTAAGCTGAATCTGGACTTACTTAATTTATTTTGGGTCAAACACGACCCAGGGAGATTTGTTTTTTTTCAATGGCGTTAGGTAGGGGTAGGTAGGTAGGTATCAGTGGCCGCTCCGAGGAGCCCAATTAGCGCTTTGGTGCGCCGTTTTGATGCCACAAACTCCTAAGACCGTGACTGTTGTTATAGGAACAGGGAAGCGGAATCCAGCTGGCTCGGATCTTCAGAGCCAGCCCGTAGCATTCACGAAGGAAAGCAGCTCTCCGACCCTGTAACTAGAAATCTCACTGAGGTCCCCAAAGAATGGTTTATCCAGTGTCTGCAGCCTGACTCGAGCCAGAGCTGGGCAATCGCAGAGAAAGTGCATGAGGGTTTCCCTTCCTTCTCCGTAGCTTCGGCAATGCGAGTTGTAGGGTAAGCCGAGCCTAGCGGCATGGTCCCCTATGGGCCAGTGCCCCGTGCAGACCGCCGTAATCTTGAATGCATTTGCACGCGTCTGGCACAGGAGCTCTCGTGATCGGGCTATGTTATAAGCGGGCCAAATTCTCCTTGATTTAGCACAGTTTGTAAGCCTTCGCCATCTCAGGCCCGCGGCTGCTAGGTAGTGCGAGTAGACTCGGCCCCCGACAGCCGCCAGCGGAACACCGACTGTGTTCCCCGAGGGACTGCCAAGAGCAGAGTCTTGCCTGGCCAATCCGTCAGCCCGCTCATTCCCTTCTATCATATGTTCCTATGCCCGGGAACCCAGAGGAGAGTTATCTTGAGCGTGCCGCCCAGATGGTTGAGCGTGTCTCTGCACTGCCCCACCAACCGGGAAGATGTCGTCGTTGACTACAAGGCCTTGATGGCCGCTTGGCTGTCGGTCAGAATGGCTATGTTACGCTTGGGGCTCGAATCACGCTCCAGCCATCGACAGACTTCCAATATCGCCAGTACTTCCGCCTGGAATACACTGGTGAAACCTGGAAGACCATACGACTTGGACACACCGTGTGTATTCGAGAAAACCCCCGCGCCGACTCCATAGGCCATCTTTGATCCGTCCGTAAAGAATACCGTGTCATAGTCTTGCAACACGCCGCCGGTCTTCCACTTTGCCCTGGTTGGAAGGTCCACAGCAAAGTTTCTCGCGAAGTTCAGCTTGCGTGTGACATAGTCCGTGGGAGATGCCTAGATTTCTCGAGGTATTTCATCTAGGATGTTGCTGTGGCCGTAGGACCTCGCTGCCCAGCATCCGGACTCACGTAGTCTGACGGCACTGCACGCTGCAACATATTTGATGTGGAGGTCTAGGGGGAGGAGATGCAGGAGTACATTGAGAGCATCTGCCGGGCAGGACTGCAGAGCCCCCGTAGCACCTGCACACGCGGTTCTTTGAATCCTATTAAGCTTCGTTCTATTGTATTTCTTCTTTAAAGCCTGCCACCATACAATAGAGCCGTACGTCAGAATCGGACACACTACAGCGGTGTACATCCAGAGAACCATCCTCGACCGGAGACTCCATTTCTTTGCAAAGGTTCTCTTACAGGCATAGAAGGCTATACGGGTCTTCTTAACCCTCAGTTCTATGTTCAACCTCCAATTTAGCTTAGGATCCAGGATTACACCCAGATACTTTACATTAGAGGAAAGAACCAATCTTTGTTCATTCAGCCGTGATAGATGGAATTCAGGTATCCTTTTCTTGGTGGTGAATAGCATCAGTTGCGTTTTGGTTGGGTTTATGCTGAGTCCGCATCTTGCGGCCCACAAGTACATCTTTCGCAACGCTCCTTCCATGATGTCGCTCATAACGGACAGAAACATCCCTGATACCAATATCACCAAGGCTATACGGGTCTTCTTAACCCTCAGTTCTATATTCAACCTCCAATTTAGCTTTGGATCCAGGATTACACCCAGATACTTTACATTAGAGGAAAGAACCAATCTTTGTTCATTCGGCCGTGATAGATGGAATTCAGGTATCCTTTTCTTGCTGGTGAATAGCATCAGTTGCGTTTTGGTTGGGTTTATGCTGAGTCCGCATCTTGCGGCCCACAGGCACACCTTTCGCAACGCTCCTTCCATGATGTCGCTCATAATGGACAGAAACATCCCAGATACTAGTATCACCAAGTCGTCGGCATACGCCACCACCTTCACCCCGCTGCTGTCTAATGTATGTAAAATTTTGTCCATTACTATTAACCAGAGCACCGGTGAGATAGCACCACCCTGGGGCGTGCCTCTGTTCACAGCTCTGGTCAAGTGGTTGCCTCCCAGATCGGATTGGATTATCCTGGTACTCAGCATGGATATAATCCAATGCGTGAGATACCCCTCCAATCCAACACCGGTCAAGGCTTCCTTGATGGCGTTGGTACTGACGTTGTTGAAGGCTCCTTCTATATCCAAGAAGGCAGCAAGGGTATACTGCTTGTACTGC
Organism: Hermetia illucens; assembly: GCF_905115235.1. Lineage (NCBI taxonomy): Eukaryota > Metazoa > Arthropoda > Insecta > Diptera > Stratiomyidae > Hermetia > Hermetia illucens. The sequence goes on from NC_051850.1 coordinate 188,940,068, forward strand.
AGCGACCGCTCAACCGTGCCAATTACCTCGTGGAGGGCGGTTTCAATGGATTTTCCTTTGAGGTAGGCATGCTGGGACTTAGAGAAAGGCGTTCTCTCCATAATCGTCCTTAAGTGAATGTCCAGGACGCGTTCTAGGGTCTTCAGCACGAAAGAGGTCAGGCTGATTGGCCGAAAGTCCTTCGCGGACTCATGACCGCGCCTGCCCGCTTTCGGTATGAAAACCACCCGTGCGCGCCTCCTGGACTGCGGTACGTATCCTAAAGTGATGCAGCTCCGGTAAATCTCAAGAAGCCACGGCACAACCCTTTCCTGCTGCTTCTGTAGCATGACTGGCATTATGCCATCTGGGCCTGGAGATTTGTATGCGGAGAAGCTGTTTATAGCCCAGCCGATCCTATCCCCGGTAATTACCGATTTGATAGTCTCGCACAGCTGGGGTTGCCGCAAACCCTCCAAGCGAGGTTCTGACTCACAGTCCTCCTCGCTGGAGGGAAAGTGCGTTTGCACCAGCAGCTCCAAAGTTTCACTAGAAGATTCCGTCCAGGAGCCTTCCGACTTTTTAAGGAAGGATGGACTCTTATGTTCCTTGGACAGAATCTTATTGAGCCTCGCGGATTCACTAGTGCTTTCAATGTTCTGACAATAGTCTAGCCAAGACCGCCTCTTGGCGGTCCTGATGGCCGACTTGTACTTCTTTAGGCAGTCCTTGTATGGCTGCCAGTATTTTTGCCTGTAGCAGATATTGAAGATTTCTCTGGTCAACTTCCTGAGACTAGAGAGATCTTCGTTCCACCACGGTGGCAGGGTCTTTTTGCTGTACTTAGCAGGGCATGAGACTTTGAAGGCGGTATCAAAAGCCTTCTCCAGAGCCCCGACCTTTGACTCCAGTTCATCTGTCGTGCCAATCTTACCAATTTGCGCACCGGAGAGTTTGTTCTTAATTGCCTGACCAAACTTTCTCCAATCGATCCTCCTGGGGTCTCTAAAGGGCTTGGAGACCTCTGCGGCGAAATCTAGACTGAAGAGTATCCAACTGTGGTCAGAGAAGGATCTCTGGTCAGACACTCTCTAGTCCTCCACCCTAAGAATCCCGTTGTCGGTTATTAGGGTGATATCAAGGACCTCCTCTCAACCGTCACAGTTCTCCGAGCAGGGGAAATGAAAGGTTGGTGTGCTGCCCCTGTTACACACCGATAGATTTGAAGTAATAATAAAATCAAAGAATGACTCACCTCTTTCGTTGATTTCAGAGCTGCCCCAAAGCGTATGCCTTGCATTTGCGTCGCAGCCTATCAGCAGGTTGGCTTTCTTTGTTGCTATGGTGTTCGTCAGATGTTGTAGTTCTTCTGGCGGAGCTGATCGGTCGTGAGCCATGTACGCCGAGGAAATATACACGTTCTCTGCCCCCGCCTGCTCCAGCTTGACCACTACTAGGTCACTGGAACTCAGGTCCGGGCACAGAAAAGCGTGCAGACTCTTCCTCGCAAGAATACATGCTCTAGGTTTAGCCTGATCAGCGTCTCCTGTGGTGTGGAATAAATTAAAATATTTGCTTTGGAGCCCTTTGATGGTTCGGTCGCTTCCGACCCAGGGCTCCTGTATTAATGCGATGTCGATGTCTTCCTCTAAGAGGAAGACGAGCAGATTAGCGGAGGCACACTTCGAGTGCTGCAGATTTATCTGCGTTACCCTCAGCATGATCTGCTTGCGTTAGGCGTTAGGTAGTATATTCCAGGAAGCACCCCGAAAAAATTTTACGAAGCGTGGTCCGATTATTAAGTTCGGCATGTCAATGGCTTTTTATGGTTATTTATTTTGCCGGCGCGATGAAAGTCAGCATCTTTTCATAAAAGTGAGCATAGACAACTTTTAAAGTTTTGAATAAGAAAGGGGGGGGGGGGGGAAGGTGGGAACTGTGAACGCTCACTCATACAAGACGTTACGTCATTCTACGTAGAATGTGGCGGCACATCGTAGGCACGAACCTGAACGCCACCGCGAATTCGGCTCTGCCGCCTCATAGAACGGCCGTGGAAACAGTTGACGACCTGACAGGATACCAAGGCAAAAAATGTCAAGCTTACTAGATCGCCGGCGAGCCAAAGGAGTCACAAAAGAAATAGTCAATGAACGAAAACGGACAATCATTTCATTATTTTATTTATCAAAACCCACCACCTGCTACCTCTCCCTAAAAATTCTAAAACTTATTTATATATTTATATACAAATTGTCAATTTGTATATAATAACAATGTTGAATGTAACGGTTTGTCTGGTTCGGTCGACTGAGGATGCATTTTTGTTGCAAAAACTAACCAGGGACCGGCTGATTAGAGAAACAGCTGATGAACTGAATCAAGACGTGATTCTATCAGTGGTTATCGGAGAATGAAGATCTTCATAGAGAGTGTTTGATGATAGAAAATGTGAATGCTGCCAATCGAGGATATCTATTGGGAAAAAAAAGTTGATCACGGGAGCTCTGGATGAGTCCGCGTCTCGAAAAAAACATCTGAGGCAGTGGATACATGGATCGAGGATATAATTCGTCGTGAATCCTCCTTTTTGATCGCGGCATTCGGGTCCGGAGTTCTACAGCTCCACGCCCGCGGTCGAGCTGTTTTTTTTTTTTATTTCTTATTTCGTTAGGTGCACGCGAATCTCCATGTTTAAGTATTTTTCAGGATTTCAGCTATTTTTTTTAAGTTTTTGGAATAGCTCTCCCCTCTAGGTCGTTTCCGGCCACTGCAAAATGTTGAAACCAATTTTTCAAAATAATTAAGTGATGTAAGGTCGGATGTTATCAATGGCGTCCAAAACCTAGAAGTGCTTCAGCCGAAACCCTGTGTTTCCCTGTTGCAACATTTTGAGTGCTTCGTCCGCGGACTGGAATGTTGCAAGCTTTGCGTAATCGATAATTGGTTGCAACTCCCTTAACGTGCGATAATACGTCCGCGACAATGCTACCGGAACCGGATACATGCTGGTAAACTGCCCCATATCATCTATTTTTTTATGGAAGGGGAAGGATAGCGGCTTGTGATCCGTAAAGATAGTGAACTCCTTTGCTTTGCCTTATACATATGACGAAAGTGTTTTGTTTGCTAGGTACATAGCCAATAGTTCCCGGTCCTACACTCCATACTTACGTTCCGCTTGACCGACATTTCTTGAAAGAAAGCCAATGGCTGCCAGTTACAGTTAATCCATTGCTGTATAACTGCTCCAATTACAAAGTGATATGCATCGCAGAAAATGGCCAAAGGTGTGCCAGATATTGGATGTACAAGCAGTGTTACCTGTTCCAGTGCGTTTTTGAAAGCTCCATAACTGCAGTAGATTCGCTGGTCCACTTTATTGGTGAATTTTCTTTTATTTTTGTCCTAAAGAATCCCTTTAAGTGGTGTCTGTACTACTGCTGGATATGAACCTTCTGTGAAAATTCAATTTATCCAAGAGCGCTTTGAGCTGGTTCACGTTGGTTGGTTGCCAGTATTACGGAATCGCTTTGGCTTTGATTGGCACGGGACGTGTCCCCCTCTTTGAGATCAGGTATCCTAAGAAACGGAACTCGTGATGACCAAAAACGAATTTGCTTGGATTCACCACTACTCCATATTGTTTTAACCATTGGAACAAAGTTCTTAAGTGGTTGGCGTAATCTTCATGTGAATATGAAGTGACGGATATGTCATCGATGTAGACATTTAGAAGTCCAAATCTCATCTGCCATCTCTCACAGGACCCAGAATAGATCCGTGTGGGACGCCAGAGGAGGAGGAGAAGAAGCCGGATATGCAGCCGTCAAAAGAGACATGGCAGGATCGGATGGAAAGGTAAGAGGCAAGCCATAAAAAACAATAAGTATAGGAACGCTTAAAGACGACAGTTTGGATAGAAGTTGTGATTTACAGTGTCGAAGGCTTTAGCGAAGTCAGTGTAAATGGTATGTACCTCTTGCCGTGAATTTAGACATTTGGCGCCAAAGTTGGTGGAGTCCAGCAAATTGGAGGCAGTGGATCTACGCTTAACAATGCTGTGTTGCTTTTTTGTGGTGGTCAAAGTGGATGGACAACCAGTTGCTGACATATCCTTCCAAGATTTTGGAATGGGAGGAGAGGAGGCAAATGAGACGGTAATTCTCGGCAAGCGTTCGATCACCACTTTTGTGAATGGTGATGATGTGAGCCATTTTCCACAAGCCGGGAAAATGATTCACTTCGAGGCTTTTGTTGAAAATAATGGATAGGGGAAGGGAGATCGACTGACCAATTTTAAGCAAAAAGAGGTTTGGAAAACCATCGTAGCCAGGGCCGACATTGGCATCAGGTTTGCCAATGAGAAGAGTAAGAGGGGGAATGGTAGGCGATGCGGGGCAGGTTACATCTACTAGCGGGAGGGAAGAGCGGGAGGAGAGGGAACATAGACTAAGGAAAAGTAGCGGAAGAGTGAATCACAAGATAGTTGGGGGTAGTTACCTGAAGAACTAGAAAATTCAATAGATGGAGGAGATAGCTGGGCAGGAAAGTGGGAGTTGCGAATGTGGGACCAGAAAGGTTTGAGGTTTCTACGCTTTAGGGAGTCTTCAACATTGGTCAAATATTCGTTTTTGAAGTTACGTATTAAGGATTTATCGATGAACGCAGATTTTTGAAAAAAAAGAACTAAATCAGCATAGGTTCTAGAATACAGGAACTTCTTCCTAGCAGTGTATTTTTGACGAAGCTTTTTGTGGACTTGAGTGGTGAACCAGATAGGGTAAGAGTGTAGTGTAAACACTTAGGAGACGAGGGGACGTAACAGGGAAGAAGACCAGATAAAGTGGTGTAGAAGGTATTTTTTAAGTGTTCTGCGAATTATATAAAGGGGCACTTAACACCAGCGAGCCGCTTCGATCACGTTGCTCCCAGAGCAGAGGTGAGGCAGCGTCTAACGATTTGCCTGTGCTGGTAAGAAACCATAAAGCTGTCATCGCCTAATATGGTGTAGAAGGTGTTGAGTGCTTGGTCACACGTTAACGGAGAAGGTTAAACCGAAGGGCGGTACAGGTGTACATGAGAGTGGATGGAAGAGAGGGAAGGATTAGTGGAATTACTAGGGAGGGAGAGAATGCCAGGGAGTATAGGTAGATTAAGGTCGCCACAGCGGATGAAAAGAAATGAGGGGAACAAAACGATTAGGAGTTCTGATAATCTGTCGAAAAAATCTTTGTACAGAGAAGGGAGGCTGAGGCAGGGAAAATATATACACGATATGATAAAGGGGCGTACGTTTGCGAAATGACTCGTATGGTGACAGAATCGTATGTGGAGGAGGAGGAGGAAAAGGTGATTTCGGCACGGAGAAGGAGCTTAACAGCTATTAGGGTCCCCTGTCATCCAACCAGTTTCAGAAATGCAGATGACGTGATGTTGAAATACTAAGGCAGACAGTTTGAAATCCGACAGCTTGGTTTTGGATAAAACACTGTAAAGTTGTCAGAATCATTTAAGTTCGACGAGGCAGGTGGGCGGACCGAAAATTTTCACGGAGGTTAGTCCTCTGATAAGGCTTGACCAAGACCCCCTGTCGCCAAAAGGAAGATTGGACGATAGCATCGAAATCATGGGTATACGACATTTTGAAGGAAGCTGTCACTTGGTCAGGAAAAGAATCCTTCGTCAACTTCACATATGAGAGAGGTGACAAAATTGAGTTGGCTTTGCTTCTGATATAGGTGGAAGAAGTACGTTAGCCTCGACACAAACACGTCATTCAGCTGGGGGCAAACATTTCGCGTGGAAGGTCGTTCCACAGTCGGCTTAAATCAGCAACTGATTACTTGGTACACTAACGGATCCCTCACAGCAGAGAGAGCGGTTGCCGGTGTCATTGGTCCAAGGAAAATGTACTTTGAGCCCATGGGCAGGTACACTAGCATATTCCAGTCGGAAATATACGCCATAGACAAATGTGCCTCCTTTAATCTACAAAGGAACTACAGGGGGCAGAACATAGCTATTCTCACCGATAGCCAAGCAGCGATCAAGGCACTTAAATCCAACCAGGTGAACTCTAAACTGGTATGGGAATGACTTGAGAGACTGAATACACTCGGCTCGTCCAACAAGGTCTGGATACTTTGGGTTCCAGGCCATGCTGGGTTGCAAGGCAACGAGGCAGCGGACGAACTAGCCAAGAAGGGAGCAGGGACGCCTTTACACGGGCCAGAACCCTTCTGTGGAATCGGAAACGGTTTCATGCTATGGATCTAAGAAATGAAGAGAAACGGTTGAGGGAACTATATTGGGCGGGCCTACCAGGGATGGAGCAGTCCAGGGTGGTTATTGGGGGATATGAACCCATGCGTACAAAGGATTGCTTTAACCTCACCAAAAAGAACCTCCGAATCATAGTGGGAATTCTCACTGGTTATTGTCGGCTGAACTATCACCTAGGGAAGCTAGGGATATTTACGGACACTGCCTGCAGGTTTTGTGAGGAGGAGGACGAAACCTCTATGCACGTCCTGGGACAGTGTCCGGCACTTGGGCAAAGTAGGTCGATACATCTGGGAGAACACTTACTACCAGATGCAAAGCTGAAACATCTGGAAGTGGGGAACGTACTAAAGTTCCTAACGGTTACAGGCCTGCTTGAGATACTATGATCAACAGGTACACTATAACCAGTAAAAGGGGCACAATAGTTCTTCAAGGACGCGATGCGACTTTCCCTTAACAGAATAATAATAATACTCTTATCAAATCACAAACAGCGTGCTACGTAAATTGTATGTATCTAAATGGGGCAGAGTTACCTAAAAATAAACCCGGTTCGAAGCAAACACCTTGACTTCCATTCTACTTTCCCTGTCAAACAACTCACCAGAAATCGCTTTTAAAATATCTTTCACATTAAGAAGACCAAATATCTTTTATTGCCACAATCGTCATCTTTCATCGTAGACACAGGATGAAACTATAAATTTTTTTGACGTAATATTTCTATCCGCCGTTCGTCCGTCTGTCTGTAAGTCGATTTGAAATCTTCAAAATACATTTAAAAATAGCCAGGCAACATGCGATGACAAACAGCGGGAAGTAAATCAGGTTTTTGTATCTAGTATCTCTAGTACGTATTTAGAACGCTTGTGTAGGACTGCAAATTTTCATTCATGAGTACCAAGTGAATCAAATGCGGAGACCATTTTGTAGAAATTGATTGACAGATGGGAGGGAAAGTATTTCAAGAAATGAATTGATTTCCGTGGAGGATTATAAGCCTTCAAACTAAATTGAAACAAGGTCACACACATATTCAAATTGAATTTGTTAAAGTTCAATATCTAGTCCTCGAAATTTTTGTTTAAGTCAACACCTACATATCTAATCCACTTTTCAAAATTCAGTTTTTTCGTCAGGGTTTCATGGGCTCTGTAATAATTTAGTATTTAAATTTCAGCAAGTTCTGGACTTGAACCATTTTCTTAACTCAATCTTTGTGCTTCTGAAAGATCAGCTTTTAATAGGTTGCTGAAACGAATTTGAGCAGGAATTTTAGCTGAAGAGAGAAAAAGAGAATAACATTTTAGATAAAGAGAGACTTTGTTGTAATTACAAAAGTTTCCAAAATATGTATTACTCGTCTGAGGGTTAGATTTGAACTCTAAACTGGCTACATATGTAAATACTACCAAGCGAAATATACTACAAAAGTAAGTAGGGTAGCTATAAATATAACCCTTAGAAGAATGTGCCCACATATTTGAATTTGGTCGGTCGGTCGGTCTACCTCCCGAAAGGGCGCCCGCACCTATGGCTATAGGCAGGTGGATGTGAAGAACGTTTCCGTGGCGATTCGTTCTGGCGGACATTAGCATCCCCATATTAGGCGCAAACTTCCTGTGCCACTATAGGCTGTTGGTGGACCTGCAGAACAGACGTCAGGGAAACTTTCTGCAAAGACGACCTTGTTTCGATTATTTTCCAGGACTTTGTCGACCACCGCATTCGCGCACTCCTCATGAAGTACTGCATTATTACTAAGGAAAGTAGTTTCTCCAAGCCGATTAAGCAAGATTTTCAGGAACACATCACCATTACCGGCTCCCCATTCTTCTCAAAGGTGCGTCCTTTTTCATCCCAGGAGCTTGCTGTTACGAAGAAAGAGTTTGATGATTTGATGAAACAGGGTATCTTATTTGGTCCCTAAGCAAAACGGCGAATGGCGGCCGCGCGAAAATTATAGGCGTCTGAATGCTCAAACAATTCCAGAACGATACCCCATTCCACTCATCTTTGGATCTAGCCAAGGCGTACCACCAAATCCTAAAAACATTCCGAAGACGGCTATGTGCCTAACTTTCGGACTTTGTAAGTTCACCAGGATGACTTTTGACTTGTGCAACGCTACGTAGACTTTCCAGAAGTTCATCCACACTGCCTTGCGAAACTTGAACTTTGTTTGGTCGTATCTTCTTCAGAATCTGAGCAGTTGGACCATCTAGTGTACTCCCACGAGGTTGCGTTGTCTGCTGAGAACGTCCATGTGTTTGAGTCAGTCAAACAACAATTTGTTGATGAAACACTGCTGGCATTTCTTCAGCCAGATGCACCCCTAACTGTGTTCGTCGATGACTCAGATACAGCGGTAAGCGCCACTATTCACCAACGAGTGATTCAAAACTGGCAACCGTTGAGCTGACAATGTTGTTGCAGACGCTTTATGTTTCTCGGAAATCACAGTCCCCGCCGCGGTCGATTATACGGCAATCGCCGAGGCACAAAAAGACGACGCAGAGCTTCAGAGCCTGAAGGCAAACTGCAATTACAAGTTCAAGGAGTTTGAATTCACAACCGCTCAAACTTATATTTACTCTGCGAGATCTCAAATAAGGGACGTAGGCCATCCACTCCGGCCGATTTTCGCGGGGAAGTACTCCACGCAATACAAATCTTACGCACTCAGCCATCAGAACGACGAACCAGTTAGTCACTGAAAAATAGTTCTGACCGTCCATAAACTCTTGAGCCAGCCAGTGCATCGCGTGCCAGAAGTGCAAGATCAACAAGCATGTACGGAACCAAGTAGGCGTATTCCCCAGATCAATGAAGCGCTTCCACATCATCCATCTCGACCTCATAGGCCCGTTCCGAGATTCGCATCGATATAAGTATTGCTTCACAATCATCGACGGGTTTAGGCGGTGGTCTGAAGCAATACCTCTTTCTGACATTGTTTCCGCGCTTTGGTGTACCAGAGGTAATCATCACAGACCAGGGAATGCAATTCGAGTCTACTCTTGTCGCGGAATTAGGCAAGCTCATTGGCTTCAAACAGCATAGGACTACTGCATACCATCCACTGCCCAATGGTATGCTGGAACGTTGGAACCGGACGCTAAAGGCCGCCTTAATGGCTCCCGGCCATTCATCGTGGTCGCAGTCCTTGCCTTTCGTCCTCCTAGGACTCCGCACAGCTCCATCAAAGGAGTTCACGGTTAGCCCTGCGGAGATGGTGATTGGGGAGAATCCGGTTGACATAATGCGATAGCTCATTGAAGATAACCCACCCTTGAAGGTCAAAGGCGTGTCGAATTTAGTCACGCGAGCAGGTAAGCTTTTTCATAGCCAGAATCCAACCCTCTCATTGTAGTTGTAGTCTCACAAAGTCTAACGGACAAAGAAATTGATGAAGTCATAACTTCCGATGTTGATGCCATCGACTCTGCTACATTCAGAAACACAAAGTTCCACAAAGTCGATTAGATTCAATTTAATGGACTGCGGCACGAACTAATGAAACATCTAAGTCCGACAGATTTGGCGGAGAAATCTCAAGCACAACTTCCATAAAAATGACACCGAATATAAGGTATTCATTTCTGGGATTAACTCTCTAGACACGCAAGACCCTCAAATGGTTGGACAATGCCGCGAAAAGGAATTCGCAAGCTAGCAGATGTGAAGCCCGGACCAAATATATTTGGACACATAAATAGGTTGACAGGCAGAACCAGAGCCAGAAACTTCGTTCTTACGAAGAACAACGAAAACATTTGCAGCGACGATAGGAAAGCACAAGTACTTGCGGAGTCATTGCTCACCCAGTTAAACTCACCACCACCTAGAGACAACCCCGATGTCACTTCGATTATAGATTCGAAAATCAAAGATTTTCTTCATGGCCACTCAACTAAATTAACTATCTTCTCCCCTCCAACCCATCTTACAAACTAAAACACCCAAAAATCGAGCGGACCAGAGGACAAAGCAAACATCAAAAACCTTCCTAGGGCATCAATGAATTTGCTTCTTGCAGTCTTCAACAACTGCGTTAACAGCGGTTATTTCCCCACCACTTGGAAAGTAGCGAAAATAGTTGCCATTTAAAAAAAGGCGGCACTCACGAACCACAAAACTTCAGGCTCATCTCTCTCCTTTCTAACTTGGGGAAGTTTTTCGAGAAAGCAGAGATCCATCCGGTAAGGCAGATAATGCTATTGAGAATGACCTGTCAATTCTGCTAGCGGCAAACTAGCGCTGGATATGTGGACCAGTGTTGAGGCGAGGCTGTCGGGTATGGTCTATGACCATCTCCTGGACACCGAAGGCAAATACCCGGGACTCATCCGTGGGTTCCACGTAATAGCCTGCATGGACTAGTTCTCTAAGGACTTTCTCGGTTCGTGTGTCGCTAAGATCAGCGACGCCTGGGAAGGCGTAAAGCTCAAGATCACCCCTTACGACGAGATTCCCAGGAGACCGGTCGCTCGCATCTGGTTGCCGAAGATCCGCATGGATAAGGACAAGCTCGTCCAATTCCTGTGCCTTCACAACCTCGGGATTCCCATGGACGACTGGGTTGTTATCAAGGAGGAGGAACCTCAGACAAACAGCCAGCCTGTACTACTCCGCATAAACGAGGAGTGCCTGGAGGCACTGAAAAAGGTCGATTATAAAGTGTGGTTCGGAGTCAGGAATGCCAAGGTCAGTGTTCCGCTCTGCAAAACCGGACGACGACTTAGACCCAATCGACGCCGCCAACGAGCTGTTGGAGGAGATGACGATCGACGGGCCGACGGGGACTGACGAACCCCCACGCAAGCAGATCATGCTGAGGGTAACACAGATAAATCCGCAGCACTCGAAGTGAGCCTCGGCTTATCTGCTTGTCCTCCTCTTAGAGGAAGGCGACCGAACCATCAAAGGGCTCTAAAGCAAATATTTTAATTTATTCAACAGCACATTTATTCAACAGCTAATCAGTATAGACCTAGAGCATGTATTCTTGCGAGGAAGTGTCTGCACGGTTTCTTGTGCCCGGACCTGAGTTCCAGCGACCTAGTCGTGGTCAAGCTGGAGCTGCGGGGGCAGAGAACGTGTATATTTTCTCGGCTTACATGGCTCACGACCGATCAGCTCCGCCAGAAGAACTACAACATCTGACGTACACCATAGCAGCAAAGAAAGCCAACCTGCTGATAGGCTGCGACACTAATGCAAGGCATACACTTTGGAGCGGCTCCGAAATTAACGAAAGAGGTGATTTTTGATTTTATTATTACTTCAAATCCATCGGCGTGTGACAGGGGTTGTACACCAACCTTCTATTTCCCCTGCTCGGAGAACTGTGACGGTTGGGAGAAAGTCCTTGATATCACCCTAATAACCGACAATGGGATTCTTAGGGTGGAGGAGTGGAGAGTGTCTGACCAGAGATCCTTCTCTAATTACAGTTGGATACTTTTCAGTTTAGATCTCGCCGCAGAGGTCTCCAAGTCCTTTAGAGACCCCAGGAGGATCGACTGGAGAAAGTTTGATCAGGTAACTTAGAACAAACTCTCCGGTCCGCAAATTGGTAAGATTGGCACGACAGACGAACTGGAGTCAAAGGTCGGGGCTCCAGGAAAGGCATTCGATACCGCCGTCCAAGGATCATAAGAGCCCATCCTTTCTTAAAAAGTCGGAAGGCTCCTGGACGGAATCTTTTAGCGAAACTCTTGACCCCTCAAACGCACTTTCCCTCCAGCGAGGAGGACTGTGAGTCAGAACCTACTCGGACGGTTTGCGGCAACCCCAGCTGTGCAAGACTATCAAATCGGTAATAACCGAGGATAGGATCGGCTGGGCTATAAACAGCTACTTCGCATACAAATCTCTAGGCCTAGATGGCATAATGCCAGTCATGCTACAGAAGCAGTAGGAAAGGGTTGTGTCGTGGCTTGTTGAGATTTACAGGAGCTGCATCTCTTTAGGATACGTATCGCAGTTTTGGAGGCGCGCACTAGTGGTTTTCATATCGAAAGCGGGCGAAGGACTTTCGACCAATCAGCTTGACCTCTTTCATGCTGAAGACCCTAGAACGCGTCCTGGACATTCACTTAAGGACGATTATGGAAAGAGCGTCTTTCTCTAAGTCCCAGAATGCCTACCTCAAAGGAAAATCCATTGAAACCGCCCTCCACGAGGTAATTGGCACGGTTGAGCGGTCGCTGCAGTACAAGCAGTATACCCTTGTTGCCTTTTTGGATATAGAGGGAGCTTTTAACAACGTCAGTACCAACGCCATCAAGGAAGTCTTGACCGGTATTGGATTGGAGGGGTATCTCACGCATTGGATTATATCCATGCTAAGTACCAGGATAATCCAGTCGGATCTGGGAGGCAATCACTTGACCAGAGCTGTGAACAGAGGCACGCCCCAGGGTGGCGCCATCTCACCGGTGCTCTGGTTAATAGTAATGGACAAAATTTCACGTACATTGGATAGCAACGGGGTGAAGGCGGTGGCGTATGCCGAAGACTTGGTGATACTAGTATCAGGGATGTTTCTGTCCATTATGAGCGACATCATGGAAGGAGTGCCTGTGGGCCGCAAGATGCGGACTCAGCATAAACCCAACCAAAACACAACAAGGATACCTGAATTCCATCTACCACGGCTGAATGAACAAAGATTGCTTCTTTCCTCCAATGTAAAGTATCTGGATGTTATTCTGAATCCTAAGCTAAATTGGAGATTGAACATAGAACTGAGGTTTAAGAAGGCCTGTATAGCCTTCTATGCCTGCAAGAGAACCTTTGCAAAGAAATGGAGTCTCCGGCCGAGGATGGTTCTCTGGACGTACACCGCTGTAGTGTGTCCGATCCTAAAGTGCGGCTCTATTGTATGGTGGCAGGCTATGAAGAAAAAATACAATAGAACGAAACTTAATAGGATTCAAAGAACCGCGTGTGCAGGTGCTACTGGGGCTCTGCAGTCCTACCCGGCAGATGCTCTCAATGTACTCCTGCATCTCCCCCCCCCCTAGACCACTACATTACAGACTATGTGAATCCTGATGCTGGGCAGCGAAGTCCTACGGCCACAACAACATCTAGATAAAATACCTCGGGAAATCTGGGCATATCCCACGGACTATGCCACACGCAAGCTGAACTTCACGAGAAACTTTGCTGTGGACCTTCCAACCAGGGCAAAGTGGAAGACCGGCGGCATGCAAGACTATGATACAGTATTCTTTACGGACGGATCAAAGATGGTTTGTGGAGTCGGCGCGGGGGGTTTTCTCGAATACACAGAGTGTATCCAAGTCGTATGGTCTCCCAGGTTTCGTCAGTGTATTCTAGGCGGAAATACTGGCGATATTGGAAGTCTGTCGATGGCTGGAGCGAGATTCGAGCCCCAAGCGTAACATAGCCATTGTGACCCACAGCCAAGCGGCCATCAAGGCCTTGTACTCAGCGACGACATCTTCCAGGCTGGTGAAGCAGTGCAGAGACGTGCTGAACCGTGTGGGCAGCACGCTCAAGGTCACTCTCCTCTGGGTTCCCGAGCATAGGAACATAGAGGGGAATGAGCGGGCTGACGGATTGGCCAGGCAAGGCTCTGCTCTTGGCAGTACTTCGGCGAATACAGTCGATGTTCCGCTGGCGGTTGTCATGGGGCGAGTCTACTCGCACTACCTAGCAGCCGCGGGCCTAAGATGGCGAAGGCTTATGAGCTGTGCCAAGTCAAGGAGAATTTGGCCCGCTTATAACATAGCCCGATCACGAGAGCTCCTGTGCCAGACGCGTGCAAATGCATTCAAGATTACGGGGGTCTGCACGAGGCACTGGCCCAAAGGGGACCATGCCGCTAGGCTCGGCATACTTTTCAATTCGCATTTCCGAATCTGCGAAGAAAGAAGGGAAACCCTCATGTACTTTCTCTGCGATTGCCCAGCTTTGGCTAGAGTCAGGCTGCGGACACTGAGTAAACCATTCTTTGGGGACCTCAGAGAGATTTCTAGCTGCAGGGTGGGGAGCTGTTTTCTTTCGTGAATGCTACGGGCTGGCCCTAAAGATCCGAGTCCCCTAACTAAATTAGATAGTTTTTCTTGCTACAATCTCTGTATTGAGCCATAAGAGTTTGCTAAAACTGAATTGATTTTCAATAGACATTGCTAGATTTTCCCGCAAAAAACATTTTGATGCAGTTCCATTCGAGGTCAAAACGATGAAATCGTCTCAATCTAAACATTTGAAATAAAAGAAATTCTTCTTTTATAAAATACTCAAAAATTTCAGCTTTTAGATAGTCTCATAAACATTCAACTAATCTCATTAACTTCATTGTAAAATCCAATCCGCTTGGCACGATCTTCCATAAATTCAAATGAAAGAATAAAATCGAAAATTTCTGAATTGAAAGTAATTGTCCGAACACCTGTGGAATATTCCGCATAATATTTGGCGAATTGTTATTATTTTATGCAAAAATCTGAAGTTTTCTTCCAGCAACAATGGATCTCCTGACCTGTGAGTCATCAGTAGCTACCGGCAGAAGTAGCCAGTTTCCCAGAAATTTGGTAAGAGTATCACAGGAAGACAATAGTTCTTTGTCTATTAATTGGGGTCGTTGCAATATATTATTGCATAATAAAATATCTTGTATCTTGCGATTCAATTTGGTGCAGATTTCTGCTTTTAGTTTCCCAGGGAATAATTAGGAATTTGTGTATGTGAATGTTCTTCCTTCTTAACAAGTCAAATTATATCACATTAAACCTTAATTAATTACCTTATTATCTATATCTGTCAATAAAGTAAGTTTGAAAAAGTTAACCTTTGTTTTCGAAGAAATTGGTTTTACAGTATGAGGGAATCTGGGAATCTTTTAGGACGAGTTGATTGTATAATATTTTCTTAAACTTCATGAATAGAAAGGAAATAAGGGAGTGAGAAAAAAAAATTGCAATTGATCCCGCTTGCAGAAGAAACGTCAAATCAACGTCTGAAGTAGATTCAAAAAGGTTTTCAGAAATTAAAGCGGAGCTACAGGAATTGAGCTCATGCAAGATAAGCGTGCGAAGATGCTGCCTCGTTTAAATAAGCTTGAACCTGGTACCCGAAAGTCTGTTGTAATTAAGAACTCCGTATTTATTTGCAATATAATTGTAATTAAGAACGAATACAGCTTTTTAATTAATTATTCTTTAGGATTCCCAGTCCCAGCTAGACATTTTGTCAGTCTTCACTTTTTAAGGTTTTGTGTAAACACAAAACCTTATTAAAATCGGTTTACTGTCTGTCTGTCTGTCTGTCTTTTTTTTTTTTTTTTTTTTTTTTTTTTGAGGAGGTGGAAATCTTCAAAAGACACTGGTCTGGACACACCAGCGTGTGGGATTTTTACCCACTAAAACCACCCCCGACTCCCTCCCTGCCCCGCGGAACCACCATAAGGTATTACATCACGGGGCGGAGTCAGCTCACTCTAGCTTAATCCCATTTCTTCTATACGCGGCGCACGTGACCGCGTTTTTCTCCTTTCCTCTGCCTTTCGCAATTTATCTTGAATTGATGCGATCATGGAGTTGACCGCATCCCAATTCTCTTGATGTGCTAGCATTTTCGGCACCAGATTTTCTGGTACCAGCACCTCTCCTAGAGTCTCCTCTAGGTTCCTCCTTTCTTCCACAAATCTCGGACAGTGAAAGAATACATGCTCTGGGTCCTCTGGGACTCCATCGCAATTTGGACAGTCGGGTGAGGTCTCCAATTTAAACCTGTGAAGGTATTGGAGATATCCTCCATGTCCCGTGAGAAACTGGGTGAGATTATAATTAACCTCACCGTGTCGTCTCTCCAACCACTCCTTGATGGCAGGAATGAGCCTGTGAGTCCACCGACCCTTTCCCGAGCGTTCCCACCGCTCTTGCCATCTATTTATGGATCTCTCCCTCTCAGCCTTCTTCGTCTGCAATAAGGGAGAGATTGGCTTCGCATGGTATATATTCGCCATCTCATCTGCCAAGATGTCAATGGGCATCATTCCAGAGATGACGAATGCTGCATCATCTGAGACAGTCCTGAAGGCAGAGCATACCCTCAGAGCTGTCCTCCTGTAGACTGCATTCAGTTTGCTAGTATTAACTGACATCCGCAACGCCTCGCTCCAAACTGGGGTCGCATAGAGCATGATTAAGGTCACCACCCTGGCTATAAGCAACCTAGAGGTATGCCGTGGCCCTCCCACGTTCGGCATCATCCTGGCCAGGGCCATACTGGCAGTGGATGATTTATCACAAACATACTGTACGTGTTGCTTATAGCTGAGCTTCCTGTCTATCACCACCCCCAAGTATTTGATGGCCGGCTTGGAAGTGATGATATGATTCCCGACTCTAACACAGGCGTAATTTCTCTTCCGGCGCTTCGTGATGAGGACCGCTTCCGTTTTTTCCTCCGCAAGCGTCAGACCAGAGCTCTCCAACCAGCATTTGACAGCACCGATTGCCTCGCTTGAGTATAACTCAGCATCTTCGAGATGCTTTGCGACAACAACCAGTGCAATGTCGTCAGCGTAACCCACCACTGTGGCTTCCTCCGGAAGGGGAAGATTAAGTACATCGTTGTACATGATGTTCCACAGTAGTGGGCCCAATACGGAGCCCTGCGGGACACCCGCGGAAACGACGTACTCCTGCGGTCCGTCATCAGTGTCGTACCAGAGCCTTTTTTCAGTTAAATAACTATCGACAATTGCGGCGTGGTAGGCGGGAATACCAACCTTCGCTAGGGATTTCCGGATTAGATTCCAATTGGCCGAATTGAATGCATTTTTCACGTCCAGGGTTACTACCACGCAATATTTGCTGGTACTACCCTTTCCGTGGATTGCATCTTCGGCCAAGCCAGTAACCAATTTGATGGCATCAATGGTTGATCTGGCTTTACGGAATCCATACTGCCGATCTGAAAGGCCGCCTTGGCTCTCAACTACTGGGAGTAATCTATTATAGATTACCCGCTCTAACATTTTCCCCACCGTGTCCAAAAGACATATGGGTCGGTATGAGGATGGTTCACCTGGTGCTTTACCAGGCTTGGGCAGAAGCACCAACTTCTGCCGCTTCCATACCGCTGGAAATATTCCCTCGGACATGCACGCTTCGAACAACCCAGCAAACATGTCCGGCCTGGATTTGACGGCAAGCTTGAGGGCCTTATTCGGTATTCCGTCCAGACCCGGTGCTTTGTTGTCTCCTATTCTGCCGCAGATCTCCAGGAGCTCGTCTCTGGTGACTGGCGGGATTGCCATCACATTCAGAGGTGGTTGGAATGTGTCGGTGTTCTCCTCTTGCTGGGGGAATAACCCCTGGATGATTTTCGACAAGAGGGCGGGGCACGTGATCTGCGGAGACGAACGGCCTCTAAATCGTCCCATCACGATTCCATAAGCTCTCCCCCACGAATTTACGTCCGCTTCTGAGCAGAGCTCCCTAAAGCATTTCCTCTTGCTTCGCTGGATGGCCAGCTTGAGGGTTTTGCGGGCTGCTTTGTAGGCGCACTCTTTCTGCCCTTGATCGACTCTACCTACCGCCCTCTGAGCCGCTCTTCTCGCTCGGTGGCAGGCCGATCGAAGGCCGGTCAGTTCATCATTCCACCAGCAGTTTGGTCTTCTACGGGGGAATGCGCACCTCCTAGGCATGGACGCGTCACATGCTTTGGCGATGCATTGAGCCAGATGGACAGCTCTTTCCGTAGAGGCGCCTGCTATATCAGGTTGATCCAACCACACCTCTAAGAAGCTCTGCTCATCCAAAGATTTTGCAGACCAGCCTGAAATCTTTTTCGGTTTCGGGCATGATAGCTCTTTGCCCTGAGGTTCGATACATGTCTCAAAGAAAACTGCCTGGTGATCGCTGTGGGTGTAGCGTTCGCTAACGCACCAGGACATACCACGCGCCAGCGAAGGGCTGACAAAGGTCAGGTCTACAACCGAGCCTGATCCCCCTTTCTGGAAGGTGTTTACAGCACCTTCGTTAGCCAAAACTATGTCCATCTGCGCAAAAGCTTCTAATAAACTGCGCCCCCTAGCATTTGATTCCCTACTACCCCACTCTAGGGCCCAAGCATTGAAATCACCAGCAATCACCTTTGGACTTCGTCCCTTCGCGTCGAGAACAAGATTATCAAGCATTTGCTCGAATTCAGACAGTGTCAAACTTGGCGGGGCGTAGCAGCTGTATACATATACACCACTTATTTTCGCCCACACGAAGCCACTGCCTGCCTGACTTGCAGTACATTGTATGGCTTGTCGACCGCAAGCCCATATCGCCGCTCCACCAGTCGAATCTTTGACCCATATGCCACCGTGACGGTGTCTATACGGTTCGCTTATGATGGCGATTTCCATCTCAGATTCGAACGTGGTCTGCTCAAGTAAATCCTGAGCGACCCTGCAATGATTCAGGTTTATTTGAATAAACCTCATTTTCTCATTGCAGTGAGCGCCTTCCTAAATTTTGGACATTTACCACTCCCGGCAATATGCCGGTTATCCTGTCCCTCTTTTACTTCGCACAATAGGCACTTGGGGTCCCTATTGCACTCTCTGGCAATATGGCCTTTCTCCCCACACCTTCTGCATCGATCGGATCGATCAATGCTGCTGGTGCATGCCTTCGCGAAGTGTCCAAACATGAGGCATTTAAAGCACCTCTTCAGCGAAATTTGTTCCCTTAAACGGCAGACAACCCATCCAATCCGAACCCTTCCGGCAGCCAATAACATCTGTGCTGCCTCCGCTGGTACTCGTATTGTGGCTGTTTGAGTACCACCATAGGCTTTTCGTAAGCCCACAATAGACTCCTCGGTGAGTTCTTTCAACTTGAATTGCTCCTTCAGAGCAATACAAATTTCTTCTTTCGATGTTACTTCATCGAGATCCTTACATTGAAGGTAGATCTCATGTTTTTGGGCACGCACTGCGGCATTCTCCCCAAGTGAGTTTTTCACTTAAGTGCGAAAGTCATCAGTTTTGGCCACGCTGGATCTTTTCAGCTCGAACATGAGATCCCCTTTCTGGGTTCTTCGGATTCGGTTTACATTTCCGCTCAGATCTTCTAGGTCGGGATCCGCTTTGACCTTTTTGAGTATCTCCGCGTAGGACAGATTGCCCTTACTGGAGATAACAATTACATCTGGACGAGTTCGCACTTTTGCCTTTCGTTCCGCTTTTTTGTTGGTAACTTTAGTCCATCCATCGTTTTCGCTGGTCTTAGGCTTCGCAACGCTGGTCGAGTTTCCTAGATTCTCTGTACGGTTTCCTCCTTCTGACCTGTTGGTGTTGGTTTTCCGGATGTCCTGTCCGCCTTTTTTTCTCTTAGGCGCCTGCTGATTACTTAAAGGTTCCCCCTCTTTTTCACGTACTCGCTTATTTCGCTGGGATTCGACGGTAGTACGGTTAGGCGTCACTTGGGTCGCTTGTGATACTGTTGGCACAGCGGGGTTCGGCGTGTTCTTATTATTCTTTTCCTCCATCTGTGATCTATTATAGAGAACTCTAATAGCCCTCACCATATTCTTTATGGCTTGGTGTACGTTGTGCTTGTCCTTGATAAACTCGGACAGCTCAACTATTTTTGCCCCAAGCTGGGTGAAGGGTAATTCCTCCGGATCGGGACTCTGCTCCCTATAAGTCCCGGCAGGGTTACTCCTTTTACATGGTCCTTCACTTTTGGCCTGTACTTTATCCTTCATCGTCTTTGGCATTGGTGGAGATCTCAAAGTTGATGAGCTTCTTTTGAATGGATCTCTTCCTTGTTCCTGGAGCACCTCCTGCTGTCGAGCATCTTGAACATGTGCGGTGGGTGTTGTCACAGTTTTTGTTGTCCAAAAAGCTGCTTTTAGTTCATCTTTGTTTGGTCTTGTTATTGGTGTTCTCGGTAAAGTCGTACTTCGCTTGAATACTTCCTTCTCCAGATCCAAATCACTTGTAGCATTATATGCCAAGGTGGCCAAGTTGTCCACCACCAAGGCACTGCGGTCGAGGGATATCGACGACCGGGAGCCCGCTTGCTCACTCCCAAAAGCCGCCGGTACTGGGGTTCCGAGCCCCTGCACCGTAAGTTTCCTCCTTCTCTCGTCTTCCATGGTGGTTTTATGTTCTGGGTATCCTTCCCATAGCCATTTTGGTCCGCGCACCAGAGATGAGCAAACACTAGCCCATGCACAATCAAAAAAGAAAAGTGCATGAACACTTATTTACACATCAATAGGTATGCCCCTATCCGCCAGCTGGGGTCGCGCCTGATGGGAGATCTGGCCACTCCTCACAGGTCTGTCTGTCTGTCTGTCTGTCTGTCCGTCTGTCTGTCTGTCTGTCTGTCTGTCTGTCTGTCCGTCACACGCATTTTTCTCGGAGATGGTTGTAGCGATGGACACTAAATTTGGTAGAGAGGTGGGAACTGTGAACGCTCACGCATACAGTGAGTTACATCCTTTTACGACGAATTTAAGGGGGGGGGTCCCCATACATGCAAAAGGGGGGTGTAAATTTTTTTTTCATCAAATATAGTCATGTGGGGTATCAAATTAAAGGTCTCGGTTAGTACTTTTCGAAGCTGGCCTTAGTTTTGACATTTGTTAGAAAGGTGGGGAATGCGGGGGGTTGAAATTGATCATTCCTTTAAGGCGGCCATTCTCAGAAACTACCCAACCGAAAAATCTGAAAAAAATCAGGAGGCTGCCACTATATGGTGCCTGGGCTCCGAAATACCTTCCATAGTAATATCTGTACAAATAAAGTTAATAATAGTATATTACTATAATTTTTAGTAATTGACCGCAAAACCCCCCTTAAGTTCACGCTAGCACGACGAAATTTCACAACAGTATAGAGTATAATATAGAGCATGATCTTGCCAAGTTTGGTGGAAATCGTACTATTACTAACAAAGTTATAATACGTCAAAGTTGTGGCTTCTTCGCAAATTCAAGACTATGAATGTCAATATCATCCGAAAGTGGATATTGTCACATAATATATGCATATATCACCTGCTACGTACTAAGAAATACACAAAACCTTTCGTACCTGAAGCGTTCAGCTTCCGGTTTCCCGACTTGTTTCTACTTAAAATATGACATTTCTCGTCACCTACATGGCACTCTGCTCTTCACTCCTGTAGCGAGGTCTAAACTGAGTGGAGAGCGCCGGTGACGTCATCTGTCCGCTGGTATTCGCAACATTCGAAATAAATTTCGAATGCCGCGAATCCTGCCGCGCACACAAGTCTACTAAAAAGCATCTTCTGACAAAGCTATAAAGAAAAGGCGACTTGAATGAAGGAAAGAGGGGCGAAACTGGAGCGCCACATCGGTTACCAATTTTTCTGTCAATAACAAATTTTGTCGCCGAATCCATACTGAGTGGGCGTAATTTCAATTCTATTTCATTCTGTCGGCGATAGACTATAGTGACTACACGGCATAACATTTTGCATCATTAGCTTCCCGTGCCTGTGTATTCGACTCATTTTCAAATTTATTATGGCAACTTCCTCGCTGATTTATGGCACTCCTCTCTCTCTCTCCGAATTTTTAGACTATTTCCCTGGTTGATCCAGTCCTTTTCGCCTCTATGGCTTCCGAGACTTCTTCAGGGACCTCGGTAAGTTTTCCACCCGATGCCTCCTCCGAGGTCTCCTTCCCTGGCTTTTCCTTGTGCACATGCACGGGTATGTTGTCAAATCGGTAGTTGACTTTAGGGTAATAAGACCGTTTCAGCAATTTTCAATCTGCCAATACAGATCGAAGTCTGTTTTATTCATCCAATTTTTCGTCAAACATATCTGATCGTATAAACGTCACATTAGACTCAATGTTAAAGATACAAAGAGACTTTACTGATGCCACATACTCTTCAAGGATTCCCTTCCTTCACGAGAGAATATACATAAGCAAACATTTACTCAAAGTGAAAACAAGAAGGATCCGTCTGAATCCTTTCTACTTCTTGAAATTGCTTGTTTTTGAAAGGCTTCAATATGTACAAAGTTTCCAACAACTCCTAAGAATATAATCATTTCAGATAGGAATTCGGTCGACCAAGAAGACATTGTAAATAATAAGCAAAATTTCTAAGATTTATTCAATAAAATTCTGCTGAAAACAAGAAAAAGTTTTAATTGATTTAAATGAAAATGTATGGTTTGCGGAAAAATGATTCCTTCAAAATGCGAACTGTTTATGAGGTAGAGTTTCCTGAAAATGTCTCAATTTCGCTCCAAGTGTTGCAAAGTAGCTTATTCAACTTCAGATGTTGTTAAAGGATGGAAGGAAGGTGAAACGACTTGGATTTATTCCGAAAGATTAATATGGGCTCAGTTAGTATTAGATTTTTAAGGGCTAATGCGAATAAAAAGCTTCACTTGATGACGGATTGGGCGGACAGGATCAAATGGAGTAATATTCCTCCCACATTTTTAGTCCACAAACTTCTCGTTTTTTAAAACAATTTGATGAGATACCTTTGATCTGAACAGTCATTACTTTTTGAAAAATAGGTGCGTTGGTTGTAGCGAGGGGTCCGTGGTCAAAAACAAGTCACTGATGGATCTTTAACAATAATTACGATATTTTTCAGAGATACTTTATCCTGAGATAGTGGTTTCCATTGCATTACATAACCAGCAATGGAGTTGTCGCTCCCTCCTGACCCTGGCCTGGGTGACCTATTCGCTGCCATTTCCGCCTTCTGATCAATACATCCACAAGCATCTGACCCTTAAGCCGATCAAAATACTTCAACATTCCATCAAGTTTGGAGCTTTAGAGTAAAAGCGGAATTACTTTCCATGTATTACTTCCATATAGCAACACAGGAAAAACATTGGCCTAGAATATCCGTAACTTAATGTTGGTATTTCTTCCATTATAGGTGTGATCTACTTTCCTAGCGATGAGGTGTAATTTAGTGGTAAGAGCTTGCCGTGTCTCTTTCACAAGTGCTTAACAACAGGTTGCGGTGGTGTTCCAAAGTCTTGATGACCTGCCTTTGATTTTCATCCAGTTTGTCGATGTCTGCGTAGACTTCGTCGTTCACTCCGAAGATTCCTTGCAATAGATTTCCTAGGAGACCGCGTTGACTCCTCACTGTAACCCATGGACTGATAGCGTCTATTGTTATGTTGACTTCATGTTCAAGTTGAGTCACAAGCTCCGCACACCGTATATCTGGGTGTAATCGTAGCCCTTCTTTACAGATATTGGACATATTCTGATATATCTGTCGAGTGTGCTCTAGGTCAGACATGATCTCTTCACTAGAGATATTGACGTCTAACCGGAATTGTCCCTTTATTAGTCGGACCTGACCCAAATGCTCGACATATATCCCTGGTTCAGGGTGCTTGATGGTATAGTTACTTTTTGCCCCTGTGACACAAACTAATAAAGCGATTAAATTTATCATCAGTTTGGACATTTTTGATGTCTTTCCCCCAGACCGGGATTCTTGTTTCCTTTTCTGCCGATTTGGGTGGATACCAATGTCAGCTATCGTTGGCTCTACTGTACGTTCCCCGTTGTTTGGCAAAGGACAAATCTTCGAAATAGGTCGTTTGATTATGTTATTTTCGGTCTTCAGCGTGACTACTCTAGTTAGTCCATCATTTCCAGGATGAACTGCCACAATTCTTCCTAGAGGCCATCGGCCAGACGGTTGATTTTCGCATTTAATGAGGACTAGATCATCCACGTTTATTTTTCGATTCTCACTAAACCACTTTGCTCGTTGCTGCAACTGTGTCAAATACTCCAAACTCCATCGATACCAGAACTGTTGTTTGAGCCTTTGTACTAGTTGCCACTTTTTTGTAACATTGTCTTCTGTATTTCCATCCGGCAGTTCAAACAGATGTTCCCCCGTCAAGAAGTGTCCAGGAGTCAAAGCGGTAAGGTCATGTGGATCAGTGCTCAATGGTGTCAAGGGCCTCGAGTTCATACATGCTTCGATCTGTGCTAGCAGCGTGAACATTTCTTCCACGTTTAACAAGTGCGCACCGATGGTTTTGATCAAATGGCGCTTCATACTTTTGACTGCTGCCTCCCAGATCCCTCCAAAGTGAGGACTTCCCGGTGGAATAAACTTCCAGTTGATGTTGTTTACAGCTAATTTTCCTTGTGCTTCCTCAATCATCTTTCGTGCCGTCTCACGCAACAGTTTGTCAGCCCCTACAAAATTGGTGCCGTTGTCGCTTATCAAGGTGTGACACATACCTCTCCTTGCAATGAACCGTCTGATTGCTGCAATGCATGTTTTCGCTGTTAGATCGCCAGCGAGCTCAAGATGTACAGCCTTTGTAGATAGACATACACTCCTGAGGCAGTATTCCCATCAGTTGTTGACTCGGTTTGGCGTTCATTCTGAAACAATGGGTACATTTCCTCCCGAATTGTTTCACGGCCGTGAGCCCGTCAATGATCCAGTACTTCGTACGAATCGTCGAGTGTACTAGCTGAGCGGGACCATGCAGCATTAGATGATGGTAATGTTTTATGACCAGATTAGCCATATGTCCACGGGGTAGTAGTCTAGGGTGTTTTGTATCGAAATTTGCAGCACTCTGCTGTATCCTTCCACCAACCCGCAAGATCTGGTCTGAATCGAGGAACGGTGTTAACCTAATCAGCGAACTAGTCTTGGCCAAGGGTTTGTTGGTGTTGAGTAGACTGATATCATCTGCAAATGCCTCTCACTGAATCATCCTAATGAGAGCGGTTTCCGCTTGTCGGAGCTCATCTGACTTTAAAAATGGGTTGTGAGAGTTAGACCTCCATCTTCTGCAGTAAGCGATGACTCTTACGAGTTTCGTGAATGATGAGAATCGTTGCGTTAAATTCTCCTTTTCTTCTGCCTTAATAGTTGTGAAGCATGCTGCCTTTTGTCGTACTTCTAAATTGGTGACTGCTTTGTTGCATATGAATCTGGATTTCGGCCATTTGTCTTGATGTTCCTTTAACCAGTCCGGGCCGTTCCACCACTGTACATGATTTTTTAAAAAGTTAGGGAAAATTCCACGGGATGCGACATCTGCCGGGTTTTCTTTGCTATTTATATGTCGCCATTGTTTGGAATCGGAGGAGGAATGAATGTGGCTGACTCTATTGGCGATAAACACTTTCCATTTAGCTGCTGGACTTTGGAGCCATTGTAGTACGATCATCGAATCTGTCCAATAATAGGGAATGACATCCTTCCAACCATGGGCTTCTAACGTAGTTGACATCAGGTCGCACAAGAGCGCAGCTCTGCACAGCTCCAACCGTGGAATCGATTGGACCTTTAACGGTGCGACTTTGGATTTCGACGTTATGAGTTGAACAGTTGTGGAACCGTCACGTTCCTCAATGCGTACATAGATGACTGCCGCATATGCTGCTTCTGAGGCGTCACAAAATCCATGGACTTGAATAGTTACAGTATCACTACAGTGTAGCCACCTTGGGATAGTAATTTCCTGGTGAACCGGCAACTGTGAACGGAAGTTTCGCCATTTCGCATCAAGTTCTTCTGTGATTGGTTCATCCCAGGTTCTGTGTTGTAACCACAATTGCTGCATCATTATTTTCCCTACGACAATACACGGCTGCAACCATCCCATTGGATCGAATAATTTGGCTACCTCAGAAAGCAATTGTCGCTTCGTGAGCACAGTACCTGTGATCTCCTCTAAGGTAACCTTGAAGAAGAAGCAATCCCTTGCTGGATGCCATCGTAGTCCTAGCGTCTTGATGTGATCTTCCTTGTCGATGCTTAACGGTGGGTTCGCTTCTCTATCGGAAACAGGAATTGACTCCAACAGACTATCGTGATTTGCTGCCCATTTCCTTAATTTAAACCCTCCCTTTTGTAGCACTTTGATAAGGTCTTGCTGTAAGATTTGCGCTTCCTTGATTGTATCTCCGCCTGTTAGGACATCATCCACATAAAAGTCTTCTTTAATGGCTCGACACGCTTTTGGATAGTGCATCCTTTCGTCATCCGATAGCTGATGCAAAATGCGCATCGCCAAGTACGGGGCGCTGGCCGTGCCATATGTAACTATTGTTAACTTAAAATGTTTAATCGGTTCGGATGGATGACTTCGCCACAGGATTCGTTGATAGTCCTGATCCTGAGGATGTATACTTATCTGTCGGTACATCTTTTCTATGTCAGCTGCTATCACGTATCGATGCGTTCTCCATCTCATCAATACATGAGTGATGCTATTCTGAATGTTGGGACCGACGAGCAAGATATCGTTGAGTGACTTGCCTGTTGGTGTTGCTTGAGACGCATTGAAAACGACTCGAAGCTTTGTGGTGGTACTGTCATCCTTGCGTACGGCATGGTGAGGCAAGTAATATGTCTGTTTTGTAAACTTATCTGCGACTGGCACTTCCACCATGTGGCCTAGCTCAAGGTATTCCTCCATGAATGCCACATATTGATTTCTTAAGTCATCGTCGTTGTTCAATCGTTTTCCCAATTGCGAGAAACGAATATACGCCTTTTGTTGCGAGTTGCACACGGTTTTTCCGGGATCCGCATTTTGCTTAAACGGGAGCCGAACAATGTATCTGCCAGACTCGTCCCTCCTGGTGGTCTGCTGATACCATTCCATAGCTGCCTGCTCGTCCCTTGTTACCGGCTGTTCGCTCGGTATCTCGTTGAATTCCCAAAACCTCTTGACCAGCCTATCCGTGCTGTCTTCAGTAGCGATAAATGTCAATATTCCCTCTTGATTGTTTCGAGCAGAAGTCGGACCGAGTAAAATCCAGCCAAATCTGGTATTCACTGCACAAGGAGATCCCCTTTTGAACCCTGCTAACACGATCTCGTTGTAGGTGTCTGCTCCAAGCAGAATGTCGATTCGCCCTGGAGTTCCGTATTGGGGATCAGCTAATTTTTTGACTGATAGTCCCGCTGGTAGCTTGACTGGGGTTTCGGTTGACGAATGCAAGTTCGTTATGGTCGGTAGTACTAAAGTTGACACATTGGTTGTGAAGTCTCCATACTTTGCATTGATCACTAACTCCACACTGCCTCTGCTCTGCAGTCTTGTACCTGCTCCGACTCCGCATATATGTATCTTTGAGAACCGCCTTCGTAGACCAAGCAATTGAACCGCTGATTCCGTGATGAAACTCCTTTGCGACCCAGAATCTATTAAAGCTCTCAAAGTCACAAATTCGCCCGAAACACTCTGTACATCAACTCGAGCGGTTCCGAGTAGTACTGTTTGATCGTGCGTTCCATCCCCAGCCAACAACGCTTGGGTAGTCGGGATGAACGGTTTAGCATCGACTGTCAATTTTTTTGAAATGCTTGTGATTTCACTGTTATGTAGTAACGAATGGTGCTTCTTCGAACATGTCCGGCACCTGCCACTCGAGGGGCATTGGTTGACGCCATGTCCCTTCCTTAAGCAGTTAAAGCACAAGTTTTGTTTTCTTGCTTCATTTTTCCGTTGTTGCTTGTCCATCTCTCTGAACTTGTCGCACTGATTCACGTAGTGGTCCTTGCTGCATGCCTTTGTCGTTGTAGTCGTCAGTGAGTCAACCTTAGAAGTTTTCCGAGGAATGTTCAACGACTCGAGTGCCCTGAACCGACTCGTCAGGAACTCCAAAAACGATTTCAAGGTGGGTAACTCTGCGTTAGCACCCAGTGATGCTTCCCATAATCGTCGAGATTGTTGGTCCAATTTCTGAGTTTTTTTCGAAAATGACCAATAAGTCCCAATGCTCAGTGTTGACGCCGATGCTATTCATATTAGCGATGAACTCTGCAGTGGCGTCCATTACTCGTTTGATAGAGGAATCAGATTCTTCCTTTGCCATTGGCAAGTTGTGGAACTTGTGCAAGTAATTCCATGCCATGGCTCGCTTGTTGTCATACCGTTCTCGCAGCATGTGCCTTGAAAGTTGAAAGACCAAACAGATATCAATAGTATAGTCAAGGTGATTAAAAAAAGATGTCGTAGTCCTCTACATCATCGAGACAAGGCTCAATAAAGAGAAGTTTTGGCAAAAATCCAACTCTGGTAGACGCCACTTCAAACTTGAAATTCATTTGAGATTTTCCAGGAAGCAGAACGTATCGTAGTGATATTAGCTATTAATTTGTCTGGCATATCTTTATTGCATAAGCCACTTCCTGTTGACATTGTCGAATACCTTCCCGAAATCGATGAAAAGCAGAGGGAATGGGACCCAATTTTCACAGGTTATTCAGCAATAGTCCGAAGGATACTAATGTAGTCGGTACAGGACGATCCAAAGTCATAATTAGCCCGCTCTGTCCTTCCAGTCTTGGAGATTTGTAAGGCTTTGTGGAAAATAATACCTGATTAAGAACGATTCATTGTCTATCTGTCCGTCTGTCACACGCACTCTTCATGGTGATATCTACCAACAAGAAAGTTGGTGGAAAGGTTGAAACTGTCAAACCGCACTTGGGGCTAATAACATCGTTGTACGATCAGTTTAAGGAGAGGCTCCTATCCATGTAAAGTGAAGAGGTACTTTTTCTCACCCAATGTGGCCAAAAGGGTTATTTTTTATATCGATTGCAAAGCGTGGAAACCAGAGGAGTTGAGGTCATTTAAATTAAAGGGCTATTTTTAGATAGAGCCTACCTCAAAAATCTGAATAATGCATATATATGGCATCTAGGCCTTTAAAAGCCCAGACCTCTGCGAGTCGTTCCACCATTATTGCCACTTTTCCAGTGACTCCTGCCTTGCCGAATTTGGGCATTCTGTGTCCTTTTCAGGTAGATTTATCCTCCTTTCCCCGTACAGACGGCTTGCCTCACTTGCCAGAATGTCCATCGGGATCATTCTCGCAATAACACACGCGGCCGCATCTGAGATTTTCCTAAAGACGTTGCACATCCTTAACAGCACTTAGTGGCAAATCATGTTTACACTCCTCCGATTATTTTTACGCGCTAGTGCTTCCTCTCAGACCCGCGCCGCATATAGCAAGGTGGAGCGGACTACTCCGGCCACAGGTAATCTGCGACTATATCGTGGACCTCAAATGTTTTTCCGTCTCCATCTTTTCTTCCGCAAAGTCAAGCCGAGCCATCTCCAGCCAAACTGTTATGGCGCTGATGGTTTCGCTATTGTACATCTGGAAATCTTCAAGTTGTTTAGCGAAAACCAGGAGCTTTACTATCACCGATTTTCCGCAAGTTCCTCCATGGTTACCGCAGGTATGATGAACAACGATTGCTTATATTTATATGATCTGGGGGAGAGCACCATCACTATATTGAGAAGAGACGCGAGGAGTTCACTTGTGGTGTTCGCCTCTTATCGTCTTCATAGCAAACCTGTACGCTGTTCTCCAGAGGTTTTGGTCTGCCTTTACGCAGAGTTCCTTGAAGCATATTCGCTTGCTGGTCCGTTTAGCCTACTTAAGCTTACCTCGAAAGTTCCTGTGTATCTCCTATTCCTCGTCTTCCTCTAAATCGATGGCAGTTCGGCAGATCCTTCTTGCTCGAAAGCATTCAGCCCGCAACCTCGCGATCTCTTTGTTCCATCAATAGTTTGGATGCCTATTGGTTAGAATTCGCCGCCCTGGCGTGGCAGCATCGCATGCTTTCGTTATGCGCCTCATCATCTGTTCTGCCTTTTCTCAAGCTATTCCATCGGGATCATGGCCTACCAATACCGTCTCTGTGAATGCAACTCCTTCGAAAGTTTTTACGGACAAGCCCTGATTTTCAGCTCTGCGGGAACGCACCTCGTTGCGTGGCCCATTTTCAATCTGGAGGAAAATTGCCTGGTGGTCACTCTGATCGTAGTGCCCACTGACAAACCAGACCATTCTCTTGGCCAATGTGGTACTCAGATGTGTCAAATTGACTATTGAGCCCGGGCCAGTCCCTAGAAAAGTAGCTACATTTCTGGTGTTTTCAAGTATCAGGTCCAGCTCTGCAGAAACTTGGTGTTTATAGGTCAACTGCCCCAGACAATGCAGGCACAGCTAAAATGTTGCGTGAAAAACTTATTACATTGTATTTCTTAGCATTAAGGTGGAGATTATTGTGGATGCACCAGCGCTCAAGAGATTGCACCTTGGACTGAAGAAAGTTTGCATCGGATTGACTGTTGATTGTATGGTACATTTTCAGGTCATCGGCATAGAACAGGTGAGGAATATCGGATAACACGCGAGATAAATCCAAAATGAAAATATTAAAGAGTAGAGGACCCAAGTGACTACCTTGCGGTACTCCAGAAGACACCAGAAATCTTTTAGATATGCGCCCTTGAAACTTGACAAACTTAGTTCGATCATGAAGATAGGATTAGAGCCAGCCGAGTAAGAAGCCTGATATACCAAGATCGCGTAATTTACCCAATAGAACATGATGCTCGACCCGGTTGAAGGCCTTGTTGAAGTCCGTATAGACCGCGTCAATTTGGTTTCCTTTTTCCAACTCGCAGATGATATCAGAAACTAGGATAGTTAGATTTGTTAAGGCCGATCTGCCTTTTCTAAACCCATATTGTTGCTCGTTGAGTAGTGGGTCGATGACAGGAGTGAGTGACTGACAAAATAGCGATTCCTCGATAATTTCCGACAGACCTTTTATCGCCACTCTTGTAGAGAGGCATGAGATGGGAGTATTTCCAGGAGGATGGGAAAATGCCCGTTGAGAGCGATTTGTAGAAAATTTTATGTACAGGGGAGTCGTCAATTGATCAACGCACTGCACCAAAAAGTAGGGAGGGATTAAGTCGGCGCCGGGACCGGGACCTTTGTTGAAGTTGAGTTTCTGAAGAACTTTGTGGATCTCTTCCCGGCTCAAAAGTATTCCATCAATAAGGGATTCCGGGATCGTTACTGCAGACATTGTTGATGATCAGCAAATAAATCCGTAGCCTACACAATGACGAAATCTATGAGCGATACCATGACCGTCCGGTTGTGGATAAAATCCGGCTCAATAGGTTACGGTGGGCGGGTCACTTAATTCGTATGGATGAGGATGATCCCACCCGGAAAGTCTATAAGGGCAATATCTATGGTAGAAAAAGAAGACGAGGCAGACCCTGCCTAAGATGGAGCGATGGCATAGGTCAGGACGCCAGACAGCTTTTAGGGATATCGAATTGGTGGACCTCGGCGCAAAACCGGGATGTCTGGAGTTCCTTATTAAGGCAGGCCTAGACCGGATACCGGTTGTTGCGCCGTTGATGATGATGATGACTATCGAGGTCCAAATTTCGGTGATAGCAAGTACGTTATTTAAAGTGGCAAAATTTAGCGTCAAAGAAAATTTGATCCACTTTACTTTTCATTCCGCTGCAATTGTGGTAAAGGAACCTACGGGTCTTAAGGAATTAGATCGATACCGCGGACGAAATTAAGGTATTTACGAGCAGAGGCTGTATTTGAAGTTTCTGAAGAACTGGATGGTATTTTATGCATAGCTTCTGGCGATTTTGGGGGTATAGCCGGTTGCGCCTTATTGTGATTGCCATATAAAGATAAAGAAGTTGTGAAATAAGTTCCCAATATGTTATTGTTGAATGAGGTGGCATCAGATGGTTTGCAGGTCGCAGTAGACATGGCAAGGTGGTTAGTCAAAAGTGGGTTATTGGGGGACTTAGCATTTGGAGTGGGTTTCGTCCTGACGAATCCAACTTCTGGAAACTCCATTACTTTTTGGATGGCATGATTTCCAGATACCCGTGCCACCTTGTCGGTTACATCTATAGCTCAGGCACCATTTTTGTTGTTACGATAAGGCTCGGTGATTATGGTCACTTCGACTCTTTTCTGATATATGACCTGTGGGAGTAGATCTTGCCCTGCCTCGCAATGGTCGAGGTTTGTTTTTTATGAACCTCATTTCTTCATTGCATCCGGGGGTCTGTCTGGCTGTAAGTCATATCTATTATTTACGGTTACACCTATTGATATTAAATGGTGGGGACTGTAAATTCTTTTGGATGTAGTGAGTAACATAGTTCCATGTCGAATTTAAGGGGGGTCTCCTCATACATGCTAAAAATGAGTGTAAATTTTTTATCACCGAGTATAGCCATGTGGGGTATCAAATGAAAGGTCTCGATGAGTACTCTTCAATGCTTGTATCAATTATTACATTTGATGCGAAGTAGGGGAGTGTGGGGCCTGGAAAATAATAATTTCTTTAACAGACCCATTCTCAAAACCTACCCAAATCATAAATCTGAAGAAAATAATAAAATAAGATTGGTTAAAATAAGTCTGAGATTTATGTATCTTCCGTGATAATTTTGATTCACTTGTCCTTTGGAATCGCTAAGAAAGTAAACATCACAAGCAGTGTCTGTTCGTCAACAGAGTTCTAACCGTGGAAATAGAGTTTTGACCCATTTGCACTGTAACAATTAAGTGGCAAAGGATTCCATTATCAGGAAAGTGCTTTTCCGAACACTAATAACTCTCCGTAATCTAGTGATCCAAAACTTTTGATCCAATTTCTACAGTTTAGTTCAACTTTCGAATATTTCGTGATGAGAAATTGAGGTCTTGCTACGACGAGTTCATTTTTCTCTGTCTCAACCCATTAGTTCGGTACATCTCCGGATCCATTAATTTAATGGAAAAAATTAGAAATTGAAAGAAGTTCTACTAAAACCCAACAGCAACAATGTGCATAAGCGGTTCTGGCAATAAATTTTAATGAATCGTGGCCAGGAAAATGTTCAAAGGAACTTCCACGATAAAGTTGTAGAATATAATGAAAATGTATGGCTTCCGATTGCTCCACCTGTACAAGTTGTTGAGGTTTTCCTGACGCAAGAGGAGCAGGACCAACTGCAAAATGGACAACTCGCTCCTTGCAATAGTTTTACCCCAAGTTCACTGTAATTTCCTCAAGTTTTGATTTAGTTTCATAACTTTACCTCTAGTCGTGATATTCTACTTCTGAATAAATATTTGATTAAAAGTTGTATTGAAATGACAACGGAAAGTAAACATTCCAACAATTTTACACGTGTGGAAAGTTTGAATGAAAACTAAACAGGATTCGCGTTAGAAACAAGGGTTTTTACCGCGGGCTCAGAATTCCATTCGTCTCTTTGAAAATTTGAGAAAATGTCATGTGTGTGAACCTACGCATGTACACAATATCAAAGCCGAGTTATGCGAATTTATTTTTCATTTAAAAAAAATCACGAGTGCTCTTGACATGTGAAAACATATCAAAGGCAAATCCTCTTCCGTCCATAAATTTTCCCAACTAATTGGAAAAGTGTGGAAGAGCGGAGTGGCTTGGATACTGCGGACTCATTGGCAATGGGACGCGATTGATATTCAAATGCATTTCATTCATAATCTGATTCTGCTTACACTACGCGCTGCATGCAAATATGTGAAATGAAAAAACGAAGAGATTCTTTAGGAGAATACAAATTTCAGATTTTTAAATAAGGTCAATAGTCGAAAGTATGAATAAATTCGTGTCTTGTTTTCTTTTAAGGGGGTCCTCCTGTGTGAAGGCCGTTTTTTTTTTTGGCTTTTTTTGGAAATTTTTTGTGAAGAACTGGAGAAAGATGCAAATACGAATTTTTCACCAAAGATTTATTAATATCTTCAGCGTGCATAGTAAATTTTCCAGCCCGATCAAATAGTTCGTTATTGAAGTACAGAACAATTTATACACCCATCTCCAAAAAAAGGTGGTTTTCTGCCGCCACGCTAGATGGCGCTGTTATCATCTTAGAGGAAAAAAAAAAGTAAACGGCATTTTAACGTACAGACTTAACTACAGTCCGCAAACTAGGATTATTAAAAAATATTAAAAACTAATTCGTTTTAGGAATGATGGGGTCCAAAGTCCGCATCAACTTAATGCTGGACCGGACCAAATGGGAAGCAACTTACTCCCTCTTTCCTGGTCCACGGACCCCTCGCTTAGGGCTTGCACCCAAACTTCTCAAAAAAGTGAATCGATGGAGGCTTTACGGTTTCTTACCAGGGCAGAGGCAAATCGTCAGACGCTGCCTCACCTCTGCCCTGGGAAGAGCGTGACCGTCATGTCGTGTTCTACGAATTATATAAAGGAGCACGCAACATTTGCGAGCCGCTACGGTCATGCTGCTCCCAGGGCAGAGGTGAGGCAGCGTCCGACGATTTGCCTCTGCTCTGGTAAGAAACCGTAAAGCCACCATCGCTTCACTTTTTTATTAAAAACTAAATTTTTGGTGCCTTTTTAAACTTTTTTTTTTTTTTTGAATTTTGGTGTTTTTTTATGGTTTCTTCAATGGATAAAAAAAAAACTACTGAATGAATGGCAATTATCTTAGTTTGCGGACCGTAGAAATATGTTTCAAATAAGTCCTGAAATTTTTAAAGAATTTAGTTGGATAGATTTTGGGCTATGGTGGCAACTGATTTTCAACATGCAGTTTCGAGAAAAATGCATTTAAAAAGTAGAATGCGATTTTTAGCCATAAAACCTTAACTAACCATTAATCTGCTATACCTAGTCCATAAACCTTAGGTTTCCTGAAGATACACCTGTACGGCCTTGGCTTCAATTCTTGCGCTTTTAGCGAAGTCAGTCGAACGTCATTCGGACCGATAAATACGAGCTTTATTACGGGGATCTCCATAAATCTGGAATGTAACTTATCACGTGTTTAAGCAATACGTTAGAAATATACAACGTAGGGAACACTCCAACATTTGTGACCAGCACCAGACAGGAGGTGCTACATATAACTCTAGGAAATATCCTAATGAACGGAATGGTCAGGAATTGGAGGAAGTCGGATGAACCCTGTCTGATTACAGGAAAATCAGATTCGACATTGAGGGTAACTCCGAAATAGAAAGAATAATAAAGAATCCCAGGAGCACGGATTGGGAATCCTACGCAATGCACCTGAGCAACAACATCAGGAGCGAACTGGGATTAGAAACGGTGGTGGAAAACCTCAACACAATCGTCATTGACGCATATGAGGCCAGCTGTCCGGCTAAGACAGTCAAGTCATCATGGGATGTACCATGGTGGAACAAGAACCTAGCCAGAATGAGAACAGAGGCACGAAAACTCTTCAACCGGGCAGAACAAACCGGAGACTGGCAGAGGTATAAAAATGCACTGACTGCGTATAGCAACGCGATCAGGGAAGCGAAACG
This sequence comes from Hermetia illucens, assembly GCF_905115235.1. Taxonomy (NCBI): domain Eukaryota; kingdom Metazoa; phylum Arthropoda; class Insecta; order Diptera; family Stratiomyidae; genus Hermetia; species Hermetia illucens. The sequence continues at coordinate 188,975,528 of NC_051850.1, forward strand.
GAACAGCTTCAGGGAATTCTGTGAAGCGATCGAACAAATCACAAAAGCAACCAGGCTGTACAAGGCTGTAGCTAAAGACGGGAGAATATCCTCTGTCTGCTTGAAAAAGGAAGATGGGCCATTTACCGAGAATGAGGAGGACAGGGTACAGCTGCTTCGCAGAACTCATTTCCCGGGGTCCTACCCCTCGGTGGCAGGCGACAACAATCTGCCTGACACTCCAACAATGAATAAAAGGGGAAGGAAGGAAGGAGAGCTGGAAACTAACAAAAGAGGTATGCACAGAAGCTAGGCTAAGATGGACAGTGGGAACTTTTAAACCACTGAAATCTCCCGGAGTAGATGAAATTTTCCGAGCACTTATCCAGAGAGGCCTAGGAATTATCTTAGAGTCTCTTCTGACGGTGGTAAGTGGGAGAATAGCACTGGGATACATACCAAGGGCATGGAGACGGGCAAAAGTGGTCTTTATTCCGAAAGCGGGTGAAAAGGATCCTTTTCACCCTAAATCTTTCAGATCCATTTGCCTAACATTGTTCGTACTCAAAACGGTGGAGAAGGTCATAGACAACTATATTAGAACTAACGTTCTAAAGCGTAATCCCCTACATCACTGTCAACACGCTTACCGGGCAGGACGGTCAACTGAAACTGCTCTGTATCAGCTGACAGAGGTACTACGGGATTCCATAAAAACAAAAGAAATTGCACTGTTCGCGTTTTTGGATATCGAAGGAGCACTCGACAACACATCGGACACAGAAATACAAGATGCCCTGAGCCGCAAAGGAGTGAGAAACACCCTGGCACTCTGGATGGGCAAAATGCTAGAAAGCAGACAAATACAGGTACAAACAGGTACAAATTCTATTATCATGAACACCACTCAAGGCTGTCCACAGGGTGGAGTACTATCGCCGCTGATGTGCAGTATGGTAGTGGATGAACTCTTGGACGTATTAACTAATACTGGAATACATGTCCAGGGTTACGCGGACGACATTGTTTTAATCTGTAGGGGCAAATATGAAGATACCCTATGTGATAGAATCCAAACTGGATTAAGGGTTACTAGTGCCTGGTGCAGGAAGGTGGGACTGCGGATCAACCCAGCCAAAACCACCATAGTACCATTCACTAAGAGGCTTAAGCTTGGTCACCTGAGAGCCATAACATTAGATGATATGGAGGTGAAACGAGAAACAGAGGTCAAATATTTGGGAATTACGCTAGACCAAAAATTACTCTGGAAGACACATGTCGGAAAGCCACGAGGGCTCTGATGACTTGCAGATCCCGAAGCCCGAAGATACTTCTTTGGATATATGGAGCGGTAATCTGGGGAGAAAGAACCGAACTCAGCACACAAGCCAGGGAAATGCATAAGCTCCAAAGGCTGGCTTGCGTGTGTATCAGTGGGGCAATTAGGACATGCCCAACGGCATCCCTGGAGGTCCTTCTGGGATTAATCCCTCTCCATCTGCACATACAGATGCAGGCAAGGAGATCAATATTCAGGATGGCCGCTAGTATGAATGAGGCGGGGAGCTGCTTAAATCGAAGGAAGATCGATAATCTTTCTAGGCGGTATCCCAAATTACTGATACCAAGGGATAAAATGACAACGAGGTTTCACTTCGATAAGAAGTTTGAAACACGTTGGAGTAACAAGTCAAACTGGGAGAGCGTGGCTGCGACATACGGCTTAAACTACCAACTGATTGCTTGGTACACTGACGGATCCCTCACAGCAGAGGGAGTGGGTGCCGGTGTCATTGGTTGGTCCAAGGAAAATGTACTTTGTGCCAATGGGCAGGTACACTAGCATTTTCCAGTCGGAAATATACGCCTTAGACAAATATGCCTCCTTTAATCTGCAAAGGAACTGTAGGGGTCAGAACATAGCTATTTTCATCGATAGCCAAGCAGCGATCAAGGCACTTATGTCCAACCAGATGAACTCTAAACTGGCTCGTCCAACAAGGTTTGGATACTTTGGGTTCCAGGTCATGTTGGGTTGGAAGGCAATGAGGCAGCGGACGAACTAGCCAAGAAGGAAGTAGGGATGCCTTTATACAGGCCAGAATCCTTCTGTGGAATCGGAAACGGTTTCATGGCTATGAATCTAAAAAATGAAGAAGAACGGTTGAGGGAACTATACTGGGCGGGCCTACCGGGAATGGAGCAGTCCAGGGTGCTTATTGGGGGATACGAACCCATACGCACAAAGGATTGCTTAAACCTCACCAAAAAGAACCTCCGAATCATAGTGGAAATTCTCATTAGTCATTGTCGGCTGAACTATCACCTAGGGAAGCTAGGAATATCTACGGACACTGCCTGCAGGTTTTGTGAGGAGGAGAACGAAACCTCTATACACGTCCTGGGAGAGTGTCCGGGACTTGTGCAAAGTAGGTCTGGACATCTCGGAGAACACTTACTACCAGATGCAAGGCTAAAAGATCTGGAAGTAGGGAACATACTAAAGTTCCTAACGGTTACAGGCCTGCTTGAGATACTATGATCAATAGGTACACTATGACCAGTACCAGTGGCACAGTAGGTCTTCAAGGACGCATCAAGATCACTTTGCCCATATGTTCTATACTATATCTAGATACAATTGCAAAACCAAAAAAGAAAAATTCGATTCCGCGGATCCGACACACGGGATGACCCCCTTAAGTCAGTGAATATTGGAATGCAAGTCACTGAACTCTCGCCCTCAGAATTTGATCCAAGATTGGCATCGATACTAAATATCACGACGTGTTGTTTTCATCCATTTAGAGCACAATAGTCTCAAATATCGAGAATCTATCTTTCTGGAAAAGACCTCCGCGATTTATAGCACAATTTTTAAAGACGCTCTAAGCATGTATCTATCAGCCTCAGACTCAGAAAGAAGGTGAATAGGTGAGAATCATGATGGGAAAAAGATAACGCCATACTTTCCGGATATTCCAATCAGACTAAGCCTAATTAATTCGCTTTCGAGAAAAAAAAATTGATTGAAGGAAACCAAAAGCAAGTTTGCTAAGTGATCCGTCGTAATTGGGTCACTAGAAGGCCTGAGAACTGAGCCGCCACCAGCATTCCCTCCAGAATTATAAGCTGATGTACTACGAAAGATACAGTATGGCTGTTTGTGGGGGGCGGGGAGGGGGCTATATCCCTGTAGTGTTATCTGTTGTATCTTCAAGCATGTTGGCATTTAGCCACATTGGACAAAAGGGCGGTTTAACAAACAACCCAGAGAGGAAGTTATATGGTTTTAATTAGTATCATCCTAAACTTAATTAATTCTCGTACTTGTATCTTTTTTTGCTACTTACGAAATGACTAGGCATCAACTTGGACTCAAGATTGCTACGATTGGAATTAAAAGTGTAACGAAAGCATCTCTTCAAACTTAAAGTGCATACCTTTCGTAACTAATGACACTTGGCACCATTCGGCATTTCCAACTTATGGCATTCATTCATCATAAATTGGCATCTTTTCTATCGATTGGATTGGGAGTCTTCAAACTGATTGGACCTGCTTTGTTCCCTCGAAACGAGGTTAGCCGGTTAGCTGCACAATATGCATTGGATACGCTCATTTTCAATTTATTTTCAAAAGAATATGCAAATGTGATGACTGGAAATGCTGTTTTAACCGTTTTGAGACGGATGTAGAGATGAAACGATTGAATATAGAAGCTCGGATTTTAGATCGCAATCTTTTCACAGTTTGGTATAATCTAATATGTCGAGATATTCAATATGCGTCAATTAGTGCATGGCTTTAATATATGCATTCAAATATTTATTGGGAAATTTTTCCTTGAGTTAGATGAACGGACCCCCCAAGACTTTGCATTTCCCAAATAATATCTCAACATATTTTTTTCTTTCCTCGAGACTACCTAATTCGTACAATGTCGCTTTCATTTTGTAAAGATCTACGGATGATTACCTTGTCGTTCCCTTTAAATTGTGGATTTTGTCAATTGGCAAATAATGGATTACATTACGGGCGGGATGCATTTGCGCACAGAGTATTGGGCTCCCGTGATCTAAACATCTCCTCATCGTCAGAAGGCTAGCCTGGAAGAGTTTGTCACATTACTTCGGGCTAGCTCACCAGCTTTTCCGACCTGGGGAGCTTTCAAATCGGGGAATTCCTTTCGCCAACAGGAAGGGAGAGGAGAGAGGGAACTGTTAATTCAAAGAACCACCTGCCATCCGGCCCCTCTATCTTCTCTGCATCAATGTAGAAGAACCCGATCTTAATGCACAACACGACTCCACTTGTCAACGCCCCTCAGTAACTCGTCCACAATGTACTTTCTCGAGAGAGATTTAAATAAAGTTGTGCGAACCCTATCCCACCTACCACATAAAAGGGTATATTGAGCGTCGTCCACAATCACATTGCAAAATACACAATCAGGAAATCAAGCCTTCCCAAGCTTCCCAAAGTAACACTGAAAATCTCCACTTCGGAGCTGCATAAGGAAATAGTCAGTGCCACAATGCTTCCGATTCAGCCACGCACTCCATCTGCTTTTTATCTCATGTTGCTAAGGAAGTTGCCACCCCTCTAGTGTACGTTGCCGTTCTTCAGGAGCCACCTCACTTGGCTCTTCTTCCTTGTGCTTATATAAGGCTTTACGCTCCTTAGCAAAAAGGACAACGGACTAGATGTAAAACTCCCAATGTTTGCCATTACCCGACATAACACTGCTTTCAGTCCAAGGTACTTAACCGTCGGTTTTGACTTGATTATTCACTCGTCGATCGATATGGGACGCAAGGTCAGGATTTTCTTTTTAGTTTTTAGTAGATTGAAATCATGAGCAGTCATCAGCTTATCCGTCTCATCAATATGCCAAGTCTGCTTTGCGCCTATTCGACAGTGCGTCCAGCAACAAGCTCCGCAAGATCAGCTGCATAAGCAACCAGGTGCGATTCTTCTGGCATATCGAGTCTAAGCAGACTATCATAGGAAACGTTCCAGAGGCCCGACGCTACCCCCAACGTGGCCTCCATCCCCCTCTGACCGTCTAGCGTCTTATATATAAATATTCCCATATAGATAATCCCTTAATGTCCCTAAGAGATAGCTCGGCACATAGAAGATATTGTCTAGTGTGCCTTTCCGTGTCTTTCCATTTAATGGAATTAAAGAACATTTCTGACATTATGAGGAGCACCACCCATATCAACTGTGAATCTCCCTGCTCTAAAACCGAACTGTTATGTATCTGCAATTTCCGCCTATCACCAATACATAGAAGGCATGCACTTCTCGATGCCCTCCTAGACATAGAGGCTACGTAGTCCGTCGTTATTAGGTTCGTAACTGAATTTCCGGCAGTATCAACGGCAGCACCCCACCCCGGGAGTGCCTTCCAGCTCGGCCCCACCTGCTCCAAGGGTTTCGACAAATTTCCCGGTGTTCTCTTTGGCGACGTTTCACGCACAGAAGGAGCACCGAGAGGTTAAATCAACCACTTCTAACGCGAAGTACTAATGGTCGCCTGTCGAGAAGTCTTCCAGAACTAGCCACCCGTCCCCCAGCGACATCAGTAATTCTGACGCGAAGGTGCTTCACTCGCAGCCTGGGTGCCCGAACGCCGCGGGGTGGATCCGGTTTTTAAAACAACGAATCCTGTTTCGTTGCCATTTCGAGAATTCGTTTCGCGCTGAGGTGTGGATGAGGCATGTACTATTTAAGCGCCCTAGTATTGAAGTCATCCCCGACCAGGATCCACCCCTCCGTGTCCAAGATAGCGTCCTCCAGACCATTAAGGCTGGGTCGAAAGACCGGCATCGATCTATTAGGTGTTAGACACTGGAAAATGTTACTGTTAACATCGAATTCAAACAGGTGGTGAAGTGAGGACTGTGCCGAACCCAGATGGCATTGGTTTCTGATATTTCGGTGTATTGTGTGGCTGTTTCGGTACTATTCTATGGTGAGTACTACATCATCCTACCCGCTATGGTACCTTCGTCATTGTCGGACAACCGCCTAATCGGAAACAGTCCAACTGGAACTTAACTCCGACTCTATCATAATATCGAGGCATTTCAGCTCTCTAGTCCCGACTCTATTACTTGCATAAATAGAATTGTAGGGATCTTCTCTTTAGTCAGAAAACTAAAGTATAGTTTTCTACCTGGTCAACAATCTACACCAGCTCGCTGCATTAACATTCCCAATGTGTGCAGGACTTGTTTGACAGCAACATAATCCGGGTATCAGATCAGGTACGGGTATTTCGAATCGCAGTAGATGTTATCCGTGGAACTTGCCTTTGCAATGATTGCAAATGTAGCTTTCGCATGGTGGAGGTTTACCTGGGATATTTTAGTGCTGACCATCAATTCCGTTAATGCTACTGCTCTTTCCCAATGCCAGAGTACTGTCCTCCTCCGCCCACATGACAAGATGGTGAAGGTCCGCCCGCAAATATTGAACCTTCATCGAAACGCTCCGTCGACACGTACTTGCAAACTTCTGTGCTAGCCAGGCTTGGGAATATGGGGTGTTCCTTTAAGCGCTTCGATCCCTCACGTGTCATTGCACAAAATTCTCGTGTCTCGAGGATTAGCATGCACCTATCGAAATAAACAACACCGTAAAACTCCGGACCCGAGTGCCGCGATTGAAAACGAAGATCCACGACCAATCACATCCTCGATCAATGAATCCCCTGCCTCAGATGCATTGCGAGGCGCGGCCTCTGAGGTTCTCGCCCTGGCTTGACATCCTTAGTCCATGGTATTGGAGGTTGTCCCTTTTGTTAAAAGAGTTTTGGGGGTTGAAGAGGACTAGGGGAAAAGCAGATCCTCAAATTCAAAATTCAAAAATGGGAAAAAGATATAAATTCAGAGCAGGAAAAAAATGGGGAAATAAAAATAAAAAAAATATAAATAAAAGCAAAAAAAATATAAAAATGCCAAAATAAAATAATTAAAAAAAAAAAGAAAATGATAACTCAGAAAATAAAAGAAATATCAATCAGACAACAAAGAATTTGGAGTTCAGGTCCCCTTCCCTTGAGAGCTCTCCAAGGGAGTTCATATGAATTAAGAAATGAATCGAGTTCCAACTGCAATTTATCACGGACAAATACGCTTCTACTAATGCTCCGTCGATGAACAAATTACAAAAGAAATTGTACTAATTAGAAAATTTTTCTTTTGCGTTGTTGCGGCACTTCCTCAGGTTAATACTTGAAGTTTTACCTCAAGTCCGCACAGTTTATGTCCTTCAGGAACATTTTCCCGAAAACAATACTATGTGTTTCGAGTGAATTATGTTCACTTTAACAAAGTTCGATTTTCTTCACTGTTTTGCAATAGTATAAATCCACAGGACCCAACAATAATACATTGTGATTGGCTGTGCCCCAATACAAACGATGGTTTAATCAGCGGAATCTGATCCTGACCAGCTATCAACAATAGAATATAATTTGTACTTACGGCAGATTTCCATCTTTTTCATTGCTGCGACAAAAAGAGTGAAACGCAGAATGAAAGCAGCATTGGGTCGAGCGTGTTGGAGGAGTCCAAGATAGATTAGTTTTAGTTTGGAACAAAACAACTTAGATCGTCCAGTCAAAATACTGAGAAGACACAATCTTCCTTCTCGTGTCAAACACGATGCAGGAGAACAACAGCGCACTGAAATTTTAGGTTGTTCTGAAGCCAACAGCAAAACCGAAACAGTTTTACTAAACGTTCATCCAGATATTCGAAGCAAATCCCAATTCCAACTCAGTACAGGGAACGAGCGTGAACTCGATTCCAACCTTATAAACAGGACACTAATAATAATAATAATAATAATTAGGTTGGAAAAACCAGATTTTCCTTTGTTCTTCTTCGAATATTTTATTTTATACACGCTTCGAACTCAATCTTTGCCAAAGTTCCAGAACCTTCTGCGAACAAGTTTAACACCATTCGAGGTGAATACGGCCTCTAATAAACTCCCCGGTTCAGCTATTCCGCTGTCAATCGTCCAGCCTCTGTCCCGTTAATTTTCATGCAAAATGCATTTTCACTCGCCTGAACCAGATCAGCCGTTAGGCCTGCATATCGAAATATATGAACCAGTTTAAATGCAAGGTCAATGTTCCCTTTTGGCCGGTCATACAATATTTGAACGTTGTTATTATGTACAAATTGACGATTGACGATTGACGATTAATAAATAAAATGAAATGATTGATTTATCAAATTTTAAATGGTTGATGTAAATGAATGTTGGGGAAGGGAAAAAGCAAATTTGGAGAAGTATATTGGGAAAGGTAAGAGGTATTAAAATGGAAGAAAAAGGGAGAACATTGAATAACAGTAAATGCATTCCCTTTTTCGATTGTCACAAAGACGCAGACACTGCAGTCTGCCGTACTCTAGCTCCCTGTAATTCAATAAGGTCAGGGTTACTCACTGAGGCGACCAGGTACCAATGAGTTTCCATTCGAATCTTTTTTTTCTTTTTCTTCAACCTTTGTCCCGTTCACAAGCGGGGTCGGCTCGTCGTGATCGGTTTCGCCATTTGGCTCTATCGAATGCCTGATCTGGGTGCAATCTCGAGGCTTTCAAATCCCCATCCATCGTATCAAGCCACCGTTGCTTAGGTCTGCCTTTTGGTCGTTTATCATCGACTTCGATGTTCAGACCAATCTTTGCAAGTGAATTCTCGTTTGCACGAATTGCGTGACCATACCATCGAAGACGCCTCTCTCGCAACTTTTCCACAATCGGTGCAACCCCATAACGATCGCGGATATCCTCATTTCGGATGTGATCTAAACGTGTGACGCCACTAGTCCAACGTAGCATCTTCGTCTCCATTACCGCAAGACGCCGTTCATTGTCTTTTATGGTCGGCCGACACTCAGAACCATAGAGAGCGACTGGACGGACAACATTGCGGTAAATTTTAGATTTGAGACGTTCGTTGATACGTCGATCACAAAGGACATCAGTTGTGGAACGCCACTTCATCCAGGTTGCGTTAATGCGTGAAGCAATTTCATAACGCAGCTCTCCATTGGCTGATAGCGTTGACCCGAGGTATTTAAATCGCTCAGTTCTGGGCAGATCGCTGCCGCTGACAGTGATTGTGCCTGTTTCATGGGGGTCGGTCGTCAAAAATTCAGTTTTGTTTAAATTCAATCTGAGACCGTGTTGCATGAGGCGATCATTCCATTTTTGAACAAGTTGCTCGAGATCATTTTTGCTATCAGATGCTAGGAAAACATCATCTGCATAAAGCAGTGTGTAGGGCGCTGGACGTTGGATATCCCGTGTGACGGTGTCCATAACAAGGACAAAGAGGAGTGGTGAGAGGGCACTTCCTTGATGAACTCCAACAGAGACACGAAGCGGTTTTGATACACCCGCCATACTTCGAACTTTACTTTTCGGATCGTGGTAGAGCAATTGAACCCACCGCACGAGTTCTTCTGGCACGAAGTGTTGTCGTAAAGCATACCAGATGAGTTCGTGTGGTACACGGTCAAACGCTTTCTCTAGATCCAGAAAGGCAATGTAAAGAGGGCGATGCTTCTCACGGTGTTTCTCCATGAGTAACCGCGCAGCGTGTATTGCGTCAGTAGTTCCGCAGTTCTTGACAAATCCGGCTTGATTCACGGTTATTTCAACGATTTCGCGAATACGGTTATCAAGAATGCGTTCAAAAATCTTCATGGTATGGGAAAGTAACCGGATCGGACGATAATTTGAACATTCTGCTGGACTACCTTTCTTTTTCCATATTGGAACAGTGGTACTTTCTTGCCAGTCAGATGGTGTTCTTCCTTCCTGAATAACCCGGTTAAAGAATTCACTTAGCCACGGTGTTGGGTCCCAGCTCTTTGCTTTCCAGAGCTAAGATGCGATGTCGTCAGGTCCTGTTGCTTTCCCTGATTTCATTTGTTTTATTGCCTCCTCGACTTCAGTTGCGCTGACTGGTGGAACTGCTCCAAATGTCGGCAATGATTGTGGAAGTGGAGGATGAGCAAATTCTTCAGTTGAAATCTGCTCGAAGTATTCTCGCCATCTATCCGTTGCGGCTCGACGGTTGGTAAGTTCTTGTCATTAACACAACAGAAGTGTTCGATATCCTGTGTGCGTTCATCACGGCTTTTAGCAAGTCGATACAGATCTCTCTCGCCATCCCGAGTGTCCAGTTTATCGTAAAGATTTTTGAAATGTTTCGCTCGGGTGACAGCGACCGCTTTTTTTGCTTCCCAGTTGGCATTCTTATAAATTTGCCAATTAGCAGGCGTTTTATCGTCGAGAAATTTGTGGTAGAGGCGTTTCTTTTCACGGACCTTCATTTCAACATCATCATTCCAAAGCCAAGTATCTCGGTTGATGTACCGCTTACCCGCCTTGGTGACCCCGAGGATTGCAGAGGCCGCTTTGTGGATCGTGTCTTTCATTTGGTTCCATGATTCTTCCACATTCGTAATGGTTGGCAATCGTATGAGTGAGACCGTTTCTTCTTTCTTCTCACCAAATCGCCACCATTTAATGCGCGGCGGGCCAGTGCGTTCCTCACGCTGTTTTATCGGTGGCTTAATTCGCAGGACGGCAATCAACGGCCGATGTTGAGGTGCGATGGTCTCATAGGGAACGACTTTGCAATCAGTGACAGTGGTAAAATGTTGGCGTCTTATGAGAATATAGTCGATTTGCGTTTTACTGTTCCTACTATAAAATGTGGGAAGATGAGACAATCGTTTGATGAACCATGTATTCATAAGTACAAGGTCATGGGTGTCCGCAAAATCGATTATACGCTCGCTACACTCATTGCGCGCTCCAAACCCCTTTCCCCCATGGCACCTGTTACCGTCTGCCTTTTCACCCACATCACCATTAAGGTCGCCGGCAATGATTGCCAGAAGGCATCTTTCTCGGCATCAGGCCGACCTGTCTGTGGTGCATACGCGGTGAAGAAGTGAATAGTGCGATCAGCTGATATAATGGTGGGCTTCATCAAATCGTTCGACTTCTTTAATGGCATCATGGAAACCCTCTGAGATGGCAATGCCAACACCATATTAAGTGTGTGGGTTACCAAAATAGAGAAGTTTGTAGCCATTTTTACCGCGTTCGCGTTCAATGTCGCAGCTTTTGGCACCAGACCATCGGGTTTCTTGCAGAGCGCAGATGTCAATGCACCTTTTCCGAAGGGTTCTTGCGAGTTCCTCCGTCTTTACAGTTAGGGTACCAACATTTAGCGTGCAGACACGTATTTGTTTTGTTCGTTGTGTGCGGACTAACTTGCTTACGTCCTGACGCCGTCCATGCGTCAAGAACCCTTGCCCATTTCTCGACAGGACCGGGGCCCGTCCTGCCGCGTTGACTGAGGTGGACGCCCTAGCATTTCTCCGAGGCTTGTGACTCAATCCGATCATCATGTTTGTAACGACATTCTATGCATTTTCTTGGTCGACCTGTCGCGGGGCCCGTCACCAAGAGAGATCAGGTAGGATTTATCATAGTAGGGTAACTCCAAATATACTCTATTTATCTCTTTCCCTGATCTCAGCATTTTATTTTTGTTTTACTGAGGATAGTACAGAGTACGTTGCCTCAAACCCTCCTCCTTTACCTGGGCTTGGGACCAGCATACTATTTAATAGCGTGGCGGTATCTATTTGTTATGGAAAATTATGAAACATGATCCGCCGCCGCAGGACATTCGCTGTACACTGGGGTCATGATAAATGATGGTACTGAATTACAACGAAGTCAGAAAGTCAAAAGACTGATCTGATAGCATGAGGATACTTATCAACGAACAATCAGTACTTCCTTTAGCGAAGTGAAGTCTTTTGTTCCTGCAAGCGATTCCGTCAGTTACGGTAAATAATGGCGCCTCGTCAAGTCAAGGGGGATCTGGTTGACGTGCCCAGTTAGGGCCTCTGAGTAGAACCCACATTAAACCGCTTACTCCGGTGCTCCTTTCCGAATTCGATCCTTAGAAAATTCAAACGATTTAGTTACCCTGAATTATATCATATGGGAAAACACGATCAATATTGCCGCATCTTAAAGAAATCTCCATTTTTTCCTGGACAAAACACAGGCAGTCCGAGCGCTGAATTAAAAAAAAAAATCCCGTCGCTACAGTCGTTTGTTTGCAAGCGCACGTCGGCTTCTTTGATTTTTTTGCTTGTCAGCTGGCCGGCTGCGGCCCTTCAGTAAGGGAGCCAAGAACTTTTTCATATTTTTTTTTAAATGGGAGATTCACACGATAATTACAAGTGTGCTCAGTACTAAGAATTTTGGTTTTTGTCTTTCAGACCGACCGAAGGGCTGCAATCGGGTCCGCCAATAGACGTCGTTGTTTTTACATGCCAAACGGTTTTGTGACCCAGCGGGGGCTAGGAAGGTTTTTTTAAATTGAAGCCAAAGATGTGGCCAATAATTCCATTTAAACAAAAAATACATAATTTGCCAATTTTAGTCTTGATTTACTTACGAAAATAGACCTCATTTAGACTCTCCTACACTGTACTCCCCCTTTAAGAAAAAGCGTTGCATTTAAGGGGTTCAAACGTAAAGTCTAAGAACCTTCAACTGCAACATATGCTATAAGACTCAGGCCATCTTCATCACCTCCGAAAAAAATTACAAACCTTAACTATTGCCAGCATTTGTTGGAAGAACCTCAGGTGAGCTCAAGCATCAATTAAATAGACAAATTGCGAAACCTATATATGTTGCAAACAGTCGCTCTCCGATTTGATTTGAGAAGAAGAGAAGCAGAAACCCTTTTCTACTATAAAAAATCAAGGAGCTTATTTGTCAATAGAGGTGTATTTATTGGAAATCATTGACACATCCGGAAAACCTCATAAAGCTGATAATCCAATAGAAATATCAAGCAATCTTATGCTTCCTCCTTGCATTTCCTTTGAAGAAAAAAGGATTTTGAAGGTTTTGTGTAAAACAAAATTTTTTTAAAATCGGTTTACTATCTGTCTGTCTATCACACGCACACGTGAGTTACATCATGCTACGCCGAATTTAAGGCGGAGGCGATCCGCACATATTCAAAAGGGGCGTGTAAATTTTGTTTTACCAAATATAGTCATGTGGGGTATCACTTGAAAGGTCTCCAATAGTACTTTCCAAATCCGCTTTTAGTTTTTGGGAAAATGGGGGGTGCGGTAGGTGCTAATTTGATCGTGCTGCTGAAGGGGACTCTGTTGCCACTTTTCAAAAATTATGAAGAGGCCTCAGCGCCACCGTCGTCAGGGTGAACCACGCTATTATGAAATACAATTTTTGGAAGTTTTCGTTGGTAAACCAAGTAATTGCATTGAGTTAATTCTTGACGAATATGTTGCAAGGTAGAGATAGAGAATACCTTATAGATGGTACTCAGCAACGTGATACCTCTATAGTTGCTGCGCTGCGTGATACCTCCCTTTTTATGTATGACCCAATCTGAATAGAACCGAGACGAAGAGACTAACACTCAATGAACTCGGACATCACACGGTGAAGTTAACAAAACAACTTCATCCATAATAATTAAAAGCATAAATTCTAAACGATCTAATTTTACTACAATTGAACATTAAATTTCAACTTATTTCCTAAAAGCAAGAATATGACGCAGAAGGATCTAAACAGATAATCCTTCCCGAAGGAAAAGCGAACGTCCATCGCTCCCGACCTTGGGATAAGTTCCTTCAAAGCTAAAAATAGAATCCGTTTTCAGAAGCATTGGATTGAACGGAAACCAAAAAAGATAATGCTAATTTACAAAGCAATCAGGAAAAATATATACATATGATCTGAAGTTCCAACGCTGCCTAGAGGACAATTTTTTCACCGAAAAAGTACTTCCCTGATATCAAGCATCGCAAATTACTTACCCTTATCCTTGAGCAATGTAGCGGTAAATACGCGTATAAGCATATTTAAAAGAAGAAAGGCACATTAACTCACCTTTTCCATAGGCGGATGGAAAGGGTATATCTCACTTTAAAACATTATCCACCCCCATTATTACATATTCATAGCGGCCTATGTATTATAAAAAATCGACTTTCCTATCCGAGTCGAGATCAGAGAAAAATCGAAAAGAAAGGAAACGAGAACAGTGGAAGGATGTTATTCGCTCGCGGCAGGCGTTACCTCTTTATTTTTCCCTCTGGAGTATATAAATTAAATTTAACTTTGTAGCTATAAGAGATGGAGCTCACATGCGACCATATAGGAGTCGAGTTGTAAACGTAAAGGAGAGTTTCATGTCAAAAATCACTGAAACCCGTACATCTGGAGGCACACAGAATTTGCAATTTAACAGAACTTATTGGAACTTTCCAGGAATGAGATTTCACTGAAATATTTTTTTTTCCACGATAAACACATGATAGCTTTTGTTGTTTGATATGTTCTGAAATTTTCGTATTAGGAAACATACCCCCTACAAGGCATACAAGGAACACGCACTTGGGTATGTTTTCCCAGAAATCCAGGCTCACTACTTCAAAGGTAGGAAAACGTTTCATCTATAAATTCATTAAAATAATATTCTGTGGAAGAGAGTTCAATCAGGAGTGTCCGTCATTGAATTCAATAGTCTGTGTTCAAATCTCCCGCTTCTCATCTCATCTCTGCGTTAGCACTGGCTGTTTGTATAAATTTACAGCGGTTCCCTTTCTACATCTCCGCTTGACGTTTATCAGATAACTTTCACGCACAATTCGCTGTTTACTGTTTTCTCGTTTTCGTTTTTTTTCTTCTCATCCTGTTTTGTGCGGGCAATAAAACTAATCAAAATTAATCTTTGTTTTTTTTTTTGATATCATCTCGTTCTCACCCAACCGTGAGTTTGGTTGAATCTCGAAAGAAGTCCGGTCCCAGTATTTTCAAAGGACGCATTTTTCGAACATTGTATTTGAAGCGTTTCTCGAACAGTCTGCAATGTCCTTTGCCCATGAAAACTTCCCCGGAAAAGTGTTAACTAACAAAAATCCATTCACGACGTATTGCTGTGATACATATTAGGCTAAAGTACTTGATGGAACCTATTGATTCATCTTTCTTTTCATAGAGTTAGCTGACAGAGTAAACCGGGGTGGTTGCCAAGTTTGAGCTCACTTTTGTCGGAAGACTGTTCAGAGAGGATGCATTTCAGCTCCAGCGTTTGTGAAACATTTAATTTTGATTTCTCTTAATTTCATGTAGTTCAAAAACCTTAAATACAAAACAGTGAAGTGAATCTTCTAGTGGCGCAAATGTGGAGCAAACCAATTTAGGACCAATACCCACTTCCATAGAAAGAAAAGGAGCAACTACCAAGAATCCTTCACTCTCCTCTATAAATCCTTTTCCGTCGATGAGTCTGGCGTGTTCTCTCCGTTCGGTATTTAATGAAACAGACAACAGAAAGGGAATCGATCAATAAATTAAAATATCCTCCCTGCAACCCCTAACGAGCAGGCATGCATGCCAAGTATAAAATTTCAACTTACAATGATGCCGAGTAGTAAATGGAACCAGACAATTCATTTTTGCTCAGTCGAGGGTTGAGCTGGGGTCGTTGCTTTGAAATTTTGGGGTGGCTTAATGGTTGAATCATTGGTCGGTTCTTTGGTTTGGTTAGCGGTTATATTCAGACTTGTTGTACGGCAATCTAACAGGAGCACTTATATTTCACCGCCATGCTTGCAAAATATTGATTTGTCTCCGAACACCTTCGAGTCGCAACTCAGTGCAACTTACATATGTGAGGGAGGGAACACATGAGCGACGTTCAAATTGAAGTTCAAGTTGGAAGGTACTTAATGAGGATAGGGAAGACGTGAAACGAGTTACCCTAGTCTGAAAACATTCTGAAGTGCAGGTATAGAGATCCTTGTTCGGGGTGCAACGGAACATGTTGGAATCAGAATTTTGATATATGATACATTGACTTTGCAATAACGTCGGGACGGTGCATATCGATTTCAGGTTTGTTTACAAAATTTAATTATTTCGTTATTGAGGATAACAGTTTCCTTGCAATTTATTAAGTTACCATCACCCTTTCAGCAAATATCAATCAAATGCCGTTAAAGGAAAGCCTGCACATTCCTTTCTAATTTAGTTTGGTCGCATCATTAGATTGCTGGTTGCCTCAGTGAGTAATCCTGAACTTAGTGTATACGGAGAGTTAGAGCACGGCAGACTGCAGTATCTGCGTCGTTGCGACAATCGTAAAAGGGAATGCATTTACTGATATGCAATATTCTCCCCTTTTCTTCCTTTTTAATACCCCTTACCCTTCCCAATATACTACCCCAAATTTGCTCCAAAAGCCTAACGGTTGGTCTGGTTGAGGCGAGTGAAGATCCATTTTGTATGAAAATTAGTGGGACCGGGACCGGCTCATCGATTGACAGCGGAACAGTTGAACTGGGGAGATGATTAAAAGCCGTTTGACGGAGTAATTGTTTGTGATTGTTCCCATTATGGTTAGTTTGTATTGTGGCCAATTGTTGCCTTCATGTTAACGAAACAATTCGTTTGAAGCGGGATGTTTTGAAGGCATGGAAGCAGATGCGCGGGATAGATGCAGTCTGATTGCAGTCGCATATATATTTATGTGTCTTACTTAAGAGAATGAAAGCCCACAAAGCTTGGTGTTGACAGACCTGTAGCTATTGGGTGTAAACGTTTGTAAATTAAACGCGATTTGTAGCTAACAATTAAACTTTTTATTGAACTCAAATTATAAACACGCGGAATTGAAATTGTGACTGTAGATTGACAGAGAGGATCTGACAGTTGACGGATATGTGTATGACAACTTATGACAGTATTGTCACACCCCTACAGACCCAGGTTCAAAATCTTGTTTCCAGCAACCGCAGTGCCTCACGCAGTGGAAACTTTGGCTACCTTGGGATATGGGAGGGACTGGAATTGCCTCCATCGACGGACCGCATATCCCCTCCCGCATGGACACAAGCCCCCGCGATCGCTATCCCCAGACGGAAGTGTATAGCGGGAGTCTTCATTGAGGAAGAATCCTTGCGCCGAATCACCGGAGCGATGTTTTAGACCACGATCGGTAAGGAGCTGCCTTTACTGCCCTCGGTAAAAAGATCATGGAGCTGCGCGAATTTATAGAAGAGTGCAGGAACATTCATCAGAATATAAAGGCCATGATAGAAGATATCCGTTCGGCGTACGGCAAGGCCCAGGACGAAAGAAGGGGAAAGCCGTCGAATTAAATAGTGAACCAGGCGGCTCCAATAACCTCTGTTCAAAGCGAGAAAGGGGAGAAACCGGGGAAGGGTCTGCGCGAAAAGTTGAATGAATCAACAGGCCAACAAACCTCGAAAAGAAAAAGGATTCAACTCCCAGAATAGCGGAGCACATAAGGACTATGACTGCTGCGAGAAAAAGGATCGGACCTCCAAAGGTGGATGCGGAAGCCCGGACGAAAAGTGAAATCGCGGAAAAGAAACAATCGGAGGAAGATAAGACCGCAGGTGATTATCATTTCCAAACGAAGTGAAGGATCATATGCTGACATTCACAAAAGTGAAGGCAGACCCCGAACTCACCAACTTGGGAGACAATATCACCCGCATTTGACGGTCCCAGAAAGGAGACCTTGTATTGGAGCTGAATAAATCCAAGCATGTAAACGCGGACAAATTCTTGCGCCAAATCAGAAAGTCATTAGGACAGGAAGCTGACATAAAGGCTAGCATGCCAGAAATCACTGTACTCTGCAAAGATATAGGTGAAATCACCCACGAAGGAAGAGATTCGCAAAGCGTTGACGAAGCAGTTTGATCTTTTCGGACTGCAAGAGTCAGCTGTGGAAACGCTGAGAAAGGCCTACTGGGGAACACAAACCACGATCATCAGCCTAACAGTAGAGACAGGGCTCAAACTGCTACCAGCAGGGAGATTGATAATAAGCTGGATTACGGTCTGGGTCACCAGTGATCACGAATTTTCCTCCTTTTCTCGAAATTCTCAATATTAACGGGAATACAAGCGCTTAAAGTTTTTCCCGAGTTCCTCCAAATTTCAGGAATTTTCCTGGCACCCAGAACCCCAAACTGTATACAATTTGCACCTCAGACCCTCCCCTATTACCAGTGATTACAAATGTTGCTCCTTTTCTCAAAATTCTCAATATTAACGGAGATACAAGCGTTTTAAGTTTCTCCCAAGATTCCTCAAAATTTCAGCAGTTTGCCTGGCACCCAGACCCCCTAAACTATATACCATTTTTCAGCTCAGGCCCTCCCCTATCACCAGTGATCACGAATTTTGCTCTCTTTCTCAAACTTCTCAATATTAACAGAGATACAAGTGTTTAAAGCTTTCTCAATATTACTTCAAATTTCAGGCATGCACTAGTCCACAGGACGAAGCAATGCAGGAAATGCGAAGTGGAAGAAACGTGTGGATCGTCGACACATTGCAGGCAACAACAGGTGCCCGCAATACAAAAGAGCCCTCAACACAAATCGCAGATGAGGTTGATACAAATCTAGGCTGTCGTAGCAAAAGTCACGAATCAAATGTCGCTGATGACAAAAGGATTTGTATTGTGATTGGATGCCGGGTACCAGTCAACTCAGCTGCGAATAAATACCTGGATCAAATCAGGGAGATTATTATGGGCGAGCGCAATGCGATCTTAAATAAAGTGATTTAACGTGCTTTAAGGCCTTGATCTAATTGGATTATCGCGTCAATCCACGACCGCTTAGCACCACTGCAAGAATTACTATATCTAAACGTCAACCTGGGAAAGTTCTGAAATCAACATAAGAGATGAGCCCTTCTTTAAAAAAAGAGCCAAGCGAAGGTTATCGTTGGCGTTTTAGGACAAATTACTGAAAGGATCGTTCTTAGATCAGACTGGATACTTTTCAATATGAATCTCGCTGCAGGATTCTCCTGCCTTATCAGGAATCCCAGGAGAGTCGGCAGGAAACAAATCGACCTTTTAGGAGCTGTCTGCTGGACGTACGTCATAAGAGAAGCGCAGACATGCGTGATACATCCGCCAATTCTCGTAGGTTTGGAGGGCGGCCATCCCTCAAGTTCAATATAAACGGTTCGTTTGATTCAGCTATCGTTCGACAGTAGGAGAGTGCTACCTTGCTGATCGTGCGGTGAGCATGGGATCGCAATGAAAAACGCTTTTCTCTCGGGGGCTAAACAGGTCGCCGACTGCGTCCCAAAGGTGCATCAGAACATCTGACTAACCGCTGAATCGTAGAAGCATATCGATGAACAGGAGGGGTTGAGGAGTCTATAAGCCACTGCAAGTGATGGCTGACGTGATGCACTCAAACATTCACCTCGAATCTTGGGCACGGAGGGGCGGATTCTGGTTGGGGGTGAGTTCAATACCAGGGCCCTTAAATAGTACATGCCTCACCCAGACCCCAACGGGAAACGAAACTTGTTTTAGAAATCGGATCCATCTCCACGTTCGGGCGCCCAGGCTGCAAGTGAAGCACCTTCGCGTCAGAATCATTGATGTCGCAGGTGGACGGGTGGCTAGTCCTGGAAGACTTCTCGACAGGCGACCATCAATACTTCGAAGTGGTTGATACAATCTCTCGATGTTTTTTTTTGTGCGTGGAATGTCGCGAAGGTAAACACCGAGAGATTTGTCGAAGAGAAAGTAGGTGAGGCCGCCCTGGAGAGAACTCCCGGAGGTGGTAACGCTACCGCTGAAAATCAGTTACGAACCTGATAACGACGACCTGAGGAGCATCTATGCCTAAGAGGGCATCGAAATGTGGCATGCCTTCTATATATTGGTGGACGGTGAAAATTGCAAGCTTCGGAAGGGGTGTCACATATTCCGCCCCGTGACACAATGACAGAGTACAGATCAGCCAAAAGGAGACTCCGTAGCCCAATCAACAGGAGCAAAACTCGATGCTGGACCTGATCGACGAGGTGAATAAGGACCTGGTCGACGAAGTGAATGAGGACCCGTGAGTACTTGGTTATAAACTGCAGCAGATGGACTGCATGGTACGGGCACTATGCCATGCGCATCCCCAACGGGATGATGACAGCAGTTTGGAAGGCATCGAGGACTCCCCACTTTTCTCTATATATAAATAATTGAGTGACGCAGTTCTCTCTATGAAAAACAAGGAAGCACGAGGACTCTATGGTATCCCGGCAGAGGTATACAAACTGGTGCTCGAACATTGACTAGACCTACTGATCCATGCATTCAATGCTTGCCTGAAAGAGGGTATTTTCTCTTCTCGTTGCTTGAACTGGTTAACAAAGAGAAAGGCGATCCTGAGCTGCCGGCTTCATACCGATCACTTTGTATGTTTGACAAGGTCGGGAAAGCGCTCGAAAAGCTTATCAGAAGTAGACCCGCTCTTGTTGCCGGAGACTTATCCAAACAGCAGTTCGGCTGTAGAGCGGGGAGATTCACAGTTGATGCTGTCATACAAGTCATGGATGCCGCTCATCGAGCGGAGGCACCCAACCGCCGAAGTCCTTTAATTTCGTAAGGTGGGAAAACAGGAAAAGGCACACTAGACAATATTTTCCACGTCCCGAGCTACCTCTTACGGCGTTTGTTACCGAACGCACTGTCGAATAGGCACAAAACAGGCATATTAATGAAACGGATAAGAGGATGGATGACTGCTCATGACTTCAACTTACTAAAAACTAAAAAGAGAATGCTGATCTTGCGTCCCATGTCGATCGACGAATGAATGATAGAGTCAAAACCGACGGTTAAGTACCTTGGACTGAATCTTGACTCAAAGATGAGCTTTTTTCGAGCAAATCAAAGCAGCCTTAAGTTGGCTAATGGCAAACATTGGGAGTCCTACGTCTAGTCCGTTGTCCTTCTTGCTAAGGAGCCTGATTGTGTATTTTACAATGGGGTTGTGGACGACGCTTTATATAACCTTGTTTCTTGTGGAAGGTGGGATAGGGTTCGCCAACAAATTTATTTAAATCTCTCGAGAGAGTATATTGTGGAACTCCGCCATGCTATTAACATAATATGCTGGTCCCAAGCCCAGGTGAAGGAGGAGGGTTTGAGGCAACGCACTCTGTACTATCCTCAGTAAAAACAAAAATAAAATGCTGAGATCAGGGAAAGAGATAAATAGAGTATATTTGGAGTTACCCTACTATGCTAAATCCTACCTGATCTCTCTTGGTGACGGGCCCCGCGACAGGTCGACCAAGAAAATGCATATAATGTCGTTACAAACATGATGATCGGATTGAGTCCCAAGCCTCGGAGAAATGCTAGGGCGTCCACCTCAGTCGACGCGGCAGGACGGGCCTCGGTCCTGTCGAGAAATGGGCAAGGGTTCTTGACGCATGGACGGCGTCAGGACGTAAGCAAGTTAGTCCGCACACAACGAACAAAACAAATATGTGTCTGCACGCTAAATGTTGGTACCCTAACTGGAAAGACGGAGGAACTCGCAAGAGCCCTTCGGAAAAGGTGCATTGACATCTGCGCTCTGCAAGAAACCCGATGGTCTGGTTCCAAAAGCTGCGACATTGAACGCGAACGCGGTAAAAATGGCTACAAACTTCTCTATTTTGGTAACCCACACACTCAATATGGTGTTGGCATTGCCATTTCAGAGGGTTTCCGTGATGCCATTAAAGAACTCGAACGATTTGGTGATCGGCTGATGAAGCTCACCATTATATCAGCTGATCGTACTATTCACTTCTTCACCGCGTATGCACCGCAGACAGGCCGACCTGATGCCGAGAAAGATGCCTTTTGGTAACTTCTCGATGAAAAGACTTGCCACGTGCCTGCTGACGATTACATAATCATTGCCGGCGACCTTAATGGTCATGTGGGTGAAAAGGCAGACGGTAACAGGTGCCATGGGGGAAAGGGGTTTGGAGCGCGCAATGAGTGTAGCGAGCGTATAATCGATTTTGCGGACACCCATGACCTTGTACTTATGAATACATGGTTCATCAAACGATTGTCTCATCTTCCCACATTTTATAGTGGGAACAGTAAAACGCAAATCGACTATATTCTCATAAGACGCCAACATTTTACCACTGTCACTGATTGCAAAGTCGTTCCCTATGAGACCATCGCACCTCAACATCGGCCGTTGATTGCCGTCCTGCGAATTAAGCCACCGATAAAACAGCGTGAGAAACGCACTGGCCCGCCGCGCATTAAATGGTGGCGATTTGGTGAGAAGAAAGAAGAAACGGTCTCATTCATACGATTGCCAAACATTACGAATGTGGAAGAATCATGGAACCAAATGAAAGACACGATCCACAAAGCGGCCTCTGCAACCCTCGGGGTCACCAAGCCGGGTAAGCGGTACATCAACCAAGATACTTGGCTTTGGAATGATGATGTTGAAATGAAGGTCCGTGAAAAGAAACGCCTCTACCACAAATTTCTCGACGATAAAACGCCTGCTAATTGGCAAATTTATAAGAATGCCAACTGGGAAGCAAAAAAAGCGGTCGCTGTCACCCGACCGAACCATTTCAAAAATCTTTACGATAAACTGGACACTCGGGATGGCGAGAGAGATCTGTATCGACTTGTTAAAAGCCGTGATGAATGCACACAGGATATCGAACACTTCTGTTGTGTTAATGACAAGAACGGTACTTTGCTTACCAACCGTTGAGCCGCAACGGATAGATGGCGAGAATACTTCGAGCAGATTTCAACCGAAGAATTTGCTCATCCTCCACTTCCACAATCATTGCCGACATTTGGAGCAGTTCCACCAGTCAGCGCGACTGAAGTCGAGGAGGCAATAAAACAAATGAAATCGGGGAAAGCAACAGGACCTGACGACATCGCATCTGAGCTCTGGAAAACGATGAACTGGGACCCAACACTGTGGCTCAGTGAATTCTTTAACCGGGTTATTCAGGAAGGAAGAACACCATCTGACTGGCAAGAAAGTACCACTGTTCCAATATGGAAAAAGAAAGGCAGCCCAGCAGAATGTTCAAATTACCGTCCGATCCGGTTACTTTCCCATACCATGAAGATTTTTGAACGCTGAACGCATTCTTGACAACCGTATTCGCGAAATCGTTGAAATAACCGTGAATCAAGCCGGATTTGTCAAGAACTGCGGAACTACTGACGCAATACACGCTGCGCGGTTACTCATGGAGAAACACCGTGAGAAGCATCGCCCTCTTTACATTGCCTTTCTGGATCTAGAGAAAGCATTTGACCGTGTACCACACGAACTCATCTGGTATGCTTTACGACAACACTTGGTGCCAGAAGAACTCGTGCGCTGGGTTCAATTGCTCTACCACGATCCGAAAAGTAAAGTTCGAAGTATGGCGGGTGTATCAAAACCGCTTCGTGTCTCTGTTGGTGTTCATCAAGGAAGCGCCCTCTCACCACTCCTGTTTGTTCTTGTTATGGACACCGTCACAAGGGATATCCAACCTGCACGAAGATGATGATGTTTTCCTAGCATCTGATAGCAAAAATGATCTCGAGTAACTTGTCCAAAAATGGAATGTTCGCCTCATGCAACACGGTCTCAGATTGAATTTAAACAAAACTGAATTTTTGACGACCGATCCCCATGAAACAGGCACAATCACTGTCAGCGGCAGTAATCTGCCCAGAGCTGAGCGATTTAAATACTTCGGGTCAACGCTATCAGCCAATGGAGAACTGCGTTATGAAATTGCTTCACGCATTAACGCAACCTGGATGAAGTGGCGTTCCACAACTGGTGTCCTTTGTGATCGACGTATCAACGAACGTCTCAAATCTAAAATTTACCGCAATGTCGTCCGTCCAGTCGCTGTCTATGGTTCTGAGTGTTGGCCGACCATAAGAGACAATGAACGGCGTCTTGCGGTAATGGAGACGAAGATGCTACGTTGGACTAGTGGCGTGACACGTTTATGGTCGATGGTAAACGACCAAAAGGCAGACCTAAACAACGGTGGCTTGATACGCTGGATGGGGATTTGAAAGCCTCGAGATTGCACCCAGATCAGGCATTCGATAGAGCCAAATGGCGAAACCCATCACGACGAGCCGACCCCGCTTGTGAACGGGACAGAGGCTGAAGAAGAAGAAATAGATACCAAAATATGCTTCCAACCAGGACTCTAATCCCATGATTATCAGAAAATCAAATGAAAGCATATTTGTTCCCTCCTTCGCACAGTTTAATTCGATATAGTTGAAACCGTAGCTGATCCATATATCTCGGTTGCATTGGACCTCAGCTTTGGCAATGAACAATCAAATAATCTATCCATGAATGCACGCTTCCAATTATTTACGCACTAATGAAATGCATGGACGCATGCAACTGCATATTTGGCATTTTTCCTTCCTCTGTCTCTGAAATTTTCCCCGAAACACTACATCACAACCATTTGGTTGTGTATTGATCGCATAACTCGTTTATCGGATTCATACAAATGAAATCTTTATCACTTCATTCAAATTCAATTTAGCTCTAGGTCGAAATGATAAACGAAAATGCCACAAATTTGAATCTATAATTGAATTTCGACGAAATGTAAAGCATATTAATGAGCCAATGATGCTTGAAAGTTGTAGAATCTGGAACAGGGTGACAAAAAAGTAATGCTGAGGAGATGACGAAATATTAATCGTAGCAAATAATCCATTGGAGAATTTAATACTTTCGATGTAATCTTGTTAAGCAAATTGATTTTTCAATAAAGATGGAATTAACATTGTTGTGATAATATACACATGGAATTGAGTCCTGATCCTGGTGTAGATTTTATGGTTACGCTAGAAGGTTTGTAATCAATGCGGTGCTGTATTATATGAATTTAGCAGTCAAAAATAAAGTAACGTTAATTGAAAAGATAATGTTATCCCCTTTCTCATCAACATCCTTTTTGCGGAGTATCTATAGTATAGTGAGGATGAGTCAAATTTGTATAAACGTTAATTAAGGTTTTGTGTGAAACAAACCCTTATTAGAATCGAGTCGATGTCTGTCTGTCTGTCTGTGTTCTTTTTTTTTCGCCGTTGGAAGATGGAAAGGTTCAAAACCTACCACGCAGTTATGTGAGACTTCTACTTACTGAAACCACCTCCTTCTCATTCCACTCTCCCCACGGAACTCCTATAAAGTATTGCGTCGCGGAGCTGGATTAGCTTTTAACTGCGGCTCATTATGGTTCTCTCCCTTCCTTGTTTTCGTGCTGCAGTTCCCTTACAACCTGGTTCCAGGCATCCGTTGACTCCAGCATAAGCTCCACAATATTTTCGGGTGTTAAACGCCTGTCTGCGACCGCTTCCATTCTTGTTCGATGCGCGGTGAACCTGGAGCAATCAAATATGATATGCTCCGCATTCTCAGCCACGTTACCACATCTTGGGCACATCTTGGCATTTTGGATTCCCACCGTGCCACCTACCGTCGAAATGCGCTAGACTCTTCAGCTGCATACGTTTTGTCGTAAAGTCGCCGGCCTTCCTTCGCCAAGATGTCTATGGGGAGCATCCCTGCATATGTACTAGATGCTGCTTCTCCTGATGAAGTCCAAAACACACTGCATACCCGGACTGCACTTAGCCGATACGCCATTCCCAATTTTCGGCAGTTCACTTTGTTATTCAGAGCAGTTGCCCAAACTGGAGCTGCGTAGAGTAGCATGGAGCTGACTACCCTAGAGAGCAGAAGACGTCGACTTTGTCTTGGCCCACCAATGTTCGGTAGTATCCTCGAGATCGTTGCAGCGATGGAAGACGCTTTAGTTGCGTCGTACTCAATGTGTCTTTTGAAGTTGAATCTTCTGTCAATAATTACTCCCAAGTATTTGAGCGATGGTTGGGAGTAAATTGTTTTTTCGCCAACTTTAATTTTCACAGTTGTGCTCTTTCTTCTCTTTTATGTTCAGCAAATGACAGGCCAGAATTTCTCAACCATGAATTGATCTCTCATATCGCTTCATTTGCATAGATTTCGATCTCGTCTTGGTGCTTTACAACCACTGTTATTCCGATATCATCGGCGAAGCCAATTGTTGTCACGTTGTCCGGTAGGCGTAGCGTCAACACTCCATCATACATAACTAACCACAGCAAGGGACCCAGGACAGAACCCTGTGGCGTCTAGAACCTCCTCATTTACCACTATCGGAACTTCGTCGGGATTTAAATGTACTGCAGACAGACTTGTACAATTCACATCTACTGGGAATAGAGTGTTCACTATATTCTGCAACAACTCTGGACAAGTAATCGGTGGGGAGCGCTCGCCTTTTAGTGATGACATCACCGACCTATATGCGCCACCCCATGGGTCAGAGTCAGTTTCTGTACACATCTGCTTGAAATGTTCGGATTTGCTCTTTGCGATAGATACTTGCAATTTTTTTCTCCCATTTTTATATTGCACGTGTAGCTCCTCGAACTCAGGTCGGTTTCTTCTGTGCTGGGAGCGTCTCCTAGCTTTGAGGCACTTTTTCCGGCATTCCTCAATTTCAGAATTCCACCAAAAATTAGGATTTCGTCTTCGGAAAGTGCTACGTCGAGGCATAGCGGCATCGCATGCCCGCTGCAATTTTTCCACGGCCTGTGAAACTTTGTTTTGTGCGCTTCCCGATAGCAATGTATCTTCCAGAAGTACCTCCTTGAACATTTCTGCGTCTGTCTGTCTGTCTGTCTGTCACACCCGATTTATTCGGAAACGGCTGGACCGATTGTCACGAAAATTGGTAGAAGCATGTGACCTGGTGTTCCCTTTAGATGCAGTAAGTGGCGTCATTTTGTGTTAAGTTTAAGGGGGAGGGGGGCTCATACATGTGAATGGAGGGTGCAACATTTTTTTTCACAGAATGTCGCCATGTGGGGTATCAAATGAAAGGTCTCTAGTACTTTTCGAAACTGGTTCCATATTTGATATTGGGTGAAACATAGGGGAGTGAGGGCTCAAAATATGACCTCCAAAAAGTTTAACAGGTCTCGTTCTCAGAACCTATCCAACCGAAAAATCTAAAAAAATCACAGTGGTGCATCTCTACGAAATCTAGGCCTCAAAATATATCCGGTTCCGATATCTGGACAAATAAAGTTAATACTAGTATATTTCCAGATTTTAGAAATTTACCCGGCAGCCCCCCTTTTGATCATCCCAGAAGTACAAAATGTCGCATGGGTGTAAGGGATAATATAGTGCACAATTTGGTCAAGTTTGAAGAAAATCCAACTATTATTAACAAAGTTATAGAGTTTTCAACTCTTGACAGTCTCCTTCACACCACAAGCACTTCTATCAAAGCTTGAATATCCCTTGCTCAAAAAAGGTTTGAGTACGCATCTTCAAGCACACACTTCTCCACGGCGTCATTGCAAACAAAAGAGGGGACAAATTCTGGTAGTGGGGAGGGTGTTCAAGGGTTTTCCAGAGTGGTTTATCCAATCTATCCCTTGATAAATTCAAGGAATGTGGCTTAGCGTCGTCATGGAAAAGAATGACTTCTTTTATGAGTACACTTCATCTTTAGCTCAGGTGGGTGGTTTCTGGTGACTTCGACAACTGGCAATATGTAGTTGGCTGCAGTTGTCGTATGTCGACGATGAAAGAAATCAATGATGTAATCATGGAAAAGCAGTCTTCATCCTTTCTTTGACATTTTGTCACTCTTTACTATTTCCGAGTGTAATAATGTTTCCAAGCCTCATCACCAGAACCGAGAGTGATAATCCGGTCCCGGGGTAAAAATTACGCGGGCCCCTTTAAAATCCCTTAGTTACTTCGTTATGTGTCTCTATTCCGGGTCACTTTCTTTCCTCCCCCTTTCATCAGGCCTGGGTAACCTACTTGCAAGTATACTGCTCATCGTACGTTCTCTATCATCCTCATCTCGGTTCCATTTAATATCTATCACATTTCCAAGCATATGGTGCTCTCAGCAATGTGACTATTATGTAAATCCTCCATTCCTTCGCACAACATGAATTTGAAGTCCTGTCGCATTCGTTGACAATGTGGCCTATATCACCATTCCTTCTGCTTCGATCAAATCGATTAGTACCCTTTTATATACTTTAGTGAGATAATAATGCATGATAAGGACTGCAAAGAAAAAACCTGAACCCGAAGTGAATACGGGCCCCTCTGTATTGTCAAACAAATTTAATGGTTTTAAAGCCTCTTTTTCGAACCTTTGAGACATCTTCACTGGTCTGGACATAGCAATGTTTGGGATTTTTACCCACTAAAACGACCCCGACTCCCTCCCTGCCCAGCGGAATCACCATAAGGTATTACATCACGGGGTGGAGTCATCTCACTCTAGCTTAGTCACCTGTCTTCTATTCGCGGCGTACGTGACCGCGCTTTTTTCCTCTTTTCTGCCTTTCGCAGTTTGTTTTGGATAGATGCGATCATGGAGTTTATCGCATTCTAATTCTCTCGATGTGTAAGGTTAAGTACATCGTTGTACATTATGTTCCACAGTAGTGGGCCCAATACGGAGCCCTGCGGGACACTCACGGAAACAACATACTTTTGGGGTCCGTCATTGGTGTCATACCAGAGCCTCTTTTCAGCTAAGTAACTATAGACGATAGCAGCCAGATAGACGGAAATAGCAACCTTCGCTAAGGATTTGCGTAATAGATTCCAATTGGCCGAATTGAATGTATTTTTCACGTCCAGGGTTACAACCACGCAACATTTGCTGGTAATATCCTTTCCGTGAATTGCATCATGTTTTTGGGCACGCACTGCAGCATTCCAAGTGAATTTTTGACTTGAGTGCGAAAGCCATCAGTTTTATCTACGCTGAATCTTCGGGATAAGTTTTGATCAGACTGGCCTTACTGAAAGCCCTGGGGGTTTTACGTGAGTGCCTGCCGTGTAGGGATAATCCCACAGTCCTCTTCGGACACGGATTGAATTTGTGACCACAATCAGAGCCCCGCCATGCAAGCACAGCGGTCCTGGTTTATACTGAGTGCAGCCTCAGCATTCATACCAGTGGATGCGAGGCCTATCTAACACCTCTACCACAACTAAGGGGTACAGCACCCGAGTTGGACAGCACAACTCCACGCTTGAGCTCCGAGGAGCTCTGCCTGCGATGTAGGCATAACCACAACCACCATGGAACTCCCACTAGGGGGCCAACCGCAAAAAACCGGGCCGAGAACACATCCTCCAGGAATTCTCCTGGAGCATATGCTCTCAGAGGGCCGTCCCGGTTCCCATGGTACCAGATAACCTCCGGTGAGGCTTCGTGGCCGAAGCCACTTCAGATGAGTCCCTTGCAGACTCGGGTCTGATCGCCCTCCTCGAGTACGTGAGGCTGGCCTTACTGGAGATAACAATCGCATCTGGACGAGTTCGCACTTTTAGTTAGGTTAATCCATCGTTTTCGTTCGTCTTGGGTTTCGCAACGCTGGCCGACTTTCCTACATTGTGCTGGTTTTCAGAATTGCCTGTCCGCCTTTTTTTCTTTTACGCACCTGTGGTTATTTAGAGGATCCCCTTCTTTTTCACGTACTCATTTTTTGCACCGTGATTCGATGTCAGTACGGTTAGGCGTCGCTTGGCTCGCTTGTGACACTGATGGCACAGCAGGGCTCGGCATATTCTTAGTACTCTTTTGCTCCATCTGTGATCTATTATAAAGGGCTCTAATACCCCTCACCATACTCTTTATGGCTTGGTGCACGTTGTGCTTGTCCTTAATAAACTCGGAACAGCTCAACTATTTTTGCCCCAGCCTGGGTGACGGGTAATCGCTTCGCATCAGAATTCTGGGTTACTCTATTTATACGCTCTTTTACTTTTGGTGTTTATTGACGTTGCCCTTATCCAATACCGTCTTTGACATTGGTGGAGATCTCATAGTTGACGAGCTTCTTTTGAATGGATCCCTTTCTTGGTCCTGATTACCTCCGGCTATCACGCATCTTCAACATATGCGGTAGGTGTTACCACGGTTTTTGTCGTCCAACGATCTCCCTTTGTTCTCGATAAGGTCGTACTTTGCTTGAACACCTCCTTCTCGAGATGCATATCACTTGTAACATTATATGTAAAGGTGGCCAAGTTGTCCACCACCGAACACTGCGGTCGAAGGACTTCCTGCACCATAAGTTTCCTCCTTCTCTCGTCTTCCATGGTGGTTTTATATTGTAGGTATCCTTCTCATAACCATTTTGGTCCACGCATCAGGAATGAGCAAACACTATCCCATGCACAGTCAGAAAAAGAAGAATGTGCATTTATTTCATCGAATGTAGTAATGTGGAGTATCAAATGAAAGGTCTCGATTAATACTTTCCGAAACCGGTCTTAATTTTGACATTTGTTGGAATGGTGTGGAGTTCGGGAGGGCAAAAGCGATCATTTCTTTAACGGACCCATTTTCAGAAACTACCCAACCGAAAAATCTAAAAAAAATTAAGAGGTTGCCATTATATGGTTATCCTCATTTCGAAGGTGATCATGACGTATTAAGACATCACAACTTCTTCGCCTCTATTACCGCGAGGCAGCGTTCATCGCCAATTGTGGAAACGTTGAAGTCATCGATAACTTTTGACAACATGCCCGTTATATTGTCCCTTAATTTTTTGTTGCAGTCGTTCGCAATATACCTTTTCTTCCAAAGCTTCTACAAAGATTAGCCTGATCAATGACACTAAGGCATGCCTTCTCAAAATTCCCAACCATGAGACATTTGAACACCTCTTTAGTAAGGTCTCGTCTCTTAGAAGGGAAACCTATCAAATTTGAACTTTAAAGGCCGTAGACAACTTCTGCGCTACTTCTGTTGGTAGCCCTATTGTGGTCTTTTGAGTACCATCATAGGCGTCCCTCAAAGTCACAATATATTCCTCTTAAACTTCCTCCAACTTCAATTGTTACCTTTCTGGTATTTTTTTTGGATTTTGCTATTGCTGCTGCTAATTAAATATACGGCGAATTCGCTAGACTAATTTAAGACCAGTTCTCAGCAAAAAGCTTAACTCGCACTGCCTGAAAACATAGCCATCCCCAAATGTATAGTAATCAATCAAAATTCGGAATAGAGCATTCGACTTATTATGAATGTAACATATACTTTTTTGCAATCCTTAATTGAAATAGGACAGGAGACAAAAGCGCTGAAGCCATATTCACTGTCTGAGCACGGAAAATTCTGAATGTCTGCAAACTAGGATGCTCATGGAGGCATTAAATGTACAATGCAGCCAGTTCGTTCGCTTCTAAATGGAAAATGACTATAAACCCACTATGTGAGTGCTATTGTTATTACAGAGGCTACTCAGTTCACTACAAAATGGTTTCCCATCGTTCAGGAATAGCAAACTGTAAACTTTTGTTGTTTTTTTCATCCGTTTTAATACTAGCGTTTTGAATGGCCATTTTTAAGGATATTTATATAGCTATTGTACTTTATTTTCATGAGAAAGGGAAGGATAATGTGAGACAATTCCTTCGTTGAACGAGACACAGTGGATATGTCTATATGTAACATTTGAACTGATCTGGGTATCTTTAAATGTTGTTCCTGTGAGTCTTCAATAGCTATGATTGAAATATGGGGGTAGTGAAAATGACAATAGTAGCTAGGATTTCCGGAAATGGAAGCCAAGTTTCCGAAACTAAAGATATTGAAAACAATTCTATTCAATCCAGTTTTGTTAGATCCAAAATAGACATTTTTCACAATATTTGCATCAAAGTAAACTTCAAATGTATCTAATCTCTTTAAGGTTTTGTGTGATTTTTTTTCACAGAATATGGTCATGTGGGATATCAAACGAAAGGGTCTAATTAGTACCTTTTGAAAATGATCTTATTTCCGATATTGGATGAAACGCAAGGGAGTTAGGACTCAAACTGTGTTCCCCAAAAATTGAAGCAGATCTCGTTTTCAAAACTTATCAAACCGAACGTTCTGAAAAAAATCACAGTGATACTGCTATACCAAATCTAGGCCTCAAAATATATCCCGTTATGATATCTGCTCAAATAAGGTTAAAAACAGCATATTACTATATTTTAGAAATTTGCCCGAACACACCCCTTACGTTCATTCTAGAAGTATAAATCAGTATAAGTGATAATATAAGACACAAATCTGGAAAGTTTGATTGCAATCCAACTATTACTAACAAAATTATAGAAGGACAGAGTTGTATATTCCACGTGAATTTGCTGTACTCCAAGACATGTGTGACGTCATTATGATATAAAGTGAACTAACATCACACGCTGAACTTGAGTAGCAACTCACTTCGCTCACCTCTTCAGTAGATGGCAGGCTTAGGACCATCCATCCCTAAACAGAAAGTAGTTGTATTAATTGAAACCAGAATAGGTACAAACCTGGTGCTTTCGAACAATAATTCATATCCTTGTCGGGTTTGAAATTGAACTAAAATAAATAGAGCTGAATGACAGCTGCAGTCAGTTTCGGTCACGCTGCTCCTCCAGGTGAAAACTTGAAACAATGTCGCCTCCATCCTGCGATCGAAATCGATCAGCCACATAATTTTTTGGAGGATAGACTGTACTTATGTACCTACATATGAATGTTTGGCGCATGGAAATATTTAGATGTACACTGTCAATTCAGATAGGTATGTGCGTATATACATATGTATGCGGTAATAAAAAACGCTTGTATGTTTAGGATGAGCATAATATTTATCTCTTCAAGATATACATACATACATCTGAAAGTTTAAAAATATATGAAGGAATATTTTGAATTTTTAGCTATCTGGCAAAAGAAAAACGTGCACAGAAAGTTCCTCACATAAGACGAATACAAAACCTTTATACCTGAAGCGGTCAGCTTTCGGTATTCCGATTTTTTTTCTGTTGAGCTCCTCGACAGACATTCTGGGAATAAACCAACTAGGACTCTTGTGACATTAACATTTGGTGGAAACGCCACACAAAAATTTCTACTATTTTCTACTGTTCTACTGTTACTTCGAAAATCTTCCATCGGGAACGGCAAATCTATTCTATTTATTTTTTGTTTTTATTTAGAGATCACACATTTTCGTAGTTTTATTTTTTGCTTGACTTAAATGATTGATTTACAAACCCTCAATCAAAAACTGGTTACCGTTGCTTCAAATTGCCACTCCTAGTCGCTGTTGCCCCTTAAAATCGGCTTACTGTCTGTCTTTCCGGTCGTCTGTCTGTCTGTCTGCCACATCTTATATCTCAGAAACGGTTACTCCTATTGATAGGAAACTTGCTAGAAAAGTGGGACCCGTGAATTCCATTGCATGCAGGGAGTAACATAGTTCCACCTCGAGTTCAAAAGAGGAAGTCTCCATACATGTAAAAGGGGGTGTAAATTTTTTTTTACCGTGTATAGTCTTGTAGGGTATGAAATCAAAGGCCTTGATTAGCACTTTACGAGCCGATTTTATTTTTCATATTGGTTGAAAAGGGGAGGAGTGCAATTGAGGGGGGTTCGAAAAGGGTCAGTTACTTGAATGACCCGTTCTCAAAAATACTCAACCCAAATATCTGAAAAAAAAAAAATATGGTGGTCCACGGACATGGTATCTAGGCCCCAAAACACTCTCCATATCGATACCGGTTTAAATAAAGTTAATAATAATATATTATCATATTTATGATAAGTATATTTTTAGAAATTAAGGGGGGTAAGTTTATCCTAAAATCATTAATTTGCTACAGTATAGACTATACTATAGAACATGATACTGCCAACTTTGGTGGAAATCGCACCATTACTGACAAAGTTATAATAGATTGAAGTAAAGTACCACCAAAAATCACGAATATAATAGAACAAATAATTAAGAAAATGTCAAAGATGATTCGATGATTCAAATACTTTTCGATTTTGTGGAGAATCTGGTAGAAGAAATATTGGCAAGGTTTTACCATTATATGTATACTGAAAACGCCAGAATTGCTATAAAGACTGATGTAAATACCTAAAGGCACAAAAAGAAGATAAACCTTTTAAATGCAAACCGGCTGCATAGTTCCGGGAAATCGTTAAGCTAATTTTTCAGCGATCGACCAAGCAGGACTGCTCATTTGCTTTTTGGGTAAAATCACTCAAACTGAGAATGAGTGTTTCAATCAAACTCTTGGGGCGGTAGTTCCAAAGCACACGTTTGCATGGAACACAGTTGTCCGCATACATATCATTATTCATCTTCAAAGGATCCCCATTAGAGGCTATAGAAGCCATGGACTGCACGTTGCATCTTATGATTACGCACCCAAAAAAAGATGAAGAGCAAATTTTCGTGGCATTAAAGGCTAATCAGGAAGCAACGAACGATAGCCGGTTGACGAAAAAATCAACAAAAAGAAAATAAAGCTGAGCTGTGTGGTGAGAAAAGTGACGTCGCATCGAACAAATCTGCGTCCGCTTTTCGGAATAAACTCGACACCTTGGAGGACGAGATTCAAAACACAGAGGAAAGCGTTCTAGTTGGAGGGGACTTAAACGCCAGCACTCTGGCAATAGGAAGCCTCAACCAGATTCCCGGGACTCACGACAAGGCAGGACTTATTATCCTAAATGTCGGCAGCACTCTGATATTCTAGCGTCTTGATTGCGAGGGCACTATCCATGATGTGATTTTTGCTACGCAGTTCTTAGTGTGATGTCCGACAAATACCTACCGGGAAAATCGATGTTCACAAAATTGCCAAAGCTCCCTCAAGAGTGTTAAATGCGCCGCAAGACCCGGACGTAGACAGAAGAACTACGATTGAATCGGTAGTGAACTTAACAATCAGTCTTATCAACGCAGCTTGAAATATATTGGCGCACCAAAGGAAGCGCCGCCATTCACGGGAAATCACCTCCGTATAGGTAAACAGCTTAAATTAAAAGTCTACTACTGCCGTAGATTTAGGCGGGTTGCTCAGCGTGCAAGAGGCAAAGATGAAGAAATCCTTTGTTCTGCAAAATACAGAAAAGCGGAAAAGGAATCTTCACCAAATTAACAGACAAAAATCACACTGCTGGGTGGAGCTAATTTGGACCCATTAGGCCACGGGTATTGATTACCAAAAAGTTCGATGCCCATCAATCACTCTATTGCATGGAAGCAATGACCTTGGAATAAATCGTGAAGTCACTCTTTCCTGTCCACCGCATCCGAGCTAACGCTGCCGACGAGAGGGGCAGTCATGAACAATGCCCACTCTTCACTGTAAAGGAACTGAAAGAAGATATTGTCCATGAAGGACAAAAAAAGCACCTGAGCCGGATGATATTCCCAGCGAAGTGCTGTAACTTATATTCAAATATATGTAAGTCGGACTCGCTACTCATCGCGTTCAACGCAATTGTGACGGCGGGTAATGTTCGATTCCGCTGGAACGTCACGAAGCGCCATTAGCATACAGTCTTCTCAGTTTGTTGCACACACCAGGGAAATTGCTTTAAAGGCTCATCAAGCCAAGATTGACTGACGCAAAACGTGCTGCGTGAGACTTCTCACAAAACAATGTGTTTTTAAAGGGTCGAACCACAATTAATGCGATTAAGGAAATGGTCCACTCCGTGAGACTCATTGTGTGGTGCTAGATGTAGGAAAAGGCCTTCAAATATGCGAGGCGCTGCAACATGCTCAAGGTGTTAGAAAATTGTTTCCATATTCCAAGCTTTCTTAGAAAGACACGTCCGCCGCAGCTCCGCCGCCCGAACGGCGGAATTACAGCGGGCGCGTGTGGGATTCACACCCACTAAAAACCACCCCCGGTCTCTCCAGCCCCAGCCCCGCGGGACCACCATTGAGGTATTACTTCGCGGGGTAGGTTTGCTCTTAGGCACTCATCCTTCTCCTATTTGCAGCTTTCCTCCTTCTTTGTTCCTTCAGTAACTCCTCCTGCATTTGGATGATTGCGGAGCCAACCGCAAGCCACTTCTCCTCGGACTCCAGCATCTCAGTAACCAAGCTCTCCGGGGTCCCGCTCCTGCCCAGCACCTGATTTAAGCTCCTTCTCTCCATCGCAAATCGTGGGCAGTGAAACATCACATGCACTGGATCCTCCGGTATGTCATCGCATCTGGGACAGTTCGGAAAATCATCCAACCCAAAGCGGTGCAGATACTGCCTGTAGCAACCACCGTGTCCCGTGAGGAACTGGGTAATGTGGTAGTTGGTCTCCCCATATTTTCGCTCAAGCCACACTCTAATGTTGGGAATGAGCCTGTGCGTTCACCGACCTTTCGTAGACTCGTCCCATCTGCGTTGCCAGAGATCAAGCGACTCTGACCTTGCCGCATTTCTACGCTGTGCATGACCCTCCATATGTCTTGCATTGTACAGGACACTCATTTCTTTGGCCAGAATGTCAACCGGGATCATGCCTGCCACCACCAATACTGCCTCATCTGATGTGGTTCTAAAAGCACTGAAAACCCTCAAAGCCATCCGCCGGTAAACCGAGTTCACCTGCTTCCGTCTCTGAGGGTTTGCAAGCGCCTCTGCCCACACAGGCGACGAGTAGAGCAGGATGGAGCGCACCACTCCGGCTAGCACCAACCTCCGGCAATGTTTCGGCCCACCAATATTTGGCAACATTTTTGCTAGTGCCGTGGTGGCACTGGCTGCCGTTTGGCATGCATACTCTAGGTGTTCCCTAAAACTCAATTTGGTGTCAATTATTACCCCCAGGTATTTGATAGCCGGCTTTGATACGATCGTATGTCCACCGACCTCCACTTTTACAGTGTTATTTTTCCTGCGTTTCGTTCTTAAGACCGCTTCCGTTTTCGCGTCCGCCAAGGTCAGCCCGGCCTTTTCTAGCCAGGACTTTATCGCTCTCACTGTTTCTGTTGCGTAAACCTCCACATCTTCTGGGTGTTTTGCTGCAACAACCACAGCTAGGTCATCAGCAAAGCCGACAATCGTAGTCCCCTCTGGGACGGGAAGAGCAAGCACCCCATTATACATGATATTCCACAACAGGGGACCAAGTACCGATCCCTGTGGTATCCCGGCTGTGATAATGTACTCTTTGGGGCCCTCATCCGTCCCGTACCAGAGAGTCCTCTCTGAGAGGTAGTTTTCCACCAAATTCGCTAAGTATGCGGGGACACCTATGTCAGCCAACGCCCGTTTAATTCTATTCCAGTTGGCCGAGTTGAATGCGTTTTTGACATCCAACGCCACCACGGCACAGCAGCCGCCAGAAATCAGTGCACCTTTTGCCAGGTTTACCACCATGCCAATTGCGTCCACCGTAGAGTGGGCCCACCATGCCAATTGCGTCCACCGTAGAGTGAGCGCGGAAACCAAACTGGCGTTCCGACAAACCATTGCTGGCTTCGACGATGGGCAGGAGTCTGTTGTAGATGACTCTCTCCATCATCTTTTCCATTGTATCCAACAGGCAGATAGGACGGTACGACGCTGGGTTTCCAGGTGGCTTGCCAGGCTTCGGAAGCAACACCAACTTTTGCTTTTTCCACTGGGCAGGGAATATTCCTTCTCTTAGGCACGCCTCGCAGGTGTTGGCGAAAAGGTCGGGCCTAGTCTTCACTGCCAGTTTCAAAGCTCGGTTGGGGATGCCATCCAACCCTGGGGCCTTGTTGTCACCGAACCTACCACATATTTCCCGCAGCTCCTCCACAGTTACAGGCGGTATTATGCCGTCATTTAGCTGGAGAAAACTTTGCCTTCCCCTATTTTCGTAGTGAGGGAACAGAGTGGTAACAATCTGTTTCAGGAGGCGCGGACAGGTCACCTGGGGTGATTTCCGCAGCCTTTTCATCACCACTCTGTAAGCCTCGCCCCAAGGGTTTATGTCGGCATGGTCGCACAGCTGTTTGAAGCAGTTCTTTTTGCTCCTCCGAATGGCTTCCTTTAGGTGGCCACGCAATTGCTTGTGTGCCTCCTCTCGACCGTCGCCACCGGATTTTCCCCTGAGCCTCCGACAAAGCCTCCTTGCCCGAAAACATGCGGCTCGCAAACTTGCGATTTCGTTGTTCCACCAGTAGTTGGGTTGCCTACTGGGGAGCAATCGCCTTCTGGGCATAGTAGCATCGCATGCTTCCGTCACCCATCGAGTGATCTGGGTGGCTTTCTCTCCAGCCGTACCATTCAGGAATATGTCGGATTTGAGCACCGCGGAAAACGTGTCCCCCTCGAAAGCTTTCACTGTCCAGCCAAGCATACCACCCGGCATTCTGCGAAAATTCTTTTTTGAGCTCGATCCGCCCTTGATCTCTATGCAGATTGCCTGGTGGTCGCTGTGAGTATAGTCCTCACTGACATGCCAAGCGATTCTACTGGCTAAAGTGGCGCGAAGACCCAACATTCGCCAGTACCACGTCCAGCTCCGCGAATGCTTCGAGGAGAACACGTCCCCTGACATTAGTTATCCGGCTGCCCCATTCAAGAGCCCACGCATTGAAATCGCCTCCTATTATGATCGGCCAACGTCCTCTTGCATCCAAAACAAGAGCAGCAAGCATCCGCTCATACTCGACGAGTGTAGCGCTGGGTGGAGCATAGCAGCTGTAGATGTGGATGCCCTTCACCTTCGCTTTGATGAAGCCCTCCTCCGGGTGCTCCATTATTTCCTGGAAGGCTTGTTCTCCACAAGTCCACAGCGCTGCTTGGCCCGTTTGGTCTTTGACCCAAACGCTACCACCGCGGTTTCGGTATGGTTCACTTAGTATGGCCACATCGATGTTTTTCTCGCGGATGGTTTGCGCGAGTAGATCCTGTGCCGCCTCGCAGTGGTTGAGGTTGATTTGTATCAACCTCATCTGCGATTTGTGCTAAGGGCTCTCCTGTATTCCGGGCACCTGCTGCTGCCCGCAATGTGCCGATGGTCCACACCCTCCTTTCCCTTGCACAGTAGACAATTTGGGTCAGCTCCGCAGTCCTTGCTGATGTGGCCTTCCACTCCGCATCTCCTGCATTGCTTTGACCTGTCATTTTGGCTAGTTCATGCCTTCGCAATGTGACCAAAGCCAAGGCATCTAAAGCACCGTTTTAACGCCACCTGTTCCCTAAGACGACACATAACCCAGCCTATTCTCACTCTCCCTGCTGCTAACAGTTTGAGTGCGTTCTCTACTGGTAGGCTGATGATGGCGGTTTGTGTTCCCCCATAGGCTTTCCTTAGCGTTTTCACCACTGACTCTTGTAGTCCGGCAAGATCGAACTGTTTCTCCAACGCTTCGCGAACCTCCTCCTTCGTCGTGATTTCATCTATATCTTTGCAGATTATAGATATCTCCGGCCTGCTAGCTCTTATGTTGGCTTCCTGCCCTAAAGTGTTCCCGATTTGGCTTAAGAATTTGTCCGGGGTTACATCCTTGGATTTCTTAAGTTCCAACATAAGATCTCCCTTCTGTGACTGTCTAATACGGCTGACGTTGTCTCCCAAATTGGTGAGTTCGGGGTCTGCCTTCACTTTCCTGACAATGTCGGCGTATGACCCTTCGCCTCGTTTGGAAATGAAAATCACTTCCGGTCTAATCTTCCTCCGATAATTTCTTTTCCGCGGTTCTACCTGCCTCCAAGCTTCCGCATCCGCCTTTGAAGGTTCGATCCCTTTTCTCGAGGTAGCCACTGCAGTATTTTCACTGGTAGGTTGAGACGTACTTTTCATGAACTCCGCCTTTTTGGGAGTTGAGTCCTTTTTTCTTTTCGGGGTTTGCTGGCCTGTTGAGTCATTCAGCTTCTCGCGCAGCCTCTTTCCCGGTTTCTCCCCTTTTGTGTTTTGAACCGGCGTTACTTGAGTTGCCTGGTTCACTTTTCCAATCGGCGACTTCCCTACTCGTTCATCCTGGGCCTTGCCGTACGTCAAACGGATGCCTCTTATCATGGCCCTTATATTTTGGTGAATGTTCCTGCGCTCCTTGATAAACTCACACAGCTCCATGATCTTTTTACCGAAGGCTGTAAAGACAGCTCCAGACTGATCATTGCCCAAAACATCGCTCGGGTGAATCGGCGTCAGTGATTCTTCCTCATCGAAGACTCCCGCTATACGCTTCCCACTGGGGGTAGCGATCGTGGGGGCTTGTTCCCGTGTGGGAGGGGATCTGCGAAAAATCGAGTTCCTTCTGAATGGATCCATCACTGGAGCCAGCTCAAGTTCCTCCCGTACGCTTGTAACATTAGATGCCACAGTAGCCAAGGTTCCCACTACTGAGGCACTGCGGTCGTTGGATATCGACGGCCGGGAGCCCGCTTGCTCACTCCCAAAAACCGCCGGCACTGGGTTTCCGAAGCCCTGCACCGTAACTTCATTCTTCTTCTGCTCCTCCATGTTTGGTTTTATTTCTGGGTATCCTTCCCATAGCCAATTTTTATCCACGGGTGGGCGTTTACTTCCCACCTATCCGAAGGAACGCGCCTGATGGGAGATTTGGCAACTCCACACAGGAGTTTTGCAGATATTGAGCGACTATTTAAAGGATCGCGTCGAAGGACCCGGGATGGAAAACGCGTTGAGGCCGGCTCAAAAATCTATCCATGGTCTGGATCTTTGGAATGCTTCATAAGATATTCTGCTACGACTTGAAATGCCTGATGAATCGCATCTGGTCTGATATGCGGATTGCCGCACGCACGGTTTATCAAGCCCATTATTCCGAGCGCCCCCCAAACTGCTTAGGAGGGATTTAGGGCGAGGGAAACAAGAAAGGCATAGGTTGTGAAGAGACAGCCCGCACTCTCAGCGCATGACAGCAATCGTGGAAGAGAGAACAAAAGGATAGATGAACCGCGCATCCCATCAAAGTCGTGCGCCCGTGGTTCAATCGAATGCAGGGTGTAGTTGACTATTATCTAAACCAGCTGCTGTGCGGATACCGATAATTTCCGTCCTGTACACAATCAAGAAATCACGGACGTCCGAATGCATTTACTAGAAGGATGTGGTGGATGATGCCTGCGACACCTTTGTTTTCTGCAAAAGGTGGAAGCGTTATCGCCATAGCCTTTCGACAGGCGGGTTTTAAATATCTCCATAATTGAGGCCATACTGGACAGCGAGGACACATGGAACAGAATGGGAACTTACATTCTAGTCATACTTAAAGCCGAAAAGAAGGAGATGGATAGAAGAGACAGCAGAGTATCTGAGGCTCCCGAATCGCGGGGTTGTGCTCCTACACTGAATAGGCCTGGCCTGAAATAATGTGCCAAACGGTTCGGGATTACTGCCCTAGATGCAACATTTTAGTTTTTTAGCAGGTATTCTGTCTGAGACAGGTGTTCGGCACTTTGTGTGTAGCAGCATTTCACCTTCCTATCCAAAAAAATTGTTATGTGAAAAGTACAGACAAACTTTAGTTTATTTACCTTTTTGCCTTTGTTTACTTTGAATCTAGGTCCATTGAGAAGGAGGAGAAGAGGGAATGATTCCTCACGGGCTTGGAGTTTCCTCGGGCCAGACTTTAACAGAATAAGTCTCATCAAATTAAAAATTGGAGTTGCCCAGTCTTGTGTGAAAAGGTGTTCCTTTTGTTAGTCACCTTTTTTAAGGGTTTGTGTAAACACAAAACCTTATTAAAATCGGTTTATTGTCTGTCTGTCCGACACACGAATTTTTCTCGGAGACGGTTATAGCGATTCGATCCTTTTACGTTGAATTTGGGGAGGGGTGTAAAATTTTTTTTCATCAAATATAGTCATGTGGGGTATCCAATTAAAGGTCTCGGTTAGTACTTTTCGAAGTCGGTCTTAGTTTTTATATTTGTTGGAAAGGTGGGGAGTGCGGGAGGCTGAAAATGATAATTTCTTTAAGGAAGCCATTCTCAGAAACTACCAAACCGAAAAATCTGCCATACCGATATCTCTTCAAATAAAGTTAATAATAGTATATTACTATAATTTTTTGTAATGAAATGCTGGAAACCTCCCCCTTAAATTCATCTTAGCACCACGAAATTTTTCAGTGATATAGGCTATAATGTGGAGCATGATCTGAGTTGATGAAATCGCACTATTACTAACGAAGTTATAATACGTCAAAGTTGTTGCTTCTTTGAAAATTAAAGACTATGAATGTCAATATCACCCGAAAGTGGATACTCTCACATAATATATGCATGCTAGGTACTGAGAAATACACAAAATCTTCCGTACCTGAAGCGTCCAGCTTCCGGTTCCCCGAATAAATGCCGTGTTTCCCTTAAGCGGCTGGGCATTGATTTTCCTATTACCCTGGGTGAATCTAGCTTTTTTAGCAGCGGATAAAACATTACACATATCTGAATTTTCACGGAGTTCTTATCCAATTTTCTTAGAAGTGGTACTCAGTGCATTCGATACGCTTCTTTCGGATTTGAATCTTGTTATATCGAAAGTAAATTGGATGAAATGAAAGGGGATTTCATCGGCCTTTAAAATATACTTCAGCTTTTATACATGTTTCCTTTCATGTCAAAGGTCACTCTGACGTAGAAGCAAAGGAAGGGTGACATTTGAATACTTCAGCAAAAATCTCTTTATGGGCTTTGAATACCTAAATTTGTCCCTAGAAAGATTTCACAACACTCTCTTCAATTTGTTAAGAAAAAAAGTATCTGTTCAAGCTTATAACTCTATTACATGGGACAAAAAACACCAACTGAATTCTTGGGGTGGAAATCGGATATCCTCAATCCTGTGTCGATAATTAATTCGATTGTTTTCAACGTAGAACCATGTGAAATGCATCAATTCGCTACGATTGAGGTTCATATCTTAACTCTTTTTCAGAAATGTATCTTGTACTCAGTTTTAGACTATTCAATCTATGGACTTAAATACGTGTATATTTATATATTTTTTTCTTATTTTACAGGTAAGCAGTTGTGTATTCTGCCCAGGACTTTCTAAAATCTATTGTAAGTGTGTGTGTGTGTGTATGGTGGGGGAGAAGCTACAGCTTCTGAGCACTCAGGCCGTGTAGGCCCATTGTACTCGCCTCCCCCGTTTAACGGAATATTCCGGATTCGTTAACGTATCGCAGGATTTCCGTTAGTGGATGTGATGCTACCCGTCGCAATTGGAGAACATCGGCACCAAAGATATGATGCCTGATGCGTCCATAGGCGGGGCATTCACATAGGGAATGCTCCGTGGATTCCGCTTCCTCATTACAGGAGGAACACGGATCATCTTCGGTAATTCCCATTGTGAACATATGCGCAGCTAGTGAATTATGGCCTGTCAGAATGCCCACAATACACCTGCAAGTCCTCCTGCTTTTGGACAGGATAAACTTTGCGGTACGTATGTTGGGTTCTGGCAGGAAAAGTTTGGTGTGTCGAGCAGCATTTAGGTTCTGCCACCTGTCATTATGGGAAACTTCTTCCCAGTTTTTGAAAATAGATTTAGCCAATGCTACTGATACTCCAATTGCTGGCTCCGGTCCCGGCATAGGGGAGATTGACTCCTCTTTCGCTAAAGCGTCCGTGATTTCATTTCCCTTTATGCCACAGTGACCAGGTACCCAGAGTAGTTCCACCGTATTAAATCTAGACATAGAGTTCAAACGGTTTCTGCATTCCAGAACGATTTCCGAGGTGATCAAAGGACTGCTCAATGCCCTCAATGCAGCTTGACTGCCACTGCAGATTGCCCGCTCGTCAATCACCCAGTTTGCCAACCTTAGGATTGCATAAACTTCGGCTTGAAAAACCGTTGCATATTGTCCCAAAGGAAAAGCCCACTTCTCGTTTTTATTCCAGAGGTAGACTCCGGCTCCAAAACCCTCTTCTGTTTTTGAGCCATCGGTGTAGAAGACTTCCGTATATCCCGCCACGCATTCCTCTGGGTCTTCCCAGTCCTCTCTACGCTTCAGAGTAACTACATATCTTCTACCAAACAGATGCATGGGGACACGAGAATCGGAAGGCATTGTAAGAACTGGATTCAGTCCTCCCAGTAACTCTTCCAATGCTCTGTGCCCCCCACATCCGTTGTTTTCCCATAGATCTAATCGAATTAGCCTATGAGCTGCTCTCATTGCAGTACTTTGAATAAATATATCCAGGGGCTGCAAATTGAGTAGTGCATTCAGAGCTGCGCCGGATGTCGTGCTCATGGCACCAGTGATACCCAGACAAACAGTTCTTTGCAGTGCGTCTAGTTTACGGTGAAAACGGTCTCACCTTAACCCACCACACTACGGATGCATATACGAACATCGGCCTAATGATGGCAACGTAAATCCACATTACCACATGAGGCCTGAGTCCCCATGTCGAGGCAAAGGTCCGTCTGCACAGCCCATAAGCTGTGAGAGCTCGTTTCATCTTCACCTCTACATGTTTGTTCCAAAGAAGTTTTTTATCTAGAGTAACCCCCAGGTATTTCACTTCTTCGGAGAGTTGAAGGGTAGTACCCCTCATCTCAGGGAGGCAAAGTCCATCCAGTTTTCTCCTTTTTGTGAATGAAACCATTGTGGTTTTATTTGGATTAACTGACAAACCATGTCTAAGGCACCAGCTATCTATTAAATCAACGGCACGTTGTCTATTCCTACACACCGTTCCAAGATCCCAATCAACAGCAAGTACAGCCACGTCATCAGCATAAGCTTGAGCGTGTATTGG
The DNA here is from genome assembly GCF_905115235.1 of Hermetia illucens. Lineage (NCBI taxonomy): Eukaryota > Metazoa > Arthropoda > Insecta > Diptera > Stratiomyidae > Hermetia > Hermetia illucens. Next base: position 189,020,119 of record NC_051850.1, read on the forward strand.
CAAATTTTGCAGTTCGCATAGCAGTGAGTCGATCAGCATACTCCACAGAAGCGGCGAAAGCACACCTCCTTGGAGGCAGCCCTTCGTTGCTTCCGTAGTCAGGTAGCGATCGATCCCTACCTCAGCGCACAACAATCTTTGCGTTAGCATAGCATGGATCCACTTAATTAAAGCATCATCAACACCATGCGCTCTGGCGGCATCACAAAGTTTTTAAAAAGGCGCACAATCAAAAGCCCCTTCAATGTCCACGAACACCCCCATCGCGTACTCACCATTCAAAGTTGCATCCTCTATCTTTGTGACCAAAGAATGAAGAGCAGACTCACAGGACTTTCCACGTTGGTAAGCATGTTGGTTTTCACTAAGTGGGTGTGACCTAAGTGCGTTTCCACGAATGTGACGCTCCACCAGTCTCTCCAAACCTTTCAGCAAGAATGAAGTCAAGCTGATCTGTCTGAAGTTCTTTGGATTAGAATAGTCATCTTTCCCAGGTTTCGGTATGAAAACTACCTTAACCTGTTGCCAAGAAGAAGGCACGTAGCCCAGAGCAAGACATCCTCGAAAAATATTTCTTAGAGGTCGCTCTAAATGCTCCACACCCTCCTTTAGCATTGCCGGATAGATGCCATCCATGCCAGGTGCTTTGAAATGTTCAAAGGACAGTATGGCAGCTCTCACCTTTTCATAGGTAACAACCGCTTTCGCAGTGTTCCAGTTCCCCTTGCAACACTTGCGTGTTGAAGGGGTTGCAAGAACCGTCAACTCTCCCCCTACCACTTCTCTCACCCGTTCTCCCGGTGGTGTACTTCCAGGAGGGTCTGTACTGAGTCCAGTCTGGAGCTCGTGAAAGTACCGTCGGGTTTTCTAAGAGAATCCTTGGCCGACTCATCCATTTTGAGGACTCTGCACAGCCTTGAAGTCTCCCTTTCGGCTTCCAGTTCCTCACAGTACGCTCTAAAGGAGTCTCGTTTCGAACACCTCACGAACCTCTTATATTCACGTTGTGAGTTCCTGAAATTTAACCAGTCTTCGTTCTTGTTACTTTCGCAAGCACGATTTAGAAGTCGCCCGGTTGATTTCCTGAGTTTTTGCAGTTCTCGGTTCCACTAAGGAACCGTTTTTACCGCTTTGGCCTCGGGAAATAGGACAAGCCTCTTCATAGCACTCTAAAAGTGTGCAGTTCAGAGTTTTCAATTCATCTTCCAGCACCAAGGAGTCCTTAGTCGCCTAGGGAACTGTACTTTATTGCCAAGAAGTTCATTGAACTTTGCCGAATCCGTTTTCCTAGGGTTCCGTCTTTGTACTGAAGACTGTTCGCCCGCAATAGTCAGATTGAATTCTAGATATCGGTGATCTGACAGTGAGACCTCGTCTAGCACTCGCCAGTGTGTAATCAACTCTAACAATTTTGGGGTACAGATTGTTAGGTCAATTTCTTCGCTTCTTCTCGGTCCCACGAACGTAGAGGCGCACCCTACGTTTGCAGTCATAAGACCAGCTGAAGTGATGAAATCAAATAGCTTCTCCCCTCTTGAATTGCATTTGCTACTGCCCCAACAAATATGTTGAGCATTCGCATCGCAACCTACTAAGAGTTCGAGACCACTTGATTCTGCATACGCCACCAGATCCCTGAGCTCTTGCGTCGGTGGAGGATACAAAGAATCATAGGGTAAATAAGCGGAGGCAACTATGATGTTTTTCCTCTCGTCACTTATCTGATATTGTATGATGACCGTAGCTAAGTCCTGGGAACAATATTGTCTCAGCATAGTTGCCTCTAACCGTCTTGACATCAGGATGCAAGCTCTCGGTCTTATGGATCTTTCGTCGTAGGAGATCCTAGCCCCCTTTACTGATCCAATGCCACAGATTCTGTTAAATCGAACCCACGGTTCTTGCACCAGAAAGATATAGGGGAAATCCTGTAGCTTTGTCATTCTCGCTGCCAACAGGTAGGAGGGAGCTTTGGCATGCTGCAGGCTGATTTGACCAATCTTTATGTTTTTCGACATAAACTTAGTCTATTGTCTTATGGAAAACAGTTAGAAGCGTATGCGGCAGTCCGCGTATGACGGGGTTTCCCCCACACCATACCGCCAGAGACTCGATCCCCTCGTGATTGATTTCTCTGAGAAAAGCCGTACTTGGAAGTACCGCAATTCCCATGTTCTCATCCACGAAAGATCTCATCTCATCCCGCAGAGCATTCGTCTGTTTTCCACTTATTGGTTTGCGGTGTCCGGGTTGCATAGATTCGATCACTCGAACTGGCATCAAGTCAGTTCTGTTCACGTCTCTGGCTTCCCTTCTTTCCGCCTGTTCCTTGGAAGGTGTAGGAGAAGTTACTAGCAGGTAGGATTCACTCTGTAGTCCCTTCCCCAGTGCGAGCCCAAATACGGGGGTTCCGTCCCTGTATGCACTATCCTCCGCGCACGTCTCCATTGTGGGAGAGTGCACCGAAGATGCTGCAATTTGCTCTATGTTGTGTGAGTCGAAGACCATCATTGTTCTTCGCTCTCAAAATGGAGATGATGCCCTACAGTTTCCTGATATGACTGAATTTCAGTCTATATAGGAAAAAGTGGAACACCATATGGTGACTTCCCCTGAACACATTCAGACTCTGTTGGTCCAGTTCGAATACCAAGTTTAAGCCCTCCACGTTTGTAGATTGGTCCTTCCTGGCATTCATGAACTTTACCCTCCAGTGTGCAAAGTCCATGCCCGGGTTCTGTTCACCCAGCATGCGGATGATGTCCTCTGCCTTCCTTCGAGAGCCCGGTAGCCAACATCCGACATGTTCTGTCCTGCGTAGCTCAGTGTTCACAATAATGAACTTGGGCCGACTGCCAGAACTCAAAGTTGGGATTACCTGCTGGAGCCACTTTAAGGCAGCCTCGTCAGCGCACTCCAAATGGAGAAGCCCATCACGAAAACTTTGATTGTTAAATCGTGGCTTCGTTCCAGGCTCCAGCATTTTTTTCCACAGGCATTCCCTCTGACATTTTGTCATCGTTGGAGGAAACTCCCACGGCAGCAGTCAGAACAGAGGCTGCAGCTTGCGCATACATCCTCTTCCTTCCCGCCTTCGTGTTCGTATTCCTGTGGGAGGGACCAGCTTCATTGAGATCTCTCTCGCTGATTTGATCACCTCCCGGCACACCGGTCCTAATCCCCGCGAGACGCGTGGATATAAGCCCTGGTGCGGAGCACAATAAAGCGTTGGCCACAGCAGATGTGTTGGTCTTACGCTTCTTGCGAGCATTACCGCTGACAGAAGAGTCTGGTGCGTCCAGTGTGGATCTTACCGGGGTTTCCAGTTTATCCCCACCTTCCGCCGGAGATTCCGCTACCTTGCGTCCGATTTCTCTGGGCGTTACCGCGCCTAGTGGTACAACCACGTCCATGTCCTCATTCCCAAGGTGCTTCATCTTCCTTCGCAGTGCTCTCTTCTGCCGTCGGCTTAGGGCCTTTCCAGGTTCACGGTGTCCGGACCGCTTGGATTCATTTCCACATACTGGCGTTAAACTAGTAGCGTCCACGTCACCAGCTTCCCGTTCTTCCGCTCTTCCCGGTTAGGATGAAGGAGAAGGTTCTAACAGGCAGGATTCAGCCTGTAGTCCCCCCTCCTTAGTGGCGGAAGTTCCCTTCTGCCGGGCCTTCCTCTTCCACTTGCGGGTAGATTTGGGCTGTAGTACCGCTGACGAGCCAGCCGTAGTCGGATTTCCAGTTTCTCCCAATTTGAGAGTTTCCGTACTTTCCTTTCTGGCTAACTTCGCCGTAGGCACCAAGTGCAAACTTTCCACTGAGTCGGAAAGCATGCCTTTTACAGATTGATCTGTAGGCGAGTATGAATGTGGTAAGGCCTCCAAAATCCGCGTCTCGGCCGCGACATGATTGCTCATGGTCGCGGGTGGATTCGAAGTCTGTGACTTGTTACCACTTGGAGAGTTTATATCCATCGTTTCCATATTCATATTTTGGACACGATTAGTGTAGTAGTAAACTACTACAGGCTCCCCCACCACGACAAGGTGGTGTCCGAGGGGGGAGCTATTGTAAGTCATCCATCATAATATTCAACGCATTGAACTTCTCTTCTCTCCAGGATACTTGCCGTAGGTAAGGAATGCTTTCCCATCATTTTAGAATAAACATCCCCATCCAATCATAGAAGTATATAACTCGCACACAACGGAAACTATCTGAGGCCGCTGGCCTGGTTTTTAGCCTTCAATGTTAGGAATCTCACTTTCTTACAATATTTTTTTTTTTTTTGCGGACTACCAACTAAACACCTCCCTGTCATCAGAGAACTAGCCTGGAACCGTTTGACACATTACTTCGGGCTAGCCCTCCCCCTCTCCCGGCTCTGGGAGCCTTTAAGTCAGGGAATTCCTTTCACCAACGGGAGGGGAGGGGAGAAAGGGAGTTGTTGTTAGTTCAGGGAACCCCTTACCGTCCGATCCCTCTGCCGGTCGAGTTCAATCTTCTTCGCAGTAAGAAGAGCCCGAACATAATGCGCAATACGATTCCAGCTGCCAGCGCTCTTCAGCATCTCTCTGACAATGTTGTCTGGAGAGAGTTCCCCTGTGTCTGCATAAAGCTGCTGGCGGAGGCCGTCCCACCCCTCGCAAGAGAAAAAGGTGTGTTCAGCGTCATCTGCCACTCTATTGCAGAACACACAATCAGGAGATCGCGCCTTCCCAACCCTGTGCAGGTAAGACTGAAAACCTCCATGCCCACTTAGAAGTTGAGTAAGGAAGTAATCAACCTCACCGTGCTTTCTGTTCAACCATGGGTCTAATTTGTCGATGAGCCGCGCAGTCGACTTGCCCCTTAGCTCATTTTGCCAAGAAAGTTGCCACTCGCTAAGGGTGCGTTGACGTTCTTCACGGGCAACCACTTCTCTTAAGTTTTCGCCCTTATGGCGATAGATAGCTTTGCGCTCCTTGGCAAGGAGGGCAACGAGGATCAATCCCGCAATCACCATCACAGCCGGTTCGGAGACGGTGCGATAAGCAGACGCCACTCGCAAAGGAGTTCTCTAGTGTGCCTATCTGTCCATCTTACGGAATTGAAGGCATTTCTGACATCAAGCGTTATGATACTTCAAGCAGCAATTCTGGCCGTTGGCGGAACACCAGTTTGTAAACTTCCGCCGGGATGCCATCAGGATCTGGCGCATTCCTGTTTTTCATAGTGAGAACCGCTTCTTCGAGTTCTCCCATTGTGAAAAGGGGGCAATCTGGTCGGTGCTCAATATGCAGGGCTTCCGCAGAGCCCCGATTTTCCGAGTGACAAGCTTATAGCCAAGTCCCCACGGGTCATCATTCACCTCATTAACAAGATTTTGCCAGCCGCGAGCTTTGCTTTTATTTCTTACAATATTAATAGACATTGCAAAGTATCGAAAAAATGCTGAAACCAATTTGTTTTTGCTTTTCAACGTGGCTACTTACAAAACATTTTCAATTTATTCTTCTGGGGGACCTTTGACCGTGACCATCTTTCAACCGAACATCGCAAACAATCTCCTGAAAGAGTGACAGCTAATTTATAAATTAGAGGCAAAACGTGAAAGTCACGTAATTGCTTTCATTTACGTAAACCGATATACATATCACGAAAAATTGGAGTCATTCCACACATAACAAGAAGCGAATTGAGTTCATGTCCATGCCACAATGTCGTCGAGATGGGGTATGGGATCCATTCATTCAGCAATTTGGCTACAACCACACGTAGCTATTCTTAGTTTGGCACGGAACCACGTGACGGTTCGTCTACTTATATCCCCAACAGTCCGCTTACTATGTCACGACTATAGATGTATCTAATCTACGCAACAAAATATTGTGAATTACTCTACGTGCCTAATGTTGTCGCCAAAGTCGTTGGGGCCTTTGTCGGCTCCGGTTGCAGCCATGTTGGGGGACGTCGCGGGCGTTAATGAATCCAAATCCGAGGAGCCCACGCATATTCTTTGATGTCCATTTATTAGAATGGTGTGAATGCGTCCCCCTGAAACGCTCCAGAGTGAACAATCGCACTCTCGGAACTGTTTGGGGATTATTAAGACGCAGCCCAAATAAAACGCGAAGGACGCATTTTACTACTGATTGTTATGTAGTAGTTTATGTCCTATCCAATATGGTTGCGTGCTGGCGAGGCGACTACAAGATTCATTCATGCTAAAACAATTTCAAGTGTATCACGCCGATAGTGGCACGATATTGCTACTTAATGGTTACCAAGTGGAAATAATTGAGAAAATACAGTGAGCAGAAAGTGGACGAACTCATCGAACCATTTGGATGGGGTGGAGGAGAATCGATTTTGAGGGGTTGGTAGAAAAGTTCGGCCATGAGACCAGAAACTTCTTGAAAAATGATTTGCAGGGATCGAAATGCTTAATCAAATAAATCTGAGCTCCTGTTGGAATGCGTGGAATTATGTTCCATTGGGTTCGGCTCTAGAAGTTACCAAAGATTCAAAAGAGTTTGACCTGAAAGATATCTTCAAATTTTAGTCCCGTAGATATGTGCCACGAACTTTTAAACATAAATTTTGGTCCCTTGTTTATGGCAATCAAATGGAAAAAACGTTTTGCCAATTATTGATGAACAGGAAAAATAAGAAATTCTCACAACTAACTTGATCAGCGCTCTCAAATATGGCTGGAATGGTGGGAGTCGCTTCAAAAATTCATATTAGCGAATTCAACTGAAGGTTTAAGCCATGATATCCAAGTATCCCGACGAAATTGAAAAGGTTGACTAGGCTAATCCTGACGAATGTGCGAGGCCAGATAAAAGCAGCAGGATCACTCTCAAGACCATTCCACATCAACAACGGTCTAAGACAAGGGGATGTCCTATCATGCGTCCTCTTTAACCTGGCCCTCGAAAAAGTGATCCGTGATGCTGAGGTAAATGCAACAGGTACGATCCTCTTTATGTCCACCTAACTACTGGCTTATGCTGACGATAGCGACATCATGGAAAGAACGACCCCAGACGTACAAACTGCCTTCATCCAGATCGAATAGGTGGCGCGAGATCTTGGGCTGCACATTAATGAAGGCAAAACGAAATATATGGTGGCGACGTCAGCACCGAAAACCAACCAACCAACATCAAACCGCACTGGTCAAACAGGAAGAATAAAGATAGGAGACTGCAACTTTGAGACCGTTGATAATTTCTCCCTAGATATCGAAAATCACAACCGATAACAGTTACGATGATGAAATCCGCGCACGGTTGGTGGCAGCCAACAGACCCTATTTCAGCTTACAAAAACTTGTGGCGCGGCAGGATCCGCAGCATTCGAATAGGATCCCAAGTAAAGGTACGATCAAAAAAGTGAAGCGATGGCGGCTTTACGGTTTCTTACCAGGGCAGAGGCAAATCATCAGACGCTGCCTCACCTCTGCACTTATTTTGCAAGTCCATCAGCAACCCACGGTCTGCCACACGGAAAGGGCGTTCTGGTAGCAGGTCGTCAAGTCAGCCTGCGGACAAAGGTATTTGCTGGTACCATCGTAACTTCGGAGATAAAGCGACAAGATGTACGCTACCTTGTAAATTCGCGCCTACCGCAAAAAACTAGGTCCGCGGGGGGTCTTGGCGACGGCCACCCAGAGCGCAGCGCCACGTCACTTAACTATTCTCGACCCCCTCAGCAAGCGCAACTACCTCGTCGACACGGGTGCGGAGGTTTCGGTTCTTCCCGTACCCCGGCATCATAAACTTTATCCACAACCCCTCAAACTGGCGGCAGCAAATTCTTCCCGCGTCAATACATACGGGTACAGGCAAGTGGACGTGAGTCTTGGCTTACGTAGGACATTTTCGTGGCGTTTCATCCTGGCGGATGTCAGCTTCCCCATATTAGGCGCAGACTTCTTGTGTCACTGTGGGTTGCTGGTGGACTTGGAAAATAAGTCCCTTATAGACCCCACGACCAACCTTGATTCATCGGGCCAAATGGTATCTCACGCTGACAATAACCTTTCCGTTCTTTTGGAAGACATCACCGAATCTCGTGTTCGGACACTCCTCCAAAAGTTCAGCCAGATTACTACCGAGTGTAGTCTCTCGAAACCAGTGAAGCACAATGTGCAGCACCACATTAATACTACTGGTTCCCCGATTTTCTCGAAGGTGCATCCTCTACCACCCCAGAAGCTGGCTATTGCGCGGAAAGAATTTTAACAACTTGTTCAAACAGCTGTTGGTCTTCCCCATTATATATGGTCCCTAAGCCTAATGGCGAATGGCGCCCCTGTGGGTATTACAGAAGGCTAAATGCACAGACTGTTCCTGACCGATATCCAATTCCACTCATCCACGACTTTGCGCATCTCCGCATCTTTTCGACCTTGGACTTAGTCAAGGCTTACCACCAAATCCCAGTAGCTCCTGAAGACATTCCAAAGACGGCAATATGCACACCCTTTGGACTCTTCGAGTTCACCCGAATGACTTTCGGATTGTGCAATGCGGCGCAAACCTTTCAAAGGTTCATTCACTCAGTCCTGCAAAACCTCGATTTCTGTTTCGTATACTTGGATGATGTTTTGGTCGCTTCTTCCACTGAGTCTGAGCACTTAGCCCATCTCGAGTGCATTTTTCAACGTCTCCTTGAGGCCGGTTTAGTCCTAAACGTTGAGAAATGCAAATTCCTTCAACAACAGGTGAGATTCCTCGGCCACTCCATTTCCTATGAAGGAATACAGCCCGACCCAGACAAGGTGCAAGCGATTACAAGCTTCCCGCGTCCAAAAACACTGAGGGAGTTGAGGAGGTTCTTGGGCATGCTAAACTTCTACCGTCGTTTCCTGCCCAAGACTGCCCTTCACCAGTCCGTTTTGAACGCGTACTTGTCTGGCCCTAAAACAAAAGACACACGAGAGATTGTGTGGTCTGAAGAGGCTGTCCGCGCATTCGATAAATCCCGACAGCAACTGGCTGATGCTACACTCTTGGCATTTCCTCTGCAAGATGCACCCCTAGCCGTTTTTGTTGATGCCTCTGACATCGCAGTAGGTGCTGCCCTTCACCAAGTGTGGATCAAGTTCGGCAGCCGTTGAGCTTCTTCTCGAAACAGTTGAATGCCGCTCAACGGAACTACAGTACCTACGATCGCGAACTGCTCGCCGCGTACTTGAGCAGCAAATAATTCCGTTTCTCCCTTGAAGGCAGGCCGTTCACAGTGTTCACGGACCATAAGCCTCTCACGTATGCTTTGAAACAAAAGCCCGACAAAGCGTCCCCTCGTCAGCTTCGACTCCTGAGCTTCATAAGCCAGTTTACGTCAGACATCCAGCACGTGTCCGGCAAGGACAACATAGTTGCTGACGCTTTGTCTCGTGTCTCCGAGGTTAACATCCCCGCCTCACTCGATTTCTCGGCTATTGCCAAGGCGCAGGAGGATGACGCAGCACTTCAGAGCCTCAAATCCAACCCCAAATACAAATTTCGGGAGTTGCCCATCTTCGACTCAAACCTCTCGCTCTGCTGCGAAGACTCGGAAAAGGTACCTCGGCCATACATTCCGGCCACATTTCGCAAGGAAGTGTTCCACGCAGTTCACGACTTGGCGCATCCCGGCATCAGGACAACAAACCGGTTAGCCACCGGAAAATACTTCTGGCCCTCCATGAACAAGGATATCAATTCCTCATTCCCCCGCACTACCAAGCGTTTCCACACGATACACCTCGACATAATAGGGCCTTTGCGAGACTCGCACGGTTACAAGTATTGCCTCACAATCATCGACAGGTTCACGCGGTGGCCTGAGGCAATACCTCTGAAAGACATTACGGCGCAATCTTGTGCCGAAGCCCTCTGGCGAGAATGGATACCTCGCTTTGGCGTCCCTGCAGTGGTCATCACTGACCAGGGAATGCAATTTGAATCCACCCTTTTCTCGGAGTTAGGCAAACTCCTAGGTTTTAAACGCCAGCGGACTATTGCATACCACCCGCAATCCAATGGGATGCTAGAACGTTGGCACCGGACGCTGAAAGCCGCCATTATAGCACGCGACCACCCGTCCTGGACTCAAGTCTTGCCTCTCATCCTACTCGGCCTACGTACAACCCGCCGAGACGAATTTGCTGCCAGCCCCGCGGAGCTGGTATATGGGGAGAACCCAAGACTCCCAAGCGATCCGGTTTTCGACAAGAGATCGGGTCTCACAGAGTCGGGGTTGGTGCGTTTGCTGAGGGACAATCTCCGACGCATCAAAGCGCCACCACCCACTCAACACTCGCCCACGCCTGCCTGTTCGCCCAAGGAACTAGACACATGCACGCACGTTCTGGTCAGGACGGATGCCGTCCGGAAGCCGCTGCAGCCTCCATATGAGGGCCCGTACCGCGTTCTCGAGAGGGGAGAACATTTCTTCCAGCTCGAGATCGGTGGACACAAAAAGGCGGTCTCTTTGTCCAGACTGAAACCCGTGTGCGCGCCGAAGCAACGTCGTGTTCGTTTTGTGTCCGGGGAACGGAGTTCCGGGATCGGTCGCCGAAACCCCCTAGGTTTCGTCTGGGGGCGGAGTGATGTGGCGCGGCAGGATCCGCAGCATTCGAAATTTATTTCGAATGTCGCGGATGCGGACGGGTAGATGGCGCGGAACTCCACTCACTTTAGAACTCGCTCCGGCTCAATAGGTTACGGTGGGCGGATCACTTAATCCGTATGGATGAGGATGATCCAGTCTGGAAAGTTTATAAGGGCAATATCTATGGTAGAAAAAGAGGACGAAGTAGACCCTGTCTGAGATGGAGCGATTGCGTAGGCCAGGACGCCAGACAGCTTTTGGGGATATCGAATTGGTGGACCTCGGCACAAAATTGGGATGTCTGGAGTTCCTTATTAAGGCAGACCTAGACCGAATAGTGTCCGAATAGCTCAGTGGTTAGAGCACTGGGTTGTCATACGGAAGGCCGCGGTTCAAATCTCGCTGGTGGCAGTGGGATTTGTATCGTGACTTGACGTCGGATACCAGTCGACTCAGCTGTGAATGAGTACCTGAGTCAAATCAGGGTAATAATCTCGGGCGAGCGCAATGCTGACCACGTTGCCTCCTACAGTTCACTGTAGTGTACCGTTACGGTCTTGAATGAAGTGCTCTTCAAGGCCCTGATCCAATATGGATTGTTGCGCCAACGATTATTATTATTAGACCGGATACCGGTTGTTGCGCCGTTGATGATATGTTCTGACGTTTATCAAAGCTGAGAGGTGGCGGCGTTGGATTAGCATGTGGTCAGTTTGGTTGAAAGTGGTCCCATCTGGAGAGGCCCACATTTGTTTGTGGACCGCTTTCCGGGCAAACTAAGTACTTCCAAAAACCATTTCGTGTGACACTGCTAATTGAATAATCCGTAGTCCGTTATCATTTGTATTTTTATGTAAGGTATCGGAGCCAATGTATCACCTGAATACGGGCTCCCTCCCTAATTGGCTGTTAAAATCTCCAAGTATGATTTTGATATCATACCTTGGACAGGCTCCGAGGATTCGTTCTATTACCTCGGGTCGCGCCTTCTCTCAAAATTTCCAAACTTTCCCAAGGGCCTACGGTTGTCGTTCGGTTTGCATGACGCAATAGCTCATGCTCCCGTTGAATGGTATGACCTTCTTCGACTATGTGCACTGCAACTGATGATCTTATGCACGAACTTTGTTTCGGGGCAATACTCATCGTTTCCTTGATGTGTTCGTTGAATCTAGTCGTTATCAGGCGTTTAGTCTGTCACATATATATCTTATTCCAATCGCTCCACGTTGTTCGGTAGAAACCGCTTTTTCCTCAGCTGCCAAAGGGTCCTTGAGGTTTCCCAGTAAATTCCGCAAGATGGACGATTGACTTGATCCTACAACTTCCAGTTGAAACTTTTTTATCCAATTCCTGATTTTGTTGAATAGGTAGGAATACAAGGTACTGATCCGCCTCGTGGTGGCTTCCTTATGCTGCGAAAATATTGTTGTATAGGCATACCTCTTGTTTTGCTTGATTTTCCTTACGATTAGGTTCTCAATAGTCAGAGGATTATACCCATTCTTAGTAGCGGTGTCAATAATGTGTTGCCGTTCCTTATTGAAGTCGTATTCCGAAAGGGGGTATGTGAGCAGTCGGTGAATTATGCAATTATAGGCTGTCATTTTTTGGGAAAATGTATGGTGTGAAGTTGGCTTATGGTATATTTCGAACTCAAGTTTCCCGCTAGAGTTGGCGATATTCAAGTCTGGAAAGGGTAGAGCACCATCCTTTCCTACCTCTAATGTAAACTCGATTTTATCGAGGAGATGACCTTGTCGATATCGTCTCTTTTAACAATCGCAAATACGTCATCTACATACCTAAACCATACTTTAGGCATTATTCACCTCGACTCAATTTCTTCGAGTGATAACATGGACCTTTCAGTGAGAACGGCGAGAGGATTCCTCATCGCTACCCCCGAAGTGGTTTTGTAGAATCTATCCCGAAACGTCTCATTTTTTGGCTGTGAAAGAATGACTCACCTCTCTCGATTTCCGAGCTGCCCCAACGCGTATGCCTTTCATTGGCGTCGCAGCCTATCAACAGGTTGGCTTTCTTTGTTGCTATGGTGCTCATCAAATGTTGTAGTTCTTCTGGCAGAGCTGATCGGTCGTGAGTCATGTAAGCCGAGGAAATATATACGTTCTCTGCCCCCGCCTGCTCCAGTTTAACCACGATTAGGTCGCTAGAACTCAGGTCCGGACACAGAAAATTGTGCAAACTCTTCTTCCCAAGGGTACACGTTCTAGGTTTGTCCTGATTAGCGTCTCCTATGCTGTGGAATAAATTTTAGAAAAAATTACTTTGAAGCCTTTTTATGGTTCGGTCGCCTTGGTCCCAAGGCTTTTGTGTTAGCGTGATGTCGATGACTTTCTCTAGGAGGAAGAGAAGCAGATTAGCCGAGGCGCACTTCGAGTGCTACAGATTTATCTGCGTTACCTTCACCATGATCTGCTTACGTGGGGGGTTCGTCAGTCCCCGTAGGACCGTCGACCCTCATCTCCTTCAACAGCTCGTTGGTGGCGTCGATTGAATCCAGGTGCTCGTCTAGTTTTGTAGAGAGGAATACTTTTACCTTTGCGTCGACCTTTTCCAGTGCTTCCAGGCATTCTCCATTTATTCGGTGTAAAAAAAGTGATCTGTTTGTTTGGAGTTTCTCTGCCTTCATAACAACCCAGTCGTCCATGGGAATCCTGGGGTTTTGAAGGCCCAGCGATTGGACGAGCTTGTCTTTGTCCATACAGATCTTCGGCAAGTAGATGCGAGCGACCGATCCCCTGGGAATTTCGTCGTAGTGGATGACTTTGAGCTTTACGCTCTCCCAGGCGTCGCTGATCTTTGCGACGCACGAATCGAGAGAGTCCCTGGAGTGTTGGTCCTCGCAAGGTATAACATGAAACTCACGGACCACCTGAAAGGAATCAAAGCAGTGGATGAATCCCGTGTGTTTGCCTTTGGCGTCCAGGAGATGCTTAATGATCACCTCCGACAGCCTGATCCACGCCTCCGGCGTTAGTTTCTCGCTAGCTGAATTACTATCCGCCAGCACCACACCTAAGTGGCTCCTGGTCACGTCGCTGAAGAGTTTCGTAGTTCGTGGCTAGTCGGTTGGCTGTTGCTGCGAACTTTTCTCCATATGTTGCGTAGCGTCCCCGCTTTTGCCCACTATGCTCCGCCTGTGATCTTGTTCGTCCTTGTCTTGAGATCGATTGCGTTTAAGAGCAGTGAGCTTCGAATTCTGCTCATCTGCCAGGCGTTTGCTGTTGTATTTAGCGAGGCCGTTTTTCATCCCGCTCGTCGACAGTACCGGCCTCCTTATTCTTAGCAAGCTTGCTGAGAATACGCATGGCCTTCTGGTAGTGGCTCTTGAGCAGAACACCAGCAGACCTTCGCTTCTTAGCAGCTCATCCTCCGATGATGCGCCTGGCATCACCACCTCTTCTTCTATCGTCGGCTTATTTTTTTTTTTTTTTAGTTGAATCCATGTCTTAGTCCCTCGAGTAGTCCGGGAAGAATTTCCACCTTGGCTAGCCCGCCACCAAGGTAAGGGTCTTATTTGAAACTGAAAGTGCCCAAGGTATTCAGAGTTCGCATACTAAAGATCATGCTTCCCATTGGCCAGGCAGCCCTCAGCGTATGCTGTTCCACCTTGGCTTGCTGTCCTATTAACTCTTGCTGCAGTGCATGGAGGACGATCCGCGGGCTATTGCTTCGGCTCATCCCCCCGCCAGATCAAAATGACCAGCAGACAAGCAGATCCTCGTGAGTTCGATGAGCCTACTCCCAGCCCATCGCTACATACTCTTGGCCCATCCGAAGACGGTTTCCAGCGGCCACCGCAAGGAGGTCATGTGAGGACTATGCGGCTTTAACCTGAAGGATAATCAGATCAGGCCGTCTCTCAAGTTGATTGTGCACTAAATTCATCATATGTCATCACAAACTACATCCATTTTTAGATTCAACCCATAGGAGAAGATACTATCCAGGTAAATTGGGTTAATACCGTTGAGTGTTCACCTCATTTACTGTGTGGAATATAAGGTGTTTATTCAGCTATTTAAACTATAGAAATTTACCGGCGTACACAGTCGGTTGGCACGCAGTATAAATGAGGTCATGATTCGGCCGGAGGAATTTCCACCTTTCCTCACTACGGGGATTACCTACCTTATCCCTAAGAAGGACACGGTGCAAAACCCCGCAGACACAAGACCGATCACTTGCTTACCAACCCTCTACAAATTCATCACGTCCATTATTAGTGGAAGAATCAATGCGCACCTCGAGACCAACAACATTCTGTCCGAGGAGCAGAAGGGCTGCCGAGTTAGGTCAAGGGGTTGCAAAGAGCAACTCATTATCGACTCGGTAGTTGTAGGACAAGCAACTAGAGGCCAGAGAAACCTCTTCAGTTGCTATATCGATTATGCCAAGGCTTTCGACAGCGTTCCGCATACCTGGCTAATCGATATCCTACATCTGTATCGTATTGATCCGAAACTAATAAAATTTTTGGCGACAGTCATGGAAGGGTGGCATACCACCTTATCAGTCCGTACATCTGAGGGTGCTAATACCTCAGAGCCCATCCGTATACGGCGGGGCATCTTCCAGGGGGATTCATTGAGTCCTCTTTGGTTTTGTATGGCACTGAACCCCCTTTCATGGCTACTGAATGATGCTAGAGGGCATGGTTTTGCAATAAAGTATGGCCTACGTGCTAAGTCCGAACTGACACACTTGATGTACTTAGATGACATCAAGCTGTATGCTGGTACTGACGACCATCTTAGAAGTCTGTTGCGAATAATAGACATGTTCAGCCGTGATATTCGGATGGAGTTTGGATTAGACAAATGTCGAATCCAAGCCATCCGCAAAGGTCATCACGAGCCGCATGCCGGACATAGCATTGGTGACCTCCACATCGAAGCTATGACCGAGACAGACTTCTATAAGTACCTAGGAATTCTGCAAGGAACCCATGCTCGAGTTGGAGATCTGAAAGAAGCTCTGCTGTCCGAATTCCTGCGACGTGTAAAGCTGGTGCTGAAATCGCATCTCTCGGGCAAGAATAAAATAAGCGCGTTGAATGTATTGGCCATCCCTTCACTGGCTTATGCATTCGGAATATTGCCGTGGACGAAGACCGATCTGGAAAACGTCCAGCGGCGGATACGGACAACTATGTCCAAATTCCGAATGCATCACCCAAAGTCTGCCGTGGAGCGGATGGACCTGCCTCGTGACATCGGAGGTAGAGGCGTGGTTGACGTGGCGGCACAACATCATCGCCAAGTCGACTCGCTGCACGCTTATTTCTATAGCAAAGAGCAGGCGAGCCCCTTGCATGCGGCTGTCTGTAAGGCAGACTGTGGACTGACTCCACTTAACTTGAAGGATCGATCCTTCAATCCTCTGAATGGGGTGAAGTCGGATCAGGAGCGGATCGATGAATGGAAGTCGAAGGCAATGCACGGTAAACACGTGAATTGTCTTTGGCAGCCATTTGTCGATTTGCATCTGTCGAACAGATGGCTGTGTGCTGGGGAGCTCTTTGCTGAGACGGAGGGGTTTATGTGTGCCATTCAGGATGGGGTGGTCGCCACCCGAGCTTATAAAAAGCTCATCATGAAAGAACGGGTGGAGAACGACCAGTGCAGAATGTGTGGTTCGGCGTTAGAGACGTTGGACCATCTCATTTCTGGCTGTACTGTTATGGCACCGGTGGAATACATCACCAGGCATAATGCTGTATGTAAGGTTGTCCATCAAAACCTTGCATATAAGCATGGGCTGATCACGGGAACATGTCCGGTTTACCGATATGAGCCGCAAGCAGTACTTGATAGTTCTGCTTACAGCATGTATTGGGACCGGCAAGTTCTGACTGATCGCCATACCGCACACAATAAGCCTGACGTACTGTTAGTTGACAAGACAGGTCGCTCCGCGTATATTATTGATGTTGCTATCCCCCATAATAGCAACATTGAACGGAAATACGTGGAGAAGAAGGTGAACTATGAGCCATTGGCTCGGGAAATCAAAGAAATTTAGCGTCTCGAGTGGGTGGTTGTAGTTCCCATAATATTGTCAGCTACAAGTATTGTACCTAAATCCCTGACGGCTTCCCTTGATGTCCTGGGACTTTCGCACAGTCTGGTATTATACAAACCATGCAGAAGTACACCATTCTGCATACGTGCTCGATGTTGCGGGGAGTACTCGACGGATTCTCCCACTGACCTACCACCGTCCACCACCACCAGCGCCCCTTTAGTTTTTAAGTAGGTAGGATCGTCCGAGCCTAAATGCTTGGCACTTAGTGCTAGTATTAGGTAAAATCCGGCATCTGCCGAGATTGTGATAAAAATGACTCTTTTTTCCCCAATACTGCTTTAGGCTTTTGGTAGGTTGTTTCCTCATGCACTTCACTAAACAACTTCCTTATAATCGCATCATTACAGCAGAATAAGGTCGAACATTATTAATTTACCACCAGGCTTTGTTGAGGGTATTCAATGAACACCACTATTAATTTGTATCAATAATCAATAATTTTGTATCACTGGGCTTTCTATTAACTACCAATTGATACGTATAGGCGATGTTACGAAAACAGTGGTAAAATCTTGCACATCCCCCAACACCAACCCTCTAGATATTCTAAAATCAAAGTGGAGTTCTTTGTATCTTTGTGACTGTAATCAGAAAATTGGGAAAATTGGCCATTAAGTTACCACCAACCAGAGATGCCGGCAATAAAGCGATGAGATGAAAAGCGTGCGGAAGTTACCTTCCGGTCCGGACCTCGCCACTATACCGGCCTACGTTCATGAATTTACATTGAACGTTGGTGACAGGAACATCCCTCTCTGATGAGGTATTTGATTAAGACCGATATACACATAGTCTGAACTGAACAGATGATCTCATATGATTCATGCAAGCCTTCCGACCGCCTAACTAGCGCTAAATTGGAACAAGCGGTCTCGAAGTTTGCGAATTAAACGGGGTCCAAATATCTCACACAGACACCCTCTCTTCATTCTTTGGCTTGAATTATGGATCTTACTTTCCCTCACTTGGCCAAATGCACATAGTCGCGGATCCTTTGTGATATTTCAAAAAGACGCTACATGAGAACAGATCAAAGTGGGCTGTAAAATGCAGGCATTATGCTCAAGAGTGTTCAACAGATTTCCGCAGCATTCTCATTAGAAGCGGCCAATATGTAATTATAGATCAGTGATGAAAACTGTATGGATATAATGTGTTAAAAATTCTGAGAATTTTCGGATTACACACAACTTTGTGTACCGGATGCGAGAGTGATATGAAAATTTCAAACATGTCGCTCGGGAGTGATAAGATATGAGCGATTAGTACCTATCAAATGGGAAAGTGCAATGGAAAAATTCAGTATTTTAAAGTAATGGTTGTAGATAATATTTGTAAATATTTCTTTCGATCTAGATTTTATAATTGAAGACATCCTGCTTGCTTTGTTTTAAAAGTCGCTTCCCTTTTTGAACAAATTTTTACTCGTATTAGATAAGGAAATCAAAAACGAAAAGTATCAACTGATAAGAACAGCCCCCGACTATGCTTCCGGTAAATCAATTACGAGGAAGAACTGAAAAATTTGCGACCTAACAATGGTTCAAGACATTTTTTCTTTAAATTTATTTTCATTTTTCTACATAGTCTCCTTGTAAGTCTACACACTTCTCCCAACGGTGCTCCCATTTCTTTAACCCGTCAAGTAGTACTCGGCGTCTTTCTCTGCAAAATAATTGTTTACGAAGGTGATGGCCTCCCCATTTGACGAAAATCTTTGTCCTCCGAGCGCAATTTTTAGATTAGGGACCAAATAGAAGTCGCTTGGGGCTAGATCTGCTATACGGAGGGTGGTCAAGCAGTTCAAACCCTAATTCGTGGATTTTCGTCATGGCAACGACAGAGTTGTGAGACAGTGAAACAGATTTTTTGGTGTATCCAAGTTTCATCTACAGTAATTAATCTTCGCCAAAACTTTGATTTATTGCGCCTAAACAAAAACTGCGCGTCCAAACTGGCTGAAATTTTTTGGTCAGTATCTGTCAAAAGATTCGCAATCACATTCGCTAGCTTGTATTGACGAGTGCTGCCATCTTCACGTTGAAGTCGGAAACTTTTCAGACCACCCTCGTACATGAAGCGTTATATCAAAGCTGTCATTGGATAGAAATTCGTTGTTAAAGAAATAGAACTTGCAAACACAGTGAAGAAACTGCGAAATGACAGTTCGCATTTGGTCCAAAGATAAAAATATTTAGACGGGTGCCTTGCGAGTGTAAATATTAATCAGGGGCTGAAAGGCATCATGCGTGCCATGGAATACTTTTTCTCTCGCCTGCATCAGGAGAGAAGATTTTTTCTCCTATTTAATACCCGGCCAAAGGAATCTGGTATCAAAAAATTAGGGAAGCTATTTCGACCAGAAATTTAAAGTTATTTTGGCGGTAGGATCACAACGTATAGTGGTAATTTCATCTTTTCTTGCAAAACGGTGACAGTCACAAATGGCAATTGTTTATGTTTATTTTCTCAAATAGTGGCTTCCAACTTAACAATGTTTACTTAAAGTAACTTAAAGATTGGCTAGTTGTAATTAACTCTAAAAAGACCTTCTCTGTAGTCCACTCTATTGTGTATATGATTTTATATATAAATCGATCTTGACAATTTTGGTAATATCTTTTCATTAAAAAACAAGTCGGGAAACCGGAAGCTGGACGCTTCAGGTACGAAAGGTTTTGTGTATTTCTTAGTACGTAGCACGTAATATATGCATATATTATGTGAGAATATCCACTTTCGGAAGATATTGACATTCTTAGTCTTGAATCTGCGAAGAAGCTACAACTTTGACGTATTATAACTTTGTTAGTAATAGTGCGATTTCCACCAAACTTGGTGAGATTATGCTCTATATTATACCCTATATTGTTGTGAAATTTCGTCGGGCTAGCATGAACTTAAGAGGGGTTTTGCAGTCAATTACTAAAAATTATAGTAATATACTATTATTAACTTTATTTGCACCGATATCAGTATGGAAGTATTTCGGAGCCCTGGCACCATATAGTGACAGCCTCCTAATTTTTTTCAGATTTTTCGGTTGGGTAGTTTCTGAGAATGGCCCCCTTAAAGGAATGATCACTTTCAACCCCCCGCACTCCCCACGTTTCTAACAAATGTCAAAACTAAGACCGGCTTCGAAAAGTACTAACCAAGACCTTTAATTTGATACCCCACATGACTATATTTGATGAAAAAAAAATTTACACCCCCCTTTTGCATGTATGGGGACCCCCCCCTTAAATTCGTCGTAAAAGGATGTAAGTCCCTGTATGCGTGAGTGTTCACAGTTCCCACCTTTCTACCAAATTTGGAGTCAATCGCTACAACCGTCTCCGAGAAAAATGCGTGTGACGGACAGACAGACAGTAAACCGATTTTAATAAGGTTTTGTGTTTACGCTCGCACTAAAGGCGCAAGAAAGTTGAAAATTTACTTACTTAATCTAGTTAAACCTATCTTATCCCAACTTATCCTAACTTAATCTAACTTAACCTAGCTTGACCTAACGTACAACAAATACTTAACTAATATATACAATAGCACAATACAATCATCTGTGCTTGACCCCTATCTACACCTACTAGGCCAGAAGTATCAAAGAGAGTGAGAATTTTGGGTTTTCATGTTGAACTCACGATTTAGCAGGGCCTTAAGTATGTGGCCAATGGAGTGGTTTTACTCTGTTGGTAGAGATGCTGAATTAGTAGGTTAGGGTGGTCCTCCGTTCTTTCGAAGAACTTTTCCAGTAGACTGCGAACGTATTCTCGAAGTGGATTCAGTCTGATTTGCCTATACATTTCGATGTTTTTACCGACCTTTTTGGTCTTCCAGTTGTAAGACAACCCGGTACAGTGTCTAAGAATTCCGTGTTCGAATGGCTCACATTTTGCCATGGCATTGTTGGAGCATGTGATCCAAGTTGGTGCTCCATAACAGATAATGGGTCTTATTAGAGCCTTGTACAGAGTCAGTTTGGTTTTGGTGCTGAGACCTACTGTCTTGCGAAGAAGATAGTCGATGCCATTAATTGCACCGCGTGCCTTACTGACAGCGAGCTGAAAGTGTGGGTTGAATTTGAGGAGTTCATGCAGTTTTACTCCCAAGTATTTGATCGAGCTAGATCTGCTCACTATTATGTTCCTGATTCTCATTCTCATGTGGATGCCTCTATAACCTAAGTATCTAGATTTTCTCTTAAAGATGTAGATTTGCGTTTTCATCACGTCTATCTTAATTCTCCAATTACGGTAGTACATGCAGAGATCTACAATGTATGCTTTGGCTACCCTGTTGAGGTGGAGGTTCGATGTGAAGATAAGCGTGTCATCGATGAATTGAATTAGGTCAACGCCATTATCGAGGATCAGAATGTCAGCCGTGAAGATATTATAGAAAGTTGACCAAGAAATGGATCCTTGCAGTACTCAAAACGTTACTGGCAAGGAATTGATTCTTCACGCTGACAAAAAAGTTAAGAAACTTAACGCAATTCTAATTATCGGGACTGAGAATTCGTTGTCTATTAGTTTATGTAGTAGCCCGTTTACCCATACGGAGTTGAAGGCCTTTTCTGATGGCTTAACTGGAGAGTTCGTTGTGGTGAATTTAGTAAGCTTGTTCGAGTTCTCAGAGACAAAGGCCGGGTTGTTTTAAAGCTGATGGAAATTGAGCTGAGTCCTAAAAATTCTGCGAGGACCTACGCTTTCCTAGCGTCACTGCAAATGGGTTCCTGGTTCATAGAAAGAGTGAAGTTGCGGGATTTATATTTGTCGGTTAGCCTATTAATATGCTGAAACATATCAATATCTGCTAGCTTTCTTGCAAACTCTTTTGCGGAAATTCGCTACTCTTTGCCGGATAATTGTACTCAGGCAATCCGGGAAAGCAATGCTTTGAACTCAACATTAACTTTATTTCTATATCTGTGGAAAAACCGTTTGAATATCCTATCCCCAAATTTGTCTGACATTCATATGAAGCATGATATCATGAGGGACTGAGTTTTGTCGAAACTCTCCGACTTTGATAATCCTTGTGTTCCTGCTTCGTCAATCTCTATATCTGATAGGTTACGGTCTGTTGCAAATTTTTTCAAGTTCACCCTTGGGGCAAAGTCTGACTTGAATGTTTGCCAGTCAATTGTTCGAAGGATTTTACGATGGTCATCACTCGCTTTTGCAGTTGGGAGGACGAGGAAAGTTCAAGTTATACCGCAAAATGGGCAGACATGCCTGGTAACGTGTTGCATGATATCACTAGAAAGTTCAGAGAAGCTTCCTTCGATTGATTGACTTCTGGGTCTTGTCGGTGAATCTGGCAATTCCAAGTCAACGTAGGCTGGCGAGTAAGGGACTTGGATCCATTTAAGCATTTCTGTCGACTGCCGTATCGCCCCAAGAGATGTGTCTCGGATTGAAGTTGACGCCAAAAATGAGGTACGTCAATTTTAACTGGAGATTGCCCAAGAACTTTAGGTCTTGTCCCAGTTGCTCAATCAGAGATTTGCATTTGTAATAGACGGATACTACCAAAATCCGCTTAAGATCACTTTTTCTTACTATTTCCACCGCGGCGGAAGACGACAACAGGTTTTCTATAATGACTTCCTCAAATTGATAGCCTCTCCTGACTAAAAGAGCAGCGCCAACGTTGTCATCATTCCAGATAATATTATATCCGGTGAATTGCACGATATGCCTGCTATTGAGGTGAGTTTCCGAAACGCAGTAAAAGTCTGCTTTCAGACTGTCAATCAACACTTGGGCAGTAGCACATTAGGCATGTAAGATCAAGGACATGGAGTTAAAAGCAGCAATATTTAACTCCATAAATTCATAATTTAATTGCAGTAAATTGCTACTGCTTATTGGTGGAGGGATTGCATCAATTCGCGGAAGGCGTTTGATGGAGAGGTTGGAACAGGTTGTACTGCCACTCATAGTAATGAGTTTTTGGCAGCTTGTGAGTATGATACGCCGCCGACTGCGTGGTTGGCTCAAGAGCTTTCGTTCGCTCTCCAGGTTTCCAGCTTGGTCGCAGTTGCAGCTAAGAGGCTTTTCGATTGACAGCCTTGTCCATTCCCCACGGGAATTTCTCTTCCTTTTTGGATTGTTTGTGCAATTATTTGAAAAGGTACTCTTTTAGCATTGGGTAGCTCCTGGCTTTGAGGCAGACTTTATGACATTCACGATTCCCAAACCGAGTATTCGTTTCTTAGTACAATACACAAAGGCTGGTTGAAAAGATTCGGGCATGATTAAGACGGCGCCAGGAGGTGTGATTTTTTCCTGGTGTTCTATAAGTCAATCCCTGAATAGTTTATATGCCAACTTTCCGGTCGATTGCTCTGTTAGTATACGTTTGAGAGCTTATGGAAAGAGACGCCTCGATTGAATACACCACAAGGGAGAAAACAGAGAAGCGTACCATCATTAAATACTTCTATTTGAAAGGCCTAATATCATTTCAAAACAAAGAAACGACGGCAATTGGAGAAGAAAACAAAATTCGTTTCTTTATACCACGAGGAAGTTATCAGTGCTGTAATTGGCATCCCTTTCTACAAGAGGAAAAGTTGTGGTCGGCGTCGTCCACTCTATTACAGAACACTTCGACAGGGAGTCATGCCTTATTAATCTTTTGCGGACAAAACTGAAAATCTTCATGCCTTCTTGGAAGTAGGATAAGGTAATAATCCAAATGGATTGTAGCGCCAACGATTTTTATAGAGGATAATACTGGAATGTTTGGTGAAAATCGTACAATTATTCGGAAAGTTGCAATAGGGTCAATTTGTTGAACAATTTTGAATAAATGAAACCATCTTCCAGGTTTCTAAATAGGAAGTCCCTAAAATTGTCCATATCTGGAGCGCCGTTCAGGGTTTTTTTTTGGTTTTTGCCTCATGTTTGAAATTTCAAATAATAGCAGGTGGTGAAAGCGCTGGAATCGCAATTCAAACCATTCAAAATGTTCTGAGAACAGAAGCTTCAAGACATCATAATCGAAGCGTCCAATGTCCTTCAGTTAATTTAACTCCTGAAGTTTATCTCCAATGCTGGGGATTTTGACCCTGTTAGTCATTTTTTGCTCTATAACAACATCGGCAAAGTTCTACATATTATTTTTTTGAATTTTCCGTCGTTTGTACTTAAAATCCTGGTCTTTTGATAACGCTTTTTTATTCAAATATTTGCTCGGCAATTCCACTTCATTATGGATTATATATTCATCGGAAGTCGTTATCTTCAGCCTCGTCATCCATTTTCTTAACCATGCATATGGGTATATAGCGTTTATGGTGAAGCATGTGGAGCATGTGGAGAACTTTAAGTACATCTAAATCAAGTCCAACTCAATTTAAAGTCTGTTTGAGTTTCCAGCGGTTGATAAACTCTTTGCTTTATCATCGAACCATGCAGCGTTCGGATATGCTGTTTTTCTGATAAATTTAATCAACTGTACTGAATGTTTCGCACGATAAGCCGATTTTTTGCTCTTCGGATGCATGATTGAATGGATGAAGCAAGCATATGGCGCCGTGGTCTTACATGATGAAGTAGATTTCTGTTTGCTTTTTTATTCTGCAAAGCGACTAAGCAATGCAAAAAGTACAAAAATTTGTTGGTGGTGTCAGCGATTGTGTTTGAAACATTGTTCCTGGATTAATTTAATGAACACAAATAGGGGGTTATGTGCTGAGGAGGAACTTCACATGGTTCCATTCTTTAGCAATCGTTCTCTCCATCGACTGAAGTTTATGTTCTTTAAACTCCCTTACTCAATTACGCAGCTTTTCACTGCATAAATTCATACCAACTGTACTGCAACGATTCTCCAGAAATCTGGTTGTGCAAAAGGTCAAACGATTCTCTGTGATTATTACCATGAGATCTGTGCTTTCCCCGGACGAACACTGGCAGCCATACTTCGCAAAGTGCTTGCCACTACTAGTAGGACATGCAATTAAACCAAATAGGCAAGGAATACAACTTGATAGTCCTGCAAAAGCATCATATAATCATATTTGCTGAAGCAACAATTTTCTCGAGCCATTACCAACAAGTTGTCCATTCACCTATTCCTTCTACACAAATCTTGTGAGCATACACTTGCAAGTCCCTTTTGCACTTATCCCAAGAAGTAATGGAGGCATATATACACGTTTTGCTGAGTGGAAAGTGTGTCACAGTGCACACAAGAAGTGTTTTAAAAAAATAATAATAAAAAGATTTTCTGTGAATGAATCAGATTCGCGAAGAACTCGTCCACCAGGAGTTTTAGGTCAGATACTTATTCTATGAAAAGACGGCTTCGAAGTTTGGTGATCTCCTGAAAAATATTAATTTCTGCAAAAAAAAGCCCGACTTCCTACATCTAAGTAAATGAGGATAATTTAAGGTGGTTATATCCTTCAAGCATGTTCAGTGTAAAGAGGAGCACATCCTCATTAGTAGTGCGTCGTTTCAAAGGTTTTTGCTTCAATTGGACTCCAAACTATCCAACCTTTGATAGTAATGAAGTGACCTGAAATAGGAGTAATATAATCGAGATGGTCAAAGGGTAGTATAGGTCCCAAGGCACCCACGATGGAGCGTAAAACCTGGGAAACGCCTGCTGAACCAACACCAACGGCTCTACTACCAAACCCTATCTCCACCTCCACGTGGTGACCGCTGGAAGCTCTTTCCTAATGAAAAGCTGCAGACGGAAAAGGATGAAGGCGAGTCTCCCGCGCCTAAAAACTGGACAAATTGTACCAACTGGTCCTCCAGGTTGGGGGTTGGGTAGGGCTGACAACTCTACACGGAAAACACCTTGTTACGAAGCCACAACAGGAGCCTCGGACTGGACGGATTACACAACAACGAACCCGGCAACGACAAAGGAATAACGATTGCGCATTTTCTCATGGAACGTGCGCTCCCTGACAGAGATGAAGCTGATGAATAGCTAGTCGATACCCTGTCCCAATATAAGGCTGATGTAACAGCGTTACAGGAGACGCCTTGAACAGGGATCGGTTTACTGAATAAGGGTCGCTACACCATATATTATAGTAGTCATCCAGTAACCCATGTGCTCGGAGTAGGTTTCTTAGCCAGCCAAAAAATGAAAAATGCTGTCATCGGCTTTGAAAACATAGCGAACGGCTTTGCACTCTGCGCTTGCAAGGCAAATTTAGAAATATAAGCTTCATAAACTTCACGCCCCTACAGAGGAGACTGCAGAGTCGGAGAAGGATACCTTCTACGAGGCAGTAGAATGAACCCTCGAAGCCTGTCCCAGATATGATATCAAAATAATACTTGGGGATTTAAACAGTCAAGTAATTAAGGAGCCCGTATTAAGGTGATACGTTGGCTCTCATAGCTTACACCAAAATATAAATGATAACGGACTGCGGATCATTCAATTGACAATATAACACAAAATAGTTGTTGGAAGTACCTGGTTTGCGCGGAAAGTGGTCCACAAACATACGTGGGCCTCTTCAGACGGGACCACTTTCAACCAAATTGACCACGTGTTGATCGAACGCCGCCACCTCTTAGCCTTGATGAATGTTAGAACATTCAGGGAGGCCAATATAGACTCGGAGCACTATCTCGTTGGCATGGTGCTCCGAGCTCGAATAACAACACCACCTAGAATCCCCTCTGACAATAAGGTGAGAGTTAACACTGAAACCATCCACAATACAGCCCTCCGCGACACCTATAAGAAGACCTAGAAATGATGCATCGGCAAATGATCTTCACCACCACCTGAAGAACGTTATCATAAATACGGCCACAAACATACTCGGCTTCAGCCGCAAAAGGAGTCGGAACGACTGGTTTGACAATGAATGTAAGCTAGCAACGGAACGGAAGAATGCTGCATACCGAGTAATTTTGCATTCTCAAAAAACGCGGGCACGCACATAGACTTATCACGAACTCCGGCAAGCGGAGAAGCGACTTCACAGACAGAAAAAGGAAGCCTGGGAGAACCAAAAGGTCTGTGAACTCGAAAAGTACAGGGAGCAACCGCACCAGGCGCGCAAGTTTTACCAACAAGTCAGCAGGATGAAGCCTTACACACCGCGATGTTCATCCTGCCGAGACAAAGAGTGAAATCTGATTTCCGGCAGAATGGGCATATTGGAGCGATGGGTTGAGTACTTTGATGAGCTACTGAACAACCAGAACATCGGCGAGTTGGAGGTCCCGCCAACTGAAGACGACGGACAAATACTGCCACCACCAAGTTTAGGAGAAACAGTCCGTGCAATTCACCGGCTTAAAAATAATAAGTCGCCAGGAGCCGATGGAATTACAGCTGAATTAGTTAAATATGGAGGCGGCCAGTTACACGAAGTGGTTCATCAACTTGTGCTCCAGGTATGGGATAGCGAATCAATGCCTGACGATTGGCAACGAGGCATTACCTGTATCATACATAAAAAGGGAGATATCACACAGTCCAGCAATTATTGAGGTATCACTTTGCTGAGTACCATCTATAAGACATTCTCCACTATCTTGCTAGGCCGGATAGCCCCATACGCTCACAACATCATTGGCCGATACCAAAGAGGCTTCACTCCAGCCAAATCAGCAACAGATCAGATTTTCTCTGTGCGGCAAGCGGTGGAAAAACTGTTGGAATATGGACATCTCGTCTTCGACTTTAAAGCCGCACAGCTAGGATAGAACTGTACACGGCCATGAGAGAATTCGGTATTCCGACGAAATAGATAAGACTGATTAGGCTGACCTTGACCAATATTCGAGGCCAGATAAAAGCAGGAGGATCACACTCAAGACCATTCGAGATCAACAACGGTCTACGACAAGGGGATGCCCTATCATGCGTCCTCTTTAACCTGGCCCTTGAAAAAGTGATCCGTGATGCTGAGGTATGCTCAGGGGTCGTTTGCGATTTTTAACGGGTCGCCGGGTGTGACGTCCCCGAGGTGCCCGAGTAAGTAGTTCTGCCCCTAGCTGGCAGCATACCTGCGTCCTAGGTAGTAGCCTCGAGAAAGCTTCTCGGTAAAGAGCGAACCTCGAATGACCGGTACACGTCGGGACACACTGGGAGTCTCCGGAGCCGTCGTCGTCGACGGGGTGATGTGAGCGTAGCTCTGCCAAGGTAATAGTTGCGACGTGTATCAGGAGCCAGCCCCTTCGGGACCCTGGTCGGGAAGTGTGCATTGAACCGGTGTTAGTAGACCGCGTTGGCCCGAGCGAGCACTGATTCGTCCGTGAATTCCGGGATCAGCTAAGCGTAGGTCAGGCCTCAGGGAACTGGGGTAAGGGCTGTGTCCCCGAGGGTATACCCGTTCTTGACTATTGCGGCCCGCTCCCTTGCACACGATGCGCTGGTTACTTTTTCATGGAGAATATTCAGAAACTTATAAAAAAAAAACGACGAAACTACAAACAAGGAGGAAGAGCTGAGTGCGTTTGGGCAGAACACAAAAATGCGTCGTTCACCGCAGCGATCAGTGAAAGAGGCAACGAGGGCTGACATACCCGATGAGACACCGGGGCGCCCAAATAAAGAGGAAGCCTCATCAAGTGGCGCGACTGATCGTGTGGAGATGGCAACTCCATTACCTTGCAGTGCCCCTGTTCTGGAAGTAAGCTCAGTGAGAAACGCTAGTCCTGAACAGATGGATTTGGACACAAATCGAGTGAAACTGCATTCGACCGTCCTCGCTAGTGTAAAATACTGTAAACTTATCCACATTATCATTGCCTACTATATAATATTTTCTCTAAAATACTGTAAATTCATATGTACCGGCCTACTAAGTATAGGTAAAAATTGTATAAAATAGGAAATATAAATTAAAAACACATAGTTCGTTAGAACTATCGAACACAAGCCTAACGTGTTTTATTTTGTGGAGTTCAGGCAATTTGCTGCTCCCAAAATTTACACTGCTTGACTAGATCATTGTGGAGTTCAGGCAATTGCTACTCCCATAGCTGGTTAGTCTGGAGTTTTGGCATTTAGCTGCTCCGACTAACCATAAACTAATTTACAAAGAAAGAAGAGTAAGGGATTGCCAAGTGGACTGGCAACAACCACATAAGGTGGCACATCACATGGCGACCGTGACAGTCTAAAGACTTCGTACATAAGTAACAGTCTAAAGACTTCTGCTTATTATCGTTTCTACTTACTATCGTTTCTACTATTGTGAAAATTTGAAAATCAAGGTCGTGTAAATGAACGACATTGGGGAAAAGTTCGACCAGCTTTACCAGAAAATCTGGCGATTGCTCAAAAAACCAGAGCGAAACACCGGAGGCATAACACTATATAAAGTTGGATAGCAACCATCACCCTGGAAGCCGTCAGAATCAACACCGACAACTGCGGTTGATGATAAACTTGCGGGACCTCGACGCCTTACAATAGAAGAATATAAGAAACGAACGAAACGACAATCCAATAACGTATCTGTCAGCACTAAAGGAGGACGAAGAAGAGAACTCCAGCGGCAGTTCATAAAATATAAACGGTTAGAGCAAATTGCAGCCACACCAGAGGAGAAGAACAAGTATAAATATTTAATAACCAATGTTAAAAAAGAAATAAATTATTTTAAAAAAATGCAAAAAAAAAAAAAATAATAACGTTAATCAGTAAAATAATATAAAAAAATGTTTGTTCCCAATTAGTATTAGTTTAATAAATAATAAAATAATAAATGATTTTTTTTTGTTTGTTCCAAATAATGTTAGTATTTGTACCACATGATTGAAAGTACAGTAATATAACAATATAAAAGAAGATGTCTGAAAATGTTATTCTTTGCTTTTTCTAAATGGACAAATTAGAATCTCTAAAAGAGAAACTTCAAATTACACTAATAAATCTACGGAAAAGTGTAAGTCGTCCTTACAGTGAAAAAACTATACGCGAAAAACGCGAATTAATTAAACAAACACTAATAGACGCAAAGTCGACTGAACAAAATATACGAACAGACGTTAAAACGGCAACTCTAATAAAGAGAGTTTACAAGGAAATACAGCAACTATCTGCTGAAATACTTTCAATATTAGACAAACAACAATTAGGGAACATGGCTTTCGACATTAAAACAGCCACAGCTTTAGTCAAATACTTTGACGGAAACCCAGAGGAAACAGAATCCTTCATTGAGTCAGTTTCACTATTGAACGAACTCACACCAGTAGAACACAAAGGTATTCTACTTAAATTTGTGAAAACCCGGATAACCGGCAAAGCCAAATACGCGGTATCCGAGAAATCAAACACAATAACTAAACTAACCGATAAACTGAGAGTAAAATTCTCTATAAAAATATCGTCTGATGCCGTTCTGGCACAACTTAAAAGTTGTAAACAGGGAAATACCAAATTAACTGATTTTACAAATAAAATAGAGGACTTGTCAAGACAATTGACAAGAGCCTTTGTATCAGAAAAAGTCGCAGAGGGCGAAACTGCAAAGAAATTAGCCGAAAAATTTGCAATGCAAACAATAGCGGAAAATGTTTCGAACAGCGAAACCTCATTAATTTTGCGTGCCGGTAATCTTACAAATCTATCCGGCACAATTGCAAAGGCAATTGCAGTCGATAAACCAAGTCCCAAAAATATCTATCATTACAAAACTAACAGAAGAGGTAACAATCGCAATAATAACTTTAATAACCAAAACAGACGTAATAATCAAAATTTTAATAATACCGCAAATAGAAATTCATATGAAAATTTTAACAGAAACAATACTCCAAATAGAAACCAAAATTATAACCGCAACCAAAATAACAGGTTCAGAAATAATAACAACAATTACCGAAGACCCTTCTGGAACAACAGTAACAACCGACAAAATCTAAATCATTTGAGTTCGGGGGAATCCCAACCCCCTCAGTCGGTACTAGAAACCAACCAAAATCGGTTGGGGGGGAATCAATAAGAAAGGTCACATTCCATACTATTAGGTTGTTGCAAATGAAATGTCGGATTTTTCAATGAAGTGAAGTTAGTTATGATTTTAATGTTTAAAACTGCCGCAAGGTGACTCTGGTGGTATGGGATAATTGAGTATAAATAGTCGTTCGTTCGATCAAGGAGTCATTTCAGTTTCAATCGTCATTGAAGTTCCAAGTAAAACTCAAAGAAAAAAGCATGGAAGGGAGTCAAAAACGTCTACTCTTTCTATATGAATTTAAACTTGGTCACAACGCAGCGGAGGCAACCAGAAACATTTGCAGAGCATTTGGAGCTAACGCAGCAAACGAACGAACGACACAGCGGTGGTTCGAAAAATTCCGATCAGGCGACATGACCCTCCAAAGTGAACCTCGTGGACACCCAGGACCATCGATCGACAACGACGAGTTGCGTTTGATAGTGGAATCTGATCCCCGATCATCGATTCGTGACATTGCAGAGAAAATAGGCGTACACTATTCGACAGTATCTCGGCACTTACAACAGCTTGGAAAGGTGAAGAAGCTTGATAAGTGGGTTCCGCATGAACTCAACGAGCAAAACATGGCGCTGCGAATGGAAATATCCAATTCTCTACTCAACCGCAACAGGAATAATCCCTTTTTGCGCAGAATAGTGACATGCGATGAAAAGTGGATATTGTACGACAACCGTCGCAGATCAGCGCAATGGCTAGATGCCGATCAGCCTCCACAACACATGCCAAAACCGAGCCTTCACCCGAAGAAGGTAATGGTAACTGTTTGGTGGTCTGCATCTGGAATTATTCATTATTCGTTTTTGGAGCGTGGTGAAACAATTAATGCAGAGAAATATTGTGCGCAACTTGATGAAATGCACGAGAAATTACGTGTTCAGCGGCCTAGATTGGTCAACAGAGATGGAGTGATACTGCTCCATGATAACGCCCGACCTCATGTTTCCAGAATGACGGTCCAAAAATTAAATGAATTACGATATGAGACTCTTCCTCATCCACCATATTCACCCGACCTCTCGCCAACCGACTACCACTTTTTTAAGCATTTGGATCACTTTTTGGCGGGGAAACAATTCAGCAATGAAGTAGCTGTCAAAAGTGCCTTTGAAGAATTTCCTAGCTCTAGAAACCCAGACTTTTACGAAACTGGAATAAATGCCCTTGTATTATATCTCGTTGGAAGAAGTGCATTGAAGCTGCTGGTTCTTATTTTAACTAATAAAATTAATTTTCATAAAAGTTATAGTTTTTTGAAATTTTACTCAAATATCCGACATTTCATTTGCAACAACCAAATATAAATCCATCGCTCACAAGCTTTGTACGAGCTTTGGTTGACATGTGCAACACAACATGTACCTTTATAATAGACACAGGGGCTGAGATTTCCATATTTAAACGGGGAAAAATTGACAATAATCAAATATACTATCCAAATAACACATGCATAATACAGGGCATTACTGGGGTACAAAAAGAATCAATTGGTGCAACAAAAACCCACATAAAATTCGATCGTACTCTTTCAATTGAGCACACATTCCAAATAGTTGCTAATGACTTTCCACTAGACGCAGATGCGATTCTAGGTTTAGACTTCCTTACTAAACATAGGGCATAGACTATGACTATAGACTATGACACCTGGATATTGACAATTAATATCAATAATATTCTTCATAAAATTCCAATTCTAGATGGTCCTACACGGAACACAATCTTAATCCCGCCCAGATGCGAAGTAATACGCAAACTAAACAATCAATTCTCAAACGACATAGTTATACCCGGACAAGAAATACAACCCGGAATATTCTTAGCAGGATCAATTATTTCTCCTCAAAATCCACTAGTTAAAATCCTAAACACCACTTCAAATACAGTAAAAATCAAAAACCTCAACCCTCAATGGGAACACCTTTCGGATTATTCTGTATATAACAATACCGATAAATTGCATAACACACAAAGAATGCAAAAATTGTTAAATACATTGAACGTAGAACACGTCCCAGAATATGCAATAAAAGACCTTAAAACATTATGTCGAGAATTCGCGGATATTTTTAATATGGAAAATGTGCCATTAACCACCAACAACTTTTATAGCCAACATATCCAGTTGAGGGATAACTCAGCGGTATACACAAAAAATTACCGCCCACAAAACAGAAATAAATCGTCAAGTCAAACAAATGTTGGACGACGGTATCATTGAGCACTCAACATCGCATTTCAACTTACCTATACCTCCCTAAAAAGTCATCAACAGGAGATAAGAAATGGCGTTTGGTAGTTGATTTTCGTAATCTTAACAAAAAAGTGGTAACAGACAAATTCCCACTTCCCAGAATAGATACAGCAGTGGTGAAACGTATGCGGTCGGCAACGTTCCTTCAAAGGAACGTCAGCAAAGGCGTCAAAAACGGGCTGATGGAACTGGAGGAACTACTGGACCGCATTTCCTTTTATAGACGAACGTGGAGAGCAGCGGAAGACGATTGTAGAGCAGAAACAGTCGCACTCCCCGCTGAGAATGCTGCTTGCGTCAAACGGACCGCAAATAGCCCTCTGCAAAGTGAACTGGGGAAAAAGCGGAAAGAGGACGACGTGCCTGAAGGAGACTTTATCGAAGTAGTCTCCAAGACCCAAAAAAAGAAGGCCAAAAAGGATAAAAAGAAACAACGGACTCCGTCGCCAGAGACACGTCTGTCCAAAAACAAGGAGGCTGCCAACCAAAAGCCAGTAGCGGAAAAAACGAGGAAACGAAGAAGGACTAGACCGTCGGCTCTGCTCATTAAGCCGACGGAAGGCAAGACATTTGCAGAAGTCCTTAGTGAAATCCACTACAGGATGAAACCCGAGGAAAACGGAGCAGAGGTGTCTTCGATACGGAAAACGAGGAGTGGTGGCATTCTCGTCGAACTGGGCCCAAAGACGACCAACAAGAGCACGTTCTGCGAAGCGGTCAAGGGGCTATTGCGGGAGAAGGCTCTTGTTTCCAGCCTAGAACCCATGTGCTCTCTAGAAATACGGGATCTTGACTGCCTCACTGAAAAGGCCGAAGTAGAGGATTACACTCTTTCAAATATTCTAAGAAAATCGTATACCATATACAACAAGCAGACAAGGATCATTTTGACTGAAATAACTAAGGTCCTTGTTGGTTTGCGCTTATTTTTTATGATTTCTTACATTTACACTTACATTCTTGCTATTCAACAATCCACAAAATAGTGAACATGAGACATATTCTGTTTTTGTATAAAAGTCCTTGCAGATAAATTCAATATCCTTAATCCTTCTTGAGTGAATGTTATTTTTCCGGTACACTGTTAAGTCAAGAACATACATTTACAACGTCCGTGTAGCAGTCCAACAAGCTTCATTTCGAAAATAAAATAGTTATCCCAACGTTATAATTACTACAAGATGCACATGTTGGCTGCCAAGTGGAACACCGAATGATTCCATGCTACATGGTTTTTTCGAGCGTCTCTTCGAGTTCTTTTACTTTGTAGGTCAACGGGATCAACCTGACCTTTCTTCTCGAACATACGTTTGAGTTGATACATTTCCAGATTTACGTGTACATCTGAGAATTCAAGAATTAATTTGAGGTTTCAGATAATGATATAAGAGTTAGGATGCTTTGATATGTGGGTCGAAGTTGAAGTTGCTGTAATTGGGCGGAATTGCTTTTGAATTGTCATTTTATATGCACTTCGTGCAGAACTTGCTAATTGTGGCTCCCTTGCATCGATGGTGATTATTATTATTCTGTTAAGGGAAAGTCGCACCGCGTCCTTGAAGAACTATTGTGCCCCTTTTACTGGTTATAGTGTACCTATTGATCATAGTATCTCAAGCAGGCCTTTCAGCTTTGCATCTGGTATTAAGTGTTCTCCCAGATGCCTCGACCTACTTTACACAATTGCCGGACACTGTCCCAGGACGTGTATAGAGTTTTCGTCCTCCTCCTTACAAAACCTGCAGGCAGTGTCCGTAGATATCCCTAGGTGATAGTTCTGCCGACAATGACCAGTGAGAATTCCCACTATGATTCGGAGGTTCCTTTTGGTGAGGTTTAAGCAATCCTTTGTGCGTATAGGTTCGTATCCCCCAATAAGCACCCTGGACTGCTCCATCACTGGTAGGCCCGCCCAGTTTAGTTACCTCAACCGTTCCTCTTCATTTTTTAGATTCATAGCCATGAAACCGTTTCCGATTTTACAGAAGGGTTCTGGCCCGTGTAAAGGCGTCCCTGCTCCCTTCTTGGCTAGTTCGTCCGCTGCCTCGTTGCCTTCCAACCCAACATGGCCTGGAACCCAAAGTATCCAGACCTTGTTGGACGAGCGGAGTGTATTCAGTCTCTCAAGGCATTTCCATACCAGTTTAGAGTTCACCTGGTTGGACCTAAATGCCTTGATCGCTGCTTGGCTATCGGTGAGAATAGCTAGAGTTCGTTTGCAGATTAAAGGAGGCACATTTGTATATGGCGTATATTTGCGCCTGGAATATGCTAGTATACCTGCCCATTGGCTTAAAGTACATTTTCCTTGGACCAATGACACCGGCACCCACTCCCTCTGCTGTGAGGGATCCGTCAGTGTGCCAAGTAATCTCTTGACTTGTTTTTCCAACGTGTTTCAAACTTCTTATCGAAGTGAAACCTCGTTGTCATGTTGTCCCTCGGTATCAGTAATTCCGGATACCGCCTAGAAAGGATATCAATCTTCCTTCGATTTAGGCAGCTCCCCGCCTCACTCATGCTACCGGCCATCCTGAATATTGATCTCCTTGCCTGCATCTGTGTGTGCAGATGGAGAGGGGTTAATCCCAGAAGGATCTCCAGGGATGTCATTGGGCATGTCCTCATTGCCCCACTGATACACACGCAAGCCAGCCTTTGGAGCTTATGTAATTCCCTGGCTTGTGTGCTGAGTTCGGTTCTTTCTGCCCAGATTACCGCTCCATAGGTAATCATTGGCCTTACTATTGCAGTATATATCCAAAGTAGTATCTTCGGGCTGCAACCCCATTTTTTTCCTGCTATGGATCTGCAAGTCACCAGAGCCCTCGTGGCTTTCCGACATGTGTCTTCCAGAGTAATTTTTGGTCTAGCGTAATTGATGGTGATGCAATACACGTCCTTTTTCGGTGTTTCTGGGATTATTTTTCTCTCTAAATTGTATTTCCCTTTGCTGGCATAAGGACATTTGCCATTATTTTCTAAGTGATTCCACTTAATCGACGAAATTTAAATAATAACAATCTAAATAATATCTTCGGCTACAAATTCCATTCAACTTGAAATAAGAGCTACATCTTTCATTCGAATGGAATAACAGATTTACATTAGAATCACATCATTAAGTTCATCGTAAGCTCCTTGAACGAGTTCCATTAAATTCCTCTCAACAATGAAGGCTGTTGGCGTAAATGCCAGGCTTTTCTTTTATTGCTAATTACCACAATGTTTGGTAGTAAACGAAATGCCATAAAACAATATTCAAACTCTGCGCGTCATATTTCTGTCGAGTAATCCCACGACTGCCTTAATACATTTCAGATTCATTCATTCATTCATTCTAGCTTCCACTCAGCATATAAAGTTGGAAAACTGAACGACCTATTTTCCCAAGTGGTTTTAGGAAATGTTTGAGACATTTTCGTCCATGTACAGCCTGTTCAAAAATTAATGATCATCGATTTCTCCACACCTTCGTATCTCAGATAGTTGTGCTATATCTGAAAGATAAGAGGGATGTCAATGTCCAGAATCTCGAAATCCATCTTTACAAACACCAAAAGGAAGCTTGTGAGGAAGTCCCACCGCGTCCTTAAAGAACTATTGTGCCCCTTTTACTGGGTCTAGTACACCTATTAATCATAGTACCTCAAGCAAGCCTATACCGTTAAGAATTTTAGGATATTCCCTACTTCCAAGCCTTGCGACTTTGCATCTGGTATTAAGTGTTCTCCCAGATGCACCGGCCTACTTTGCACAAGTGCCAGACACTATCCCAGAATGTGTATGGAGTCATCACACTCCGCACAGAACCTGCAGGCAGTGCTCGTAGATATCACTAGCTTCTCTAGGTACGGTATTACATCACAGGGCGGAGTCAGCTCATTTTAGCTTCGTCACCTTTCGTCTCTACGCGGCGTACATAACCGCGCTTTTCTGATTTCCTCTGCCTTTCGCAGTTTGCTCTGGATAGATACGACCATGGAGTTGATCGCATCCCAGTCTTCCTGACATGTTAGCATTCTTCGCACCAGATTCTCTGGTACAAACACCTCTCCTAGAGTCTCGTCTAGGCTCTTCCTTTCCTCCACAAACCTTGGACAGTGGAAGAATACATGCTCTGGGTCCTTTGGGACTCCATCGCAGTTTGGACAGTGGGGTGAGGTATCCAGTTTAAACTTGAACAGGTACTGGCGATATCCTCCATGCCCCGTGAGAAACTGAGTAAGATTACAATTAATCTCACCGTGCCGTCTCTCCAACCACTCCTTGATGGCAGGGATGAGCCTGTGTGCCCATCGACCCTTTCCCGAGCGTTCCCAACGCTCTTGCCATCTATTTAACGATCTCTCTCTTTCGGCGTTCTTCGTCTGCGATAAAGAAGAGATAGACTTCGCATTATATATATTCGTCATCTCGTCTGCCAAGATATCAATGGGCATCATTCCAGAAATGACGAATGCTGCATCATCTGAGACAGTCCTGAATACCGAGCACACTCTTAGGGCTGTTCTTCTGTAGACTGAACTCAGTTTGTTGCCGTTAAATGTTACCTGCAATGCCTTTCCCCAAACTGGAGCTGCATAGAGCAGGATCGAACTCACTACCCTAGCTATAAGCAACCTGGAAGCATGCTGTGGCCCTCCCACGTTCGGCATCATTCTTGCCAGGGCCACACTCGCAGAGAATGCTTTGTCATAGACATACTGCATGTGTGCCTTATAGCTAAGCTTCCCATCTATCATCACTCCCAAGTATTTGATCGCAGGCTTAGAAGTGATGATATGATTCCCAATTTGAATACGGGCAAAATTTCTTTTACGGCGCTTGGTGATAAGGACCGCTTCCGTTTTTCCTCCGCAAGTGTCAGACTAGAACTCTTAAGCCAACCCTTAACAGCACTGATCGCTTCGCATGAGTATAACTCAGCATCTTCGAGATGCTTTGCGACAACAACCAGCGCTATATCATCGGCGTAGCCCACCACCGTGGCTTCCTCCGGAAGGGGAAGATTAAGAACATCGTTGTACATGATGTTCCACAGCAGTGGGCCCAGTACGGAGCCCTGTGGGACACCCGCAGAGACAACGTACTCTTGGGGTCCGTCATCGGTGTCATACCAAAGCCTCTGTTCTTGTAAATAGCTGTTGATAATAGCTGCAAGATAAGCGGGAACACCAATCTTCGCCAGAGATTCCCGTATTAGGTTCCAATTGGCCGAATTGAATGCATTTCTCACATCCAGGGTCACCACTATGCAATATTTGCTAGTACTGCCCCTTCCGTGGATTGCATTTTCGGCCAAGCCAGTAACCATTTTGATGGCATCAATGGTTGATCTGGCTTTACGGAACCCATACTGCCGATCTGAGAGACCTCCCTGGCTCTCAACAACCGGGAGTAATCTATTATAGATTATATATAATCTATTATAGATTACTCGCTCTAGCATTTTGCCCACAGTGTCCAAAAGACAAATAGGTCTGTAAGAGGTTGGCTCACCTGGTGGTTTGCCAGCCTTAGGCAGTAGCACCAACTTCTGTCGTTTCCATGATGTAGGAAATATCCCCTCGGACATGCACGCTTCGAACAACTCAGCGAACATGTCCGGTCTGGATTTAACGGCAAGCTTAAGGGCCTTATCTGGCACGCCATCCAAACCCGGAGCTTTATTATCTCCTATCCTAGTGCAGATCTCCAGCAGCTCGTGACTGGTGACTGGCGGTATTGCCGTGTCGTTCAGAGGTCGCTGGAAGCTGTCTACGCCCTCCTCTTGCTGAGGGAATAACCCCTGAATGATTTTTAACAAGAGTGTAGGACACGTGATCTGCGGAGATGATCGACCTCTGAATCGCCCCATCACGATTCTATAGGCGCTCCCCCACGGGTTTACGCCTGCTTCTAAACAGAGCTCCTTAAGGCATTCCCTCTTGCTCCGTTGGATGGCGAGCTTGAGGGTTTTGCGGGCTTCCTTATAGGCACGCTCTTTTTGCCCTTGGTCGATTCTGCCTACCGCTCTTTGAGCCGCTCTTCTGGCTCGGTGACAGGCTGATCGAAGGCTGGCCAGTTCAGCATTCCATCAGTAGTTTGGTCTTCTACTGGGGAATGAGCACCTCCTCGGCATGGATGCGTCACACGCTTCGGCGATGCATTGGGCCACATGGGCAGCTCTTTCCGTAGAGGCGCCTGCTTTATTAGGTTGGTCTAACCACACCTCCATGAAAGTCTGCTCATCCAGAGCTTTAGCGGACCAGCCTGACATCTTTCTCGGTTTCGTTCATGATGATCTTATGCCCGGTGACTCCACCCATAGCCCAAAGAAGATTGCCTGGTGATCGCTATGGATGTAGTGGTTGCTGACACACCAAGCCATACCACGTGCCAGTGCAGGGCTGACAAAAGTTAGGTCTACGATTGAGGTAGACCCCCCTTTCTGAAAGGTGTTTACACCTCCCTCGTTGGCCAGAACGACATCCAACTGTGCGAAAGTGTCTAATAGACTGCGGCCCCTTGCATTTATCTCTCTGCTACCCCACT
Organism: Hermetia illucens; assembly: GCF_905115235.1. Classification (NCBI taxonomy): domain Eukaryota; kingdom Metazoa; phylum Arthropoda; class Insecta; order Diptera; family Stratiomyidae; genus Hermetia; species Hermetia illucens. The sequence goes on from NC_051850.1 coordinate 189,059,574, forward strand.
CTCGAGCCCAAGCATTGAAGTCACCAGCTATCACCCTTGGACTTCGACCCCTTGCGTCGAAAACAAGGCTGTCAAGCATTTCCTCGAATTCGGGCAGTGTGAGGCTTGGTGGGGCGTAACAGCTGTACACATATACCCCGTTTATTTTCGCCCACACAAAGCCGCTGTATGTCTGATTCCCAGTACATTGGATGGCTTGTCGGATTCGTAGATGGTCTGCTCGAGTAAATCTTGAGCGACCCTACAATGATTGAGGTTTATTTGAATAAACCTCATTTTTTCATTGAAGTCAGCACCTTCCTAAATTCCGGGCATTTAGCACTTCCGGCAATATGCCGGTTATCCCGTCCCTCACTTCCTTCGCATAATAAGCATTTGGGGTCCCTATTGCACGCTTTGGCAATATGGCCTTTCTCCCCACACCTTCTGCATCAATCGGACCGATCAATGCCGCTGGTGCATGCCTTCGTGAAATGACCAAACGCGAGGCACTTGAAGCATCTCTTTAGAGAAATCTGCTCTCTCAGACGGCAAACAACCCATCCGATTCGAACCTTCCCGGCCGCCAATAACTTCTGCGCGGCGTCCACTGGCAATCGCAATGTGGCCGTCTGAGTATTGTCATAGGCTTTCCGCAAACTCACAATGGACTCTTCGACAAGTTCCTCCAACTTGAACTGTTCCATCAAGGCAGTGCAAATTTCTCCTTTGGATGTCACTTCATCGAGATCCTTGCACTGTATATAGACCTCATGTTTTTGAGTCCGTACTGTGACATTCTCCCCAAGTGAGCTCTTAACCTGAGCTCGGAAGCCATCAGTTTTCCCCAAGCTGGTTTTTTTCAGTTCAAACATGAGGTCACCCTTTTGGGTCCTTCGAATCTTGTTGACATTTCCGCCTAGATCTTTTAGGTTGGGGTCAGCTTTGACCTTTTTCAGTATCTCAGCGTAAGACAAACTTCCATTGCTGGAGATTACAATCGCTTCTGGGCGAATCCGCACTTTTGCCTTTTTCTTCGCCTTTTTCCTAACTACTTTGGTCCAACCACCTTTTTCATTCCCCTTGGATTTCGTCGAGTCGATTGCCGGAGCTCGCACTTGGGGGACCTGCTTTCTCTCTTCGGTGCCTTTAGTTCCGTTTTTCGGAACTATTTGTATGGCTTTTTTCCTCTTAGGCGCCTGTTGACTTTCCAGAGGATCCACATCTCCTTCCCGCCGCACTCTCTTGTTTGGTGGCAGGCCGATTGCAACACGATTAGGTGTCACTTGGGTCGCTTGTGACACCGTTGGGGCAACAGATTTCGACTTGCCCTTGGAATTTTGTTCCTCCTGCTGCGATTTGTTGCAGAACACTCTAATTGCTCTCACCATATTTTTTATGGCTTGGTGGACGTTGTGCTTGTCCTTGATGAACTCAGAAAGCTCCACTATTTTTGCACCAAGCTGTGTGAAGGGTAATTCCTCTGCTTCAGGGCTCTGCTCTCCATGATGATTCCTAACCAGATTACTACTTTTAAATACTCCCTCACATTTGGCATTCATTGACCTTCCCTCCGTTTTATCTTTTTTGATGTTTGGCATTGGCGGAGATCTCAAAGTTAACGAACTTCTTCCGAATGAATCCTTTTCCTGGTCCTGGAGTACCTCCTGTTGCTACTCCTCTTGAATATGTGCAGTCGATGTTGTTGCTGTTTTTGTTGTCCAACGATCTGCTTTCAATTCACCCTTCTTCGGTTTTGTTACTGGTGTCCTTGGTAGAGTGATACTTCGCTTGAACACTTCGTTTTCCAAATCTAAAACACTTGTAGCATTAGATGCCACGGTGGCCAAATTGTCCACCACCGAGGCACTGCGGTCGAGGGATATCGACGGCCGGGAGCCCGCTTGCTCACTCCCAAAAGCCGCCGGTACTGGGGTTCCGAGCCCCTGCACCGTAACTTTACTCCTTCTCAATTCGTCCATGTTGGTTTTATTTTCTGGGTGTCCTTCCCATAGCCATTTTGGTCCGCGCACCAAAGATGAACAAACACTAGCCCATGCACAGTCAGAAAACAGAAGTGCATGAGCACATATTTACACATCAATAGGTATGCCCCAATCCGCCAGCTGGGGTCGCGCCTGATGGGAAATCTGGTCACTCCTCACAGGCTCTGTCCGTCTGTCTGTCTGTCACACCCGATTTATTCGGAAACAGCCGGACCGATTGTCACGAAAATTGGTGAGAGTATGTAATCTGGTGTTCCCTTTACATGTAATAAGTGGCGCCGAAGCGCGAGCTTCCGGTATTCCGACTTGTTTAATGTCATAGCCATGACCCAGTTTCCGATTCCACAGAAAGGTTCTGGCCCGTGTAAATTCCTCCCTTCTTGGCTAGTTCGTCCGCTACCTCATTGCCTTCCAACCCAACATGGCCTGGAACCCAGAATATCCAGACCTTGTTGAACGATCCGAGCGTATTTAGTCTCTCAATCCATTCCCATACCAGTTTAAAGTTCACCTGATTGCACCTAAGTGCTTTGATCACCACACGGTCAGAATAACAATGTTCTGCCCCCCCCCCCTACAGTTCCTTTGGAGATTAAAGTAGGCACATCTGTCCATGGCGTATATTGGCTCCAAGTACATTTTCTTTGGACCAATGACCCCGGCACCCGCTCCCTCTGCTGTGAGGGATCCGTCAGTTTACCAAGCAATCACTTATTGGTTTAAATTATATGTCACAGCCACGCTCTCCCAGTTTGCCTTGTTACTCTAAAGTGTTTCAAACTTCTTATCAAAATGGAACCTTGTTGTCAAGTTCTTCTTCTTTTTTTCTTCAGCCTCTGGCCCGGGGTCGGTTCGTCGTGATCGGTTTCGCTATTTAGCTCTATCAAATGCCTCATCTTGATGCAATCTCGAGGCTTTTAAATCCCCATCCACCGTATCAAACCACCGTTTTTTCGTCATTGCGGTAGATCTTAACTATTTTAATTTGAAACGTTCGTTGATACGTCGATTACAAAGAACACAAGTTGTGGAACCCCACTTCATCCAGGTTGCGTTAATTCGTTAAGCAATTTCATAACGCAGATCTCCATTGGTTGATATCGTTGACCCGAGGTATTTAAATGGCTCAATTTTGGACAGATCACTGCCGCTGACAGTGATTGTGTCTATTTCATGGGGATCGGTCGTCACAACTTCAGTTTTGTTTAGATTCAATCTGAGACCGTGTTGCATGAAGCGATAAGTTGCTCACGTTCAAAAATCTTCATGGTATGGGAAAGTAACCGAATCGGATCTGCTGGACTACCTCTCTTTTTCCATATTGGAACAGTGGTACTTTCTTGCCAGTCAGATGGTGTTCATCCTTCCTGAATAACCCAATTAAAGAATTCACTGAGCCACAGTGTTGGGCCCCAGCTCTTCGCTTTCCAGAGCTCAAATGCGATGTCGTCAGGTCCTGTGACTTTTTCCGATTTCATTCGTTTTATTGCCTCCTCGACTGCAGTTGCGCCGACAGGTAGAACTGGTCCAAATGTCGGCAATGATAGTGGAAGTGGAGGATGAGCAAATTATTCAGTTGAAATCTGCTCGAAGTGTTCTCACCATCTATCTGTGCGGCTCGACGGTTGGTAAGCAACGTACCGTTCATTAATGCAACAGAAATGTTCAATATCCTCCTCCTATCCACTGGCGTTTTTTACGGTCAGTGTTTTATCGTCGAGAAATTTGTTGTTGTTTCTTTTCACGGACCTTCATTTCAACATCGTCAGTCGAAAGCCAAGTATCTCGGTTGATATACCGCTTACCCGGCTTGGTGACGCCGAGGGTTGCAAAGGCCGCTTTGTGGATCGTGTTTTTCATTTGGTTCCACAATTCTTCGACATTCGTAATGGTTGGTAATCGCGTAAGTGAGATCATTTCTTCTTTCTTCTCACGAAATCGCCACCATTTAATGCGCGGCGGACTATTGCGTTTCTCACACTGTTTTATCGGTGGCTTAATTCGCAGAACGGCAATCAGCGGCCGATGTTAAGGTGCGATTGTCTCATAGGGAACAGCTTTGCAATCAGTGACGGTGGTAAAAGGTCGTGCGTTTTATGAGAATATAGTCGATTTCCGTTTTACTGTCCCCACTATAAAATGTAGGAAAATGAGACAATCATTTGATGAACCATGTATTCATAAGTACAAGGTCTTTTCATCGAGAAGTTCAAATCTTTTCATCGAGAAGTTGTCAGAAGGCATCTTTCTCGGCATCAGGTTGACTTGTCTGTGGTGCGTATGCGGTAAAGAAGTGAGTTGTGTGATCAGCTGATATGATGGTGAGCTTCATCAACCGATCATCAAATCATTTCACTTTCTTAATGGCATCACGGAAACCATCGGAGATGGCAATGTCAAAACCATATTGAGTGTGTGGGCTGCCAAAATAGAGAAGTTGGTAGCCATTTTTACCGCATTCACGTTCAATTTCGTAGCTTTTGGCACCAGACCATCGGGTTTCTTGCAGAACGCAGATATGAATACGCCTTCTCCGAAAAGTATCACCTCTGTGAACACTCGAAATCAAAAACTCGCTGTGGTGGAAGTTGCTGAGCAATACGCGAGGAAACTTCTTAACAGCGGGAAAATCAGAATTGATTGGGTATTATGTTGGATACGGATTCAGACCGCCTCAAAAAATAATAGAGATGTTTAGATTAGAGACACACGTCTGCAATCTGCCGGGAATTTGACAAGAGAGCAACATGTCGAAGATGTGGCCAGGTTTGATAACTGCAGACTCGGGACAGTGTCCAATCTTGGGAGTAAAATTGGAAAGAGCTGCGACGCGGTTAACATGATCCGCATTCAACAAATTAATATGGATCGGAATGCAACTGCTCATAGCGCATTTTGCTACAAAGATAAAGGCTGATCTAGTGCTCATCAGTGAACAGTATCGAAACAAGGACCCCACTTAATGGCACCTTGACATATTAGGTGCCGCTGCCATCTAGGTACGGGGCGGCACCCAACTTAGATTTCTCGCTCGAGGCCGAGGGGATGGCTTTGTCTAAGTTCGGTCTTTAGGGGAAACGTTTTTCAGTGTCTATCTAACACCGAATAAAACGATGCTGCACTTCTGATTCAGGGTTGAAGCTCTGAAGGGCGCTATCTTGGGCACGATGGGACGGATCCTGGTCGAGAGTGACTTCAATGCAGGGCACTTGAATGGTGTATGCCTCGGCCTGATTCCAGAGGGAAACGAATTCTGAAAATGGCAGCGAGAACAGGACTCGTAGTTTTAAACACCGGATCGGCCGCAACGTTCGGCCGGGGCTGCGAGGGAAGCATTCCCCACGTAACCTTTACTGCAAAGGAGGCCTCTCCTGGGGGTGAAGGCGCTGCAGCTAACACTTCCGTCAATTCAGTTATGAATTTGATGACAACAGCCTGCGGAATTTCCACGCACAGGAGGCATCGAGACGAGGCAAACCTTCTATGTATTGGTGGACGCGGAAATTGCCGAATTACGAAAGAAGTGTCACAAACTCCGCCTTGACATTACGTCTAAACGATCGGGAGGAGGTATGTACCACAATGACTGAGTACAAATCAGCCAAAAGGAGACTCTGCAGTGATGCAAACAGAAGCAAAACTCGCTGCTGTCAGAACTCGGTTATAAACTGATAACTCGAAAAATCGAGGCTTTGCGGAAACGGTATTATACGGGCACTATTCTCTAGTTGATAACAACAGCGTGAAAGGCACCAAGGCCTACCCGCTAGAGTGATGAACAAAGCAACCCTTAGCTGAAGCCTGCATATCGACCACTTTGCATCCTGGGACCGGCCAGAAAAGTGCTCGAAGAGCTCATCGCTGAAACAATTCGTGCTGCCCGGAGACTTATCCCCACGATAGTTTGGTTAAGGAACAGAGTGGTCCAAAATGGATGCTGTCATGCAAGTCGTGGATACTGGTCATCGAGCGAAGGCGCCTCTCTTGATGGACAGTGCTGCTCGTTACGCTTGATGCCATTTTGTAAAATGGAAAGCCATTCTAGGCACACTAAATAATAATTTCCACGTGCCAAGCAATAATTGAGGGATTGCCTGGGAAATTACTCATACTCTACGAGACGCTAAAGGGTCAGATGGCCATGGAGGTCACGTCGAAGCTGGAACGCTTCCTACGATAGTCTGCTAAGACTCATCATGCCAGAAGAGTCGCGTCTGGTCGGTTATGCAAATGATGATGCGGTGCTTGTTGCTGGATGCACGGTCGGCGTCTTCTGATGAGTAAAACGCAGTCTGCTCTGTTCTACGGCGTTGAGCTATGAGGTGTTGCTTTTAGTAAGGAGGTATATCGTAAGTGCCTTACCCAAAAATAGAGAGCCGGGGAACTTTACGGGTGGCCGGGATTGTGAAAAGACTAAAAACACTAAATGATTGACAACTCATTGACTCCTTGTCTGACTCTTTCGCGCGTGTAGGTCTATTGATATATCTTCATATAAGCATTGAGTGTATTCTGCTTTTGGCTAGGGTAAGGGGATTCGAATTTTTGTATTATAGCCATCCATTCCATTTTCTTCTTCAGGAGTTCGGTGTTAGCACCACCGAAAAGGAACAAAAAATGTTGAAAATTCTGCCCAGGCAAATATAACTAACATTCAGGTCTAGTCAAGTTCAGTGACTAGTTGGGGATTTCAGCTGAGCGTACAGTATACGTCAGCCGTAAATGTTGAGGTGTCAGCTCCGCGATAATTCATCTCATTTCGCGGGTTGGAACGCCAGCCGGATCGTGGGCGTTAGGATTGCCTAAAAGGGGTAGGATAGCACAATGGGCATATTAGAGCCGTGGGTACTGGAACCACAACCCCTTTCTTCAAAAAATGTAACTAGAATCATTGTACATAAACTTGAAAGTCTTCTTATTAATTTTTGGCACTACAGAGTTTAAGACAAGACTTCATCTGTTATAATCAAATGTTTATCTGCAAAAACTGCTTTTCCTTTCATTACTTTTTGAATAAATAAATAGTCAAAGATCACCCCCACATTCGCGAGCCCGGCTAGCACAGAGGCAAGCAAGCACGTGTCGATTAGCTGCAATATTTGCCGGCGGACCTTCACGCCCAATTTCGCCATCCTTTCAAGTTTTTAAAGTGGAATAGAATAAAAAGACTATTTTGCTAAATTTAATTTATTTAAACAATAATTTCATATGAGTTACTACCGTTCAATCCACTATGATATCTCAAATCCCTAAACTAGTAGAAGAAGTCCGTTTTTTAACGATTCCACAATTCCAGGGAGACAAAGCGTTTACCATCCCTATAACTCGCTCGTCGAGGAACTGGCCTAAATAGATGCTCTTCTGCTGGCCGTGTAGGCATACAAGATTTCCGAGGAATAGAAAGCGGGCCTAAACACCGAGCTGGAGTGCGTTTGCTATGTGGTAATTGTACTGCAGTCCCATCTGCCTTAAAACTGTGTCTAAAGTAGCCGCGTGACGATCGTGCTGTGGCATTGCCATAATTAAAATGGCATTTGGAATTCCTTGCTAGTTCGTTCTTATACGATTGAAGAACCATAAGATGCGACATATTCGCAATGCAATCGCCCCCTGGTATTTGATTCTCTGCTACCCCACTCCAGGGCCCAAGCATTGAAATCATCAGCAATCACCTTTTGACTTTGTCCCTTTCCGTCGAAAACAAGATTATCGTTTCCTCGAACTTAGACAGTGTCAAACTTGGTGGTGCGCTTGCGAGTTCCCCGGTCTTTCCAGTTAGGGTACCAATATTTAGCGTGCAGACACGTATTTGTTGTGTTCGGACTAACGTACTTACGCCCTGACACCGTCCTTGCCCATTCCTCGAAAGGACCGGGACCCGTTGCGCATGTCCTCATTGCCCCACTTTGGAGTTTGTGTAACTCCCTGGCTTGTGTGCTGAGTTCAGTTTTTTCTGCCCAGATTACCCCGCCATGGGTAACCATTGGCCTTACTATTGCAGTGTATATCCAAAGCAGTATCTTCGGGCTGCAACCCCATTTTTTCAGTCATTACGCTTGCACACGCCCCCTCAAGCACCGTACAGTCGAAAATCGAAATGGGCCGCATTGTTGTTTTAGAAGTTAACCCTGATTACGCTAATTCTGAGAAGCGCTTGTTTCCATTTTTAAGGTTTTGTATAAACACAAAACCTTATTAAAATCGGTTTACTGTCTGTCCGTCACACGCATTTTTCTCGGAGGCGGTTATAGCGATTGACACCAAATTTGATAGAAAGACGGGGAACTGTTAACGCTCACGCATACAGTAAGTTACATCCTTTTACGTTGAATTTAAGGGGGGGGGGATCCCATACATTCAAAAGGGGGGTGTAACATTTTTTTTCATCAAATATAGTCATGTGGGGTATCAAATTAAAGGTCTCGATTAGCACTTTTCGAAGCCGGTATATGAGTAATAAAAACTTTTTATTTGGTATTTAGAAAACAAAATTTAGTCTTTTTTCCCAACTCTTCAGATGCTGCCTAAGCTCTTCTTTGCGGACATGTTAATATTGAACGCGTAAAAGATTTCCGGTCGAATCTTGAGCCCAGTTTCATTGAAAAACAGGGAGGGGGTAAAAATACAGAAGAGCCTTTGTGGGTGCTCCATATTCTACAAGAAGTAAACTGAACAAAGAATTATAGCCCCCACAATGACCAACATTGTAAAACTTGGGTAGCTCAGCATTCGAAAAACTTGAGTAGTGATACTTTTTGAAATACTGTTCTATCCAACAAGGCGTATTTGCCTTAAATATATGTTTGTTGACATTCATTTCAACACAAGAACTTCTACTTCAAATCGTTTTATAACAAAAAAACTTCAAAGTCGTAGTACTTTAATGTCGTGAATTTTCCATTATTCTCCCAGAATCACTCCAAAGGCTCCTCTTGCTGAACCCCGTAAGTGAGCTATGAGTACTTCTCCAACCAAATAAATTTCACTCATTTATTTCGACTAAATGAAAAAGAAAGCAAACAAAAAGATAAACATTTTCATGGTCCATTTCATTCGTTTCAATATTTGATCAACAGGTGAAATTTTAATCGGAAATATTTGTCTGGGACATTAAAAAGAAATGCTTTCACATTCAGTCCTAGAATTGGATGCTTTTGTTTTTCTTCGGCGGAGTCTTAACAGAAATGTAATTTTGTATTTTCTAGAAAACGTTTTTAAATTTCTACAGAATCGTGAAGAAGATATATAAATCTTTTTGGGAAATGAAATTTAGGGAAATTCCCTTAAAGGCATGAGCAAGTTGGTATGGTGGATTTTTCAAGTCCGTTTCAGCTTTTGTTTGATTTCATGCAAGTTCCACTCAAGCGTAAGCGTGAGATCTAAGCGCAAATCTTATTTCGAGCGGAAGCTCCTTCCTTTATACTTGAATTCGTGATATCTTTTTTATATATTATTTGCTTTTAACAGATTCCTATTTCTGGTTAAATTGCTTTGAACTTTACAACATTTCCGCCTGATGAGAGCATGGGTATAAGCAGAATATGAGTATAGCAACATGATACTCGTATATTGTTGGAGTTGTCGCCCTTCCTTAATATATGACCTAGTCACTGCCACTTCTGCTCTCGCAATACGGCCACAGCCATCTGACCCATATGTCAACGAATTTCTTCTTTAGTTATGGTGTTGCCCCAAAGCAGAATATCCTGATGATACGATACTGTCACGAACAATGGTTGGAAGGGTATTAATATGGTTAATATAGGACGATTCAGAATGGAAACCAGCCTGTTCTCTGTTCATCAAGTTGCAAGGTGATCCTTGATGCGTCCCAGGGTGATTGTAACTAGAATCTTTGCTACAGTAGGTAGTACGTAAATGTCCCTTCAGTTATTACATCCTTAGAAATCTTAAGGATTATCCCTTCCTTCCATTCACTGGGAAAAAATTAAGATTTCCAGTCGTTCAGGATTTACAAATGAGGAGGGTCAAATCACATCCAAAACTTACCAAAAAAAGACCTTATTTTCGAGCACAAGAAGCTTTATGATAAAATCGTCTTAGAAAAGGAAGAAGACATAATGATTAGCCGGTAGGAGATTTGAGTAAGGTCACTACAAAGGGGAAGATTCATGAGGCATTGGACAAGGAGTTAATTTTATCGGGTTTGAGAAATCAGCGGTAAAACGCTACGACGCAGTCAAATTGTTGGCAACAGAGAGAGAGAGAGAGTTGCTGAATTATGTTTCGATTCAGGAAGTAGGCTGTACTGAAGCGGAGGCTTCAGTCGTGCGAATAGTAAGTCTAAATAACGCAGAAAATGCGACGCGAAGAGTCATATTAGTAAAAATTCCGAAGTTGATCCAAAATGCACACTGTTCAAAGAGAAAAAGCCCGGAGTGCAAAAAACCACCAACAAAAATTACAGATGAACTTCATACGAATCAGTCGCGAAAATACTTCGATTTGGCCACAGCTAGCGAACTATATCCGCTCACAGTGGCATTAACTAGAGAGCAAAATGATAGACATGCCAAGTCCATGCCTTTCAAGGGGTAATAGAATACTCGGGATGATGGGGGGATGTGAAGGGAATCTTCAGATGCAGCTGCTATGCTCTTCGTAGCGCTGTAATTGCCAAATATGAATACAGGGGGCGCCATTTAAATTGAAGGCATCTGGCAACACTATAACTTTTGACAGAACTGTCAAATCGACTAATCAAATACCGCGTTACAAACGTCAGTCTTAGGAGATTTTTCGCCATGGACAGATACACTCCAAAAGAACGTGCTGAAATTGTGCAGCTATACATTCAAAATAACTTCTCAATTGTGCAAACACAACGTGAATATCGAAAAATAAAGAAAGTGAAAACTGCACCGATTGACGTTACCATACGACGTTTTTACGCGAAGTTTATTGATCACGGCAATCTTAATGATGCCAGCCACGCGTCCAGAATGCGCACATCACGCTCCGATGAAAACATCGCGCTCGTTCAAGCCAGTGTTGATGCCACTCCAACAACTTCGACCAAACGCCGTTGTAAGGAATTGAACATCCCGGAAACCACTTTGAGACGCATTATTCGTATAGATTTGAAGTTATTTCCGTACAAAATTCAAATGGCACACAAATTAAACCCAGCCGACTATGTGCGTCGTGTCAATTATGGCAAATGGGCTGTGGAAATGGCTCGAAATCAAAGTGACTTCTGGCAAAAAATCATTATGTCGGATGAGGCACATTTCTCATTATCTGGAGGTGTAAATAAACAGAATTGTCGATTCTATGCCACTGAAAACCCACAAATAATTCATGAAAAGCCTCTTTACGAACAAAAAGTCACAGTTTGGTGCGGCATTTGTGCAACAATGATCATTGGGCCGTACTTTTTTGAAAATGGTGCTGGTGCTACCGAAACCGTCAATGCCGACCGTTATCGACCGTTATCGAAAAAAGGACCAATTTGTCCATCAAGTCCAAAGGCCAACATTTACGCGATATCATCTTCAAAAAGTAGTTAAAACAAATCTCCCTGAAGCAAAATAAATGACTACGTAAAAAAATTGAAAATATTTGGTCTTTTATTTATATTTTTTTTAAAAAAACATCCCTTCAATTTAAATGGCGCCCCCTGTAGATGCTGGGCGCGGAAGAACTTGGCACGAAAATCACTCAACTTTTGAATCGAGCAGTCGCACAATAAATATTAAGGACGATATTCTGCCCGAAGCATTTGCAGAGCTAGACAATGGATCCGAGTTACCTGAGTGTCAAGAAAATCGTCATTCAGCATTGAAAAAGAAAATTGTAGCTCTGAACAAGATAACTAATTCAACCGAGCTACTGTTAGGATTTAACTTCGACAATATTCGAACGAGAGGCTATTGAATGGCGAAAACGGAGGGTTGACCATAAAGGAACTGCTTTCAAATTTCATGAAAACTGCACAGAGATCGAATACCTGGTTTAGTTTAGTTTAATGAAGCGAGTCGTATCTACGAGCACTCAGACCTTAGTTACGCTCATTGTACCGTCCCCGTAAATCGCTTATTCAATGTCTTCCCTCCTACGTCGTTCTCAAGCTTTTGCGAATCTGAGCACATTCTCGAGAGGCAGAGAATGCGCACATTCTTCGTTGAAGAAAACCCTACCGAGGTGTCTTCGTCTGAGATCTGCGGAGGCAGGGCAACTGCATATAAAATGCAGGACCGTCTCCTCCTCCTCTGTCTTTTCCAAAAATATTTTCAACGTTCTGTTGTGACTCTCTCGCGGAGGCGAATTGCCGCTTTTGGAATATATTGTTATCACATTATAAGCCTGCGTTGCTGAAGTAACAAAATCTAGAGCAATTCCGATTTAATTTTCTCTTTATGACTAAAATCACAATCAAAAACACGTACAGAAGAAGGCCACTGTTGCGAGAAGGAAGCCGTGCGTACTTGCCGGTGGTCGAGACAGAAGAGACCGGCTTATCTCCATGCGGTCATTTCCTGTCCCAACCAACGGCACCTTCTCACCGCTAGTCCTCCACACCCGTGGCGAGCTCTAAAGAGTGGAGAGTTCGGCGCGCCATCTATTTGCTCGCATTCGCAACATTCGAAAGAAATTTCGAATGTTGCGAATCCTGCCGCGCCACACATTTATTGCATATAGCCGAAACCACCACCCCAATTTTTCCATATGGTAGTTGAAAAGCCGTACACAATTGTGGATCCAGACCCTTGACGAGCAAGTCCATCAGCTTCCTCATTACCAGTGATGGTTGGGTGCCCTGACAACCACATCAGGAATGGTTCATTTCAAGTTTTAGCAGCAACTGTTGTCAACTTCACACCAACAGATTTGAATGGTGCGATCCCTCCATTTTTGGCGCAAACATTCTTCTGCTGCCAATGAAATATGCCACTTCATCTCTGCCTGGAATATGGTCATCATTTTTCCAAGGGGTCGGGCCAGTTCCATAATCATCACCAATCTGAAAACCATATGATCGGCTGGCATCAGAACCACCGGATGTTTGCCAAGGAATTTCCAGATGGACGCATGACCGTGTAATTAGTCGCCTTTCCACGGCTAATTGTATCGAGTCGATATGCGTCGTTGGATTCGATCCGTTCATCTCGAAATGAATGGGAGGCAGATTTAGGATAGCTTCGAGTGCTGCGGTCGGCGTAGTACTCATTGCTCCAGTAATACTTAGGCAACCAAGCCTTTGTATTTGCGTCAGCTGCTTCCTGATGTTAACAAAGCTCAATCTCAGCCATATATGATCCATGCATACATCAAATTGGGCTTTATTTTGGATGTATACATCCAATGAATCTGTGGCGGTCAGAGTGCCTAGGTCTTACCTATTCCAGTCTTACAGCACCAGAGCAATCTGCAGGATTTCTGATATTGTTCCTGAATATGGTGCTTCCACGTTAGCTTGAGTTCGAAGTTTACTCCTAAATACATGACTGTTTGTACCAGCTGGATTTCGGCTCCTGCTAGAGTGGGTAGCGTGTCTGTTGCAGAGGCACTAACTGTAGATTTCATGCAGAGTTGCATTCAAGCGGTCACTTACTGTATCCGTCAAATTTCCGGGCCAGATCGTCCGCAAATGATGGTGCGAAGACCTTTGTGTCCTCCAGGGGCCGAGCCATAAAAGAGTAGAGCAAACTCCTCCCTATGGGCCCTCTAAAAAATTCTGCCACAATAGACTTTTGGCGAACCACTCCAACATTTGAAGGATATAACTAATTAACAGCGGATTGATCACAAATTGCCGCTAATTAGGAATATTTAAAGGGAACTTCGATATCCATCAATGACTTCGCGCGTATTCTTTTTTGGACATTGCATTTCCAATTTTTGCCGTGAGCTCATGGGGTGCTGCTTCCGGTTTAGGTTTATTAGGTTGTTGCAAATGAAATGTCGGATATTTGAGTAAAATTTCAAAAAACTATAACTTTTATGAAAATTAATTTTATTAGTCAAAATAAGAACCAGCAGCTTCAATGCACTTCTCCCAACGAGATACAAGGGCATTTATTCCAGTTTCGTAAAAGTCTGGGTTTCTAGAGCTAAGAAATTCTTCAAAGGCACTTTTGACAGCTACTTCATTGCTGAATTGTTTCCCCGCCAAAAAGTGATCCAAATGCATTCACGAAGGAAAGCAGCTCTCCGACCCTGTAACTAGAAATCTCACTGAGGTCCCCAAAGAATGGTTTACCCAGTGTCCGCAGCCTGACTCGAGCCAGAGCCGGGCAATCGCAGAGAAAGTGCATGAGGGTTTCCCTTCCTTCTCCGCAGCTTCGGCAATGCGAGTTGTAGGGTAAGCCGAGCCTAGCGGCATGGTCCCCTATGGGCCAGTGCCCCGTGCAGACCGCCGTAATCTTGAATGCATTTGCACGCGTCTGGCACAGGAGCTCTCGTGATCGGGCTATGTTATAAGCGGGCCAAATTCTCCTTGATTTGGCACAGCTTGTAAGCCTTCGCCATCTCAGGCCCGCGGCCGCTAGGTAGTGCGAGTAGACTCGGCCCCCGACAGCCGCCAGCGGAACACCGACTGTGTTGCCCGAGGGACTGCCAAGAGCAGAGCCTTGCCTGGCCAATCCGTCAGCCCGCTCATTCCCTTCTATGTTCCTATGCCCGGGAACCCAGAGGAGAGTGATCTTGAGCGTGCCGCCCAGATGGTTGAGCGTGTCTCTGCACTGCCCCACCAACCGGGAAGATGTCGTCGTTGAGTACAAGGCCTTGATGGCCGCTTGGCTGTCGGTCAGAATGGCTATGTTACGCTTGGGACTCGAATCGCGCTCCAGCCATCGATAGACTTCCAATATCGCCAGTACTTCCGCCTGGAATACACTGGCGAAACCTGGGAGACCATACGACTTGGATACACCGTGTGTATTCGAGAAAACCCCCGCGCCGACTCCATAGGCCATCTTTGATCCGTCCGTAAAGAATACCGTGTCATAGTCTTGCAACACGCCGCCGGTGTTCCACTTTGCCCTGGTTAGAAGGTCCACAGCAAAGTTTCTCGTGAAGTTCAGCTTGCGTGTGACATAGTCCGTGGGGGATGCCCCGATTTCTCGAGGTATTTCATCTAGAATGTTGCTGTGACCGTAGGACTTCGCTGCCCAGCATCCGGACTCACGCAGTCTTACGGCACTGCACGCTGCAACATATTTGATGTGGAGGTCAAGGGGGAGGAGATGCAGGAGTACATTGAGAGCATCTGCCGGGCAGGACTGCAGAGCCCCCGTAGCACCTGCACACGCGGTTCCTTGAATCCTATTAAGCTTCGTTCTATTGTATTTCTTCTTCAAAGCCTGCCACCATACAATAGATCCGTACGTCAGGATCGGACGCACTACAGCGGTGTACATCCAGAGAACCATCCTCGGCTGGAGACCCCATTTCTTGGCAAAGGTTCTCTTACAGGCATAGAAGGCTATACAGGCCTTCTTAACCCTCAGTTCTATGTTCAACCTCCAATTTAGCTTAGGATCCAGGATTACACCCAAATACTTCACAGTAGAGGAAGGAACCAATCTTTGTTCATTCAGCCGTGGTAGATGGAATTCAGGTATCCTTGTCTTGGTGGTGAATAGCATCAGTTGCGTTTTGGTTGGGTTTATGCTGAGTCCGCATCTTGCGGCCCACAGGCACACCTTTCGCAACGCTCCTTCCATGATGTCACTCATAATGGACAGAAACATCCCAGATACTAGTATCACCAAGTCGTCGGCATACGCCACCACCTTCACCCCGCTGCTGTCTAATGTACGTAAAATTTTGTCCATTACTATTAACCAGAGCACCGGTGAGATAGCACCACCCTGGGGCGTGCCTCTGTTTACAGCTCTGGTCAAGTGGTTGCCTCCCAGATCGGATTGGATTATCCTGGTACTCAGCATGGATATAATCCAATGCGTGAGATACCCCTCCAATCCAATACCGGTCAAGGCTTCCTTGATGGCGTTGGTACTGACGTTGTTGAAGGCTCCTTCTATATCCAAGAAGGCAGCAAGGGTATACTGCTTGTACTGCAGCGACCGCTCAACCGTGCCAATTACCTCGTGGAGGGCGGTTTCTGTGGATTTTCCTTTGAGGTAGGCATGCTGGGACTTAGAGAAAGGCGTTCTCTCCATAATCGTCCTTAAGTGAATGTCCAGGAAGCGTTCTAGGGTCTTCAGCACGAAAGAGGTCAGGCTGATTGGCCGAAAGTCCTTCGCGGACTCATGACCGCGCCTGCCCGCTTTCGGTACGAAAACCACCCGTGCGCGCCTCCAGGACTGCGGTACGTATCCTAAAGTGATGTAGCTCCGGTAAATCTCAACAAGCCACGGCACAACCCTTTCCTGCTGCTTCTGTAGCATGACTGGCATTATGCCATCTGGGCCCGGAGATTTGTATGCGGAGAAGCTATTTATAGCCCAGCCGATCCTATCCCCGGTAATTACCGATTTGATAGTCTCACACAGCTGGGGTTGCCGCAAACCCTCCAAGCGAGGTTCTGACTCACAGTCCTCCTCGCTGGAGGGAAAGTGCGTTTGCACCAGCAGCTCCAAGATTTCACTAGAAGATTCCGTCCAGGAGCCTTCCGACTTTTTGAGGAAGGATGGACTCTTATGTTCCTTGGACAGAGTCTTATTGAGCCTCGCGGATTCACTAGTGCTTTCAATGTTCTGACAATAGTCTAGCCAAGACCGCCTCTTGGCGGTCCTGATGGCCGACTTGTACTTCTTTAGGCAGTCCTTGTATGGTTGCCAGTATTTTTGCCTGTAGCAGATGTTGAAGATTTCTCTGGTCAACTTCCTGAGACTAGAGAGATCTTCGTTCCACCACGGTGGCAGGGTCTTTTTGCTGTACTTAGCAGGGCACGAGACTTTGAAGGCGGTATCAAAAGCCTTCTCCAGAGCCCCGACCTTTGACTCCAGTTCGTCTGTCGTGCCAATCCTACCAATTTGCGCACCGGAGAGTTTGTTCTTAATTACCTGACCAAACTTTCTCCAGTCGATCCTCCTGGGGTCTCTAAAGGGCTTGGAGACCTCTGCGGCGAGATCTAGACTGAAGAGTATCCAACTGTGGTCAGAGAAGGATCTCTGGTCAGACACTCTCCTGTCCTCCACCCTAAGAATCTCGTTGTCGGTTATTAGGGTGATATCAAGGACCTCTTCCCAACCGTCACAGTTCTCCGAGCAGGGGAAATGAAAGGTTGGTGTACTGCCCCTGTTACACATCGATAGATTTGAAGTAATAATAAAATCAAAGAATGACTCACCCCTTTCGTTGATTTCAGAGCTGCCCCAAAGCGTATGCCTTGCATTTGCGTCGCAGCCTATCAGCAGGTTGGCTTTCTTTGGTGTTATGGTGTTCATCAGATGTTGTAGTTCTTGTGGCGGAGCTGATCGGTCGTGAGCCATGTACGCCGAGGAAATATACACGTTCTCTGCCCCCACCTGCTCCAGCTTGACCACAACTAGGTCACTGGAACTCAGGTCCGGGCACAGAAAAGCGTGCAGACTCTTCCTCGCAAGAATACATGCTCTAGGTTTAGCCTGATCAGCGTCTCCTGTGCTGTGGAATAGATTAAAATATTTGTTTTGGAGCCCTTTGATGGTTCGGTCGCTTCCGACCCAGGGCTCCTGTATTAATGCGATGTCGATGTCTTCCTCTAAGAGGAAGACGAGCAGATTAGCCGAGGCCCACTTCGAGTGCTGCAGATTTATCTGCGTTACCCTCAGCATGATCTGCTTGCGTGGGGGGTTCGACAGCCCCCGTCGGACCGTCGATCGTCATCTCCTCCAACAGCTCGTTGGCGGCGTCGATTGGGTCAAGGTCGTCGTCCGGTTTTGCAGAGCGGCACACTTTTACTTTGGCATTCCTGACTTCGAACCACACTTTGTAATCGGCCTTTTTCAGTGTTTCCAGGCACTCCTCGTTTATGCGGAGTAGTACGGGCTGGCTGTTTATCTGAGGTTCCTCCTCCTTTATAACAACCCAGTCGTCCATGGGAATCCTGGGGTTGTGAAGACGCAGGAAATGGACGAGCTTGTCCTTCTCCATGCGGATCTTCGGCAACCAAATGCGAACGACCGGTCTCCTGGGAATCTCGTCGTAAGGGATAGTCTTGAGCTTAACGCCCTCCCAAGCGTCGCTGATCTTAGCGACGCACGAGCCGAGAAAGTCCTTAGAGAACTGGTCCATGCAAGCTATTACGTGGAACCCACGGACCACATGAGATGAATCAAAGTGGGGAGTGAGTCCCGGTTGTTTGCCTCCGGTTTCCACAAGATGTTCATAGACCATGCCCGACAGCCTAGCCTCAACACTGGTCCACACCTCCAGCGTTAGTTTGCCGCTAGCAGAATTGCCATCCGCCAGCGCCACCCATAAGTGACTCCTGGCCACATCGCTGAAGGTCTTCGCAGTGCGTGGCCCGCCGGCTGACGGTTGCTGAACAATTTCTTTCGTATGTTGCTTGGCGTCTGCGCTCTTGCCCACTCTACTCCGCTTTTTATCTTGTTCGACCTCGCCTTGAGATCGGTTGCGTTTTAGAGCGATGGGCTTCGCCTTCTGCTCGTCAGCCCGGCGTTTGCTGTTGTATTCATCAACAATCGCCTGGTATTTAGCGAGGTCTTTTTCATCCCGCTCGTCGACAGTACCGGCCTCCTTATTCTTGGCAATCTTGCCGAGAATATGCATGGCCTTCTGGTACTGACTCTTGAGCAGGACACCCGTGGACCTTCGCTTCTTAGCCGGTTTCCGGCGATTCTTGTCGGTTTTCGCTTTCGAGGGATCCCCCGACGCTGAGGACTTCGGGTCAGGAATACTATGTCTGGTACTCGCTACACCCAGCCTGACGGCAGTGGATTCCAGACTAGAAGCCACTAGTCCGTCTGACGCCTCGCTCCGGGAGGTCCCTGCGGTTGGTTTCATATCGTAATTCATTTAATTTTTGGATCGTCATTCTGGAAAAATGAGGTCGGGCGTTATCATGGAGCAGTATCACTCCATCTCTGTTGACCAATCTAGGCCGCTGAACACGTACTCGTAATTTCTCATGCATTTCATCAAGTTGGGCACAATATTTCTCTGCATTAATTGTTTCACCACGCTCCAAAAACGAATAATGAATAATTCCAGATGCAGACCACCAAACAGTTACCATTACCTTCTTCGGGTGAAGGCTCGGTTTTGGCATGTGTTGTGGAGGCTGATCGGCATCTAGCCATTGCGCTGATCTGCGACGGTTGTCGTACAATAACCACTTTTCATCGCATGTCACTATTCTGCGCAAAAAGGGATTGTTCCTGTTGCGGTTGAGTAGAGAACTGGATATTTCCATTCGCAGCGCCATGTTTTGCTCGTTGAGTTCATGCGGAACCCACTTATCAAGCTTCTTGACCTTTCCAAGCTGTTGTAAGTGCCGAGATACTGTCGAATAGTGTACGCCTATTTTCTCTGCAATGTCACGAATCGATGATCGGGGATCAGATTCCACTATCAAACGCAACTCGTCGTTGTCGATCGATGGTCCTGGGTGTCCACGAGGTTCACTTTGGAGGGTCATGTCGTCTGATCGGAATTTTTCGAACCACCACTGTGTCGTTCGTTGGTTTGCTGCGTCAGCTCCAAATGCTCTGCAAATGTTTCTGGTTGCCTGCGCTGCGTTGTGACCAAGTTTAAATTCATATAGAAAAAGTAGACGTTTTTGACTCCCTTCCATGCTTTTTTCTTTGAGTTTTACTTGGAACTTCAATGACGATTGAAACTGAAATGACTCCTTGATCGAACGAACGACTATTTATACTCAATTATCCCATACCACCAGAGTCACCTTGCGGCAGTTTTAAACATTAAAATCATAACTAACTTCACTTCATTGAAAAATCCGACATTTCATTTGCAACAACCTAATATAATGGAATGGCCACTTAGGAATGTATGCATGCCTTAAGAACTAATCTAGTATTCTTCCCACTCCTTTTAGTGGAAAGGACGTTAGACTGATCGGTTGAGTCCGTTTAGGTGAATTTCCCTAGCTTGGGAACAAATATCAACTTATAAATATCACGCCATTTATTTGGAATATAAGCTTGTGCTAGTCATCCAGGATATATATTCCAAATGTGTAAGCCCTCGTCATCCGTTCCCTCTATTACTAGCGCAGGAATGACTTGTATCTATGGAAACAGTCAAATCCACATTTTACTCGCTCCGATCTTTACCCAATCTGTCTTTCGCGGATTCTTAAACCAAGTGGTCGGAGATGGATCCATGCCCATTACGAAATCAATGTGTCTTTGATTCCGATAAGAGCCGCAATGTCAGAGGATGCCACAATGATGTCGATGACCTCTAGCCCGACTACTTTGAACAAAGTTGTTTCATTATCCAAAATGATTATCTACAGACCTGTTCCTACCAGATACTCTGATAGTGTCGATGATATTGGAACTTCCCCAGTACACCACTGCTGAAATCACATCTTGCTATTACTCCGATGTCTTTTGGCATATTGGATAGCTCTGATGAATGTTCCACCAGAAACTTCTTCTGCGTCATAGAGAAAATATGCTGAGCACCATAAAATCTTTTTATCTCCTGCTAGACTCCTGATCTCCTGATTGACTTTTTATGGTCATGGCTATTGTGGTGTCGCCATCACAAAGGTCATTATCGAAATTAGCCTAGAGGTCTTTTGAGACCACCATGCAAGAGCGGAGTCTTATCACTTCCATTGATATACAACCTCTTAACATTCTTTCGGGAACACAGATAGTAAGGAAAGTTTTCGGCCCATGGGGTCAATCTCCTGCTTTGCTGCCTAGCAGCATCCGGATGGAGGTGTTAAAATTGTTTCAAAACCTCAGTACCATCACGCTCCCCTTCTAGAACTCAGAGGAAGCACTTTTGAACGATGGCAACTAGGAGACCTTTTTCGCTCTCAAAAATTTGTTTTCCGATGTCCTGGGCACCACAATTTTCAAACGCGTGCGTCCGTCACAGGTGTTTTCGTCGGCATTGCTGTAACATTGTACGGTATACACCTACCGACTAAAGTGAAGCTTAATGCAGTCCTTACAGCTAGCAGGAGTTTCCTTTTAAGCTGTTCGCACTGCTCAGCATCGTAACCGGATGGATTGGCTTCAATAGGCTTGGCTGTAAATGAAGGCTTAACCATTTCCGGCCGAGTCCTATTTAGTGCCTATTGTGTTGAAAAGTTGAAAACGTCCAGACGCAGATGGCCCCAACCTTGGTATAGCCCGTGGTTTGTGATTTGGCCGGAAGCGAGGGCTGTTTGCTCGGAGACTGTTAGCTGCCCGAGGACAGATGCTTATCCATGGGTAAGACCTTAGCCTCAACAGGTGCTGCTGATCGGAACTCGAGATCAGGAGTATTGACTTGCTTCAACTCGGGTGTCAAAGACTGGTTCCTATTTGAGTAAGTGCAGAATCTGAGTTTATACTAAGGTTCTCCATCCTCCAGCTTAGGATGGCCCTTCACCCAGGGTCGATTATCACGATCAAGATTTAGTTTTAGTTTTTTTTTTATAATTGGCTGCCATGACCTTAGTTTTACCGGAGAAAGTAAGCCGACCTCGGTAGAACCTCTTTTTGCCGAGAGTTGAAACGGGTGGTTGCCTCATATCCACAGTTGAACGTCCACGGCCACATCTTAAACCCTGTGACCACTCAGCCCTCGGCCCGGTAGTCACACCTTGGCTTGGGATTACTGCTTAGTTTCAGGTGTCACCTCTAGTTCCGTGGAAGATCTTCGAGGTAGATCTACTACCTAACTACACAAGATGATAATCCCTTTAAGTAAACATTTCTGGTTTTCCTGACACCAGTGCAAAACATGATTTGACATTAGTACCACCTACTTTTTTTTAATTCCCTTCGAAAAATATACTAATGCTCTATCATCTTCTCTTTACAGCACACTAGTCCCATGGAAAGTATTTAGACACGAATTAAACAAAGTTCATCCTATATCATCCGGTCTGGAAGCGATGGCATTAAAGACAACAATAGATTTAACGTGCAATGATTATATATCGAATTTTGAATTCGATGTTTTCACAAGGCTGTTTCAACCGTGGTCAACACTATTGAAAAATTGGCAAGTTCTAGCTGTAACACATCCAGGCTACGTAGCATTTTTAACATATGACGAAGTTAAAGCGAGACTTCAACGATACATTCAAAAATCGGGTAGTTATGTATTTAGGTAAATTCAAATTCTTTTGATAGCATGGCCATCATTTTCATTTTATAATAATCCCTTTTTAGGCTTTCATGTACTAGACTAGGACAGTGGGCGATCGGATACGTTACGGCTGATGGAGAGATACTGCAGACTATTCCACAGAACAAATCATTATGTCAAGCTTTATTGGATGGTCACAGGTAAGTCTGTTTAACAAAGTTTTCCAAGTTTTTTAACATCTTTTAAATTCGGTTGTTTACCTTTAAAATCTCCTGATCCCTTAAACAAGTCGGGAAACCGGAAGCTAGACGCTTCAGGTTTGAAAGGTTTTGTGTATTTCTTGACATTCATAGTCTTAAATTTGCAGAGGAGCGACAGTTTTGACCTAGTATAACTCTGTTAGTAATAGTGTGATTTTCACCAAATTTGGGAGGATCATGCTCTATGTTGTAGCCTACATTGCTGCAATTTTGTGATTCAAGGGTGAACTTAAGGGGGGTTTTCCTGTCAATCTTTAATAAACTTAATTGGGTAGGACGGTCAGAGCGATCATCCTAAGTGGCCGACAACGACCTAGAGGACAAAGCTATCCCAGAAACCTAAAAAAATTGGCGAAGTTGATCGTGAAGTTCCGCCCGCAAAGATTGAAGCTCCATCAAAGTGCTCGGTTGACACGTCCTTGCACGCAAGCCAGGCTCGGGAATGTGGGGGGGTCCTTTGAGCGCTTTGATGCCTCACGCTTCATTACTACAAAATTAACGTGTCTATTCCAATGCGTGGGTCCGCACCAGATACCAAAATAGACATACAAGAGAATTCGCGATGGCCTAACGAATAGCGACCAAAACGCGAGCTAAAATTGAAAAATCAAAAAAAAACGGCTCGACCTCGCCCCTGAGGTTCCCACCCTTCCTTGACATCCTCGGGCCAGTTTGCCTTTTTCAGGATGTCCCTGGCAGGTTCTGCGGGAACAAGGAGAAAGAGAGAGGGAGGAAGTCCTCAAATTACTCATGACTTAATTAGAATTCATGTGTGTGTGTGTGTATATGGTGGAGAGAAGCTACAGCTTCTGAGCACTCAGGCCGTGTTGGCCCATTGTACTCGCGTCCCCCGTCTAACGGAATATTCCGGATTCGTTAACGTATCGTAGGATTTCCGTTAGTGGATGTGATGCTACCCGTCGTAATTGGAGAACATCGGCACCAAAGATTTGATGCCTGATGCGTCCATAGGCGGGGCATTCACATAGGAAATGCTCCGTGGATTCCGCTTCCTCATTACAAGAGGGACACGTATCATCTTCGGTAATTCCTATTCTGAACATATGCCCAGCTAGTGAATTATGGCCTGTCAGAATGCCCACAATACACCTGCAAGTTCTCCTGCTTTTCGACAGGATAAACTTTGCGGTACGTATGTTGGGTTCTGGCAGGAAAAGTTTGGTGTGTCGAGCAGCATTTAGGCTCTGCCACCTGTCATTATGAGAAACTTGTTCCCAGTTTTTGAAAACAGATTTAGCCAATGCTACTGATACCCCAATTGCTGGCTTCGGTCCCGGCATAGGGGAGATGACCCCTCTTTCGCTAAAGCGTCCGAGATTTCATTTCCCTCTATGCCACAGTGACCAGGTACCCAGAGTAGTTCCACCGTATTGAATCTAGACATAGAGTTCAAACGGTTTCTGCATTCCTGAACGATTTTCGAGGTGATCAAAGGACTGCTCAATGCCTTCAGCGCAGCTTGACTGTCACTGCAGATTGCGATACGCCTGCCCTTCAACCGCTCGTCAATCACCCAGTTTGCCACCCTTAGGATCGCATAAACTTCGGCTTGAAAAACCGTTGCATATTGTCCCAAAGGAAAAGCTCACTTCTCGTTTTTATTCGAGAGGTAGACTCCGGCTCCAGAACCCTCTTCTGTTTTTGAGCCATCGGTGTAGAAGACTTCCGTATATCCCTCCACGCATTCCTCTGGGTCTTCCCAGTCCTCTCTACGCTTCAGGGTAACTACATATCTTCTACCAAACAGATGTATGGGGACACGAGAATCGGAAGGCATTGTAAGAACTGGATTCAGTCCTCCCAGTAACTCTGTGTCCCCCACATCCGTTGTTTTCCCATAGATCTAATCGAATTAGCCTATGAGCTGCTCTCATTGCAGTGCTTTGAATAAAGATATCCAGGGGCTGCAAATTGAGTAGTGCATTCAGAGCTGCGCCGGATGTCGTGCTCATGGCACCAGTGATACCCAGACAAACAGTTCTTTGCAGTGCAGCTAGTTTACGGTGAAAACCTTTTTGTCTCACCTTAACCCACCACACTACGGATGCATATACGAACATCGGCCTAATGATGGCAACGTATATCCACATTACCACATGAGGCCTGAGTCCCCATGTCGAGGCAAAGGTCCGTCTGCACAGCCCATAAGCTGTGAGAGCTCGTTTCATCTTTACCTCTACATGTTTGTTCCAAAGAAGTTTTTTATCTAGAGTGAGCCCCAGATATTT
Organism: Hermetia illucens; assembly: GCF_905115235.1. NCBI lineage: Eukaryota > Metazoa > Arthropoda > Insecta > Diptera > Stratiomyidae > Hermetia > Hermetia illucens. The sequence continues at coordinate 189,084,282 of NC_051850.1, forward strand.
CACTTCTTCGGAGAGTTGAAGGGTAGTATCCCTCATCTCAGGGAGACAAAGTCCATCCAGTTTTCTCCTTTTTGTGAATAAATCCATTGTGGTTTTATTTGGATTAACTGACAAACCATGTCTAAGGCACCAGCTGTCTACCAAATCAACGGCGCGCTGTATATTCCTATACACCGTTCCAAGATCCCGATCAACACCAAGTACAGCCACGTCATCAGCATAAGCTTGAGCGTGTATTGGCAAATTTTGCAGTTCGCATAGCAGTGAGTCGATCAGCATACTCCACAGAAGCGGCGAAAGCACACCTCCTTGGGGGCAGCCCTTCGTTGCTTCCGTAGTCAGGTAGCGATCGACCCCAACCTCAGCGCACAACAATCTTTGCGTTAGCATAGCATGGATCCACTTAATTAAAGCATCATCAACACCATGCGCTCTGGCGGCATCACAAAGTTTTTAAAAAGGCGCACAGTCAAAAGCCCCTTCAATGTCCACGAACACCCCCATCGCGTACTCATCATTCAAAGTTGCATCCTCTATCTTTGTGACCAAAGAATGAAGAGCAGACTCACAGGACTTTCCACGTTGGTAAGCATGTTGGTTTTCACTAAGTGGGTGTGACCTAAGCGCCTTTCCACGAATGTGACGCTCCACCAGTCTCTCCAAACCTTTCAGCAAGAATGAAGTCAAGCTGATCTGTCTGAAGTTCTTTGGATTAGAATAGTCATCTTTCCCAGGTTTCGGTATGAAAACTACTTTAACCTGTTGCCAAGAAGAAGGCACGTAGCCCAGAGCAAGACATCCTCGAAAAATATTTCTTAGAGGTCGCTCTAAATGCTCCATACCCTCCTTTAGCGTTGCCGGATAGATGCCATCCATGCCAGGTGCTTTGAAATGTTCAAAGGACAGTATCGCAGCTCTCACCTTTTCAAGGGTAACAACCGCTTTCGCAGTGTTCTAGTTCCTCTTGCAACACTTGCGTGTTGAAGGGGTTGCAAGAACCGTCAACTCTCCCCCTACCACTTCTCTCACCCGTTCCCCCGGGTGGTGTACTTCCAGGAGGGTCTGTACTGAGTCCAGTCTGGAGTTCGTGAAAGTACCGTCGGGTTTTCTAAGAGAATCCAACTTGGCCGACTCATCCCTTTTGAGGACTCTGCACAGCCTTGAAGTCTCCCTTTCGCCTTCCAGTTCCTCACAGTACGCTCTAAAGGAGTCTCGTTTGGAGCACCTCACGAGCCTCTTATATTCACATTGTGAGTTCCTGAAATTTAACCAGTCTTCGTTCTTGTTACTTTTGCAAGCACGATTTAGAAGTCGCCTGGTTGATTTCCTGAGTTTTTGCAGTTCTCCGTTCCACCAAGGAACTGTTTTACCGCTTTGGCCTCGGGAAATAGGACAAGTCTCTTCATAACACTCTAAAAGTGTGTAGTTCAGAGTTTTCAATTCATCTTCCAGCACCAAAGGAGTCCTTAGTCGCCTAGGGAACTGTACTTTATTGCCAAGAAGTTCATTGAACTTTGCCGAATCCGTTTTCCTAGGGTTCCGTCTTTGTACTGAAGACTGTTCGCCCGCAATAGTCAGATTGAATTCTAGATATCGGTGATCTGACAGTGAGACCTCGTCTAGCACTCGCCAGTGTGTAATCAACTCTAACAATTTTGGGGTACAGATTGTTAGGTCAATTACTTCGCTTCTTCTCGATCCCACGAACGTAGGGGCGCACCCTACGTTTGCAGTCATAAGACCAGCTGAAGTGATGAAATCAAATAGCTTCTCTCCTTTTGGATTGCATTTGCTACTGCCCCAACAAATATGTTGAGCATTCGCATCGCAACCTATTAAGAGTTCGAGACCACTTGATTCTGCATACGCCACCAGATCCCTAAGTTCTTGCGTCGGTGGAGGATACAAAGAATCATAGGGTAAATAAGCGGAGGCAACTATGATGTTTTTCCTCTCGCCATTTATCTGGTATTGTATGATGACCGTAGCTAAGTCCTGGGAACAATATTGTCTCAGTATAGTTGCCTCTAACCGTCTTGACATCAGGACGCAAGCTCTCGGTTTTATGGATCTTTCGTCGTAGGAGATCCTAGCCCCCTTTACTGATCCAATACCACAGATTCTGTTAAATCGAACTCACAGTTCTTGCACCAGAAAGATATAGGGGAAATCCTGTAGCTTTGTCATTCTCGCTGCCAACAGGTAGGAGGGAGCTTTGACATGCTGCAGGTTGATTTGACCAATCTTTATGTTTTTCGACATAAACTTAGTCTATTGTCTTATGGAAAACAGTTAGAAGCGTATGCGGCAGTCCACGTATGACGGGGTTTCCCCCACACCGTACCGCCAGAGACTCGATCCCCTCGTATTTGATTTCTCTGAGAAAAGCCATACTTGGAAGTACCGCAATTCCCATGTTCTCATCCACGAAAGATCTCATCTCATCCCGCAGAGCATTCGTCTGTTTTCCATTTAGCACCTTAATTGGTTTGCGGTGTCCGGGTTGCATAGATTCGATCACTCGAACTGGCATCAAGTCAGTTCTGTTGACGTCTCTGGCTTCCCTTCCTTCCGCCTGTTCCTTGGAAGGTGTAGGAGAAGTTACTAGCAGGTAGGATTCACTCTGTAGTCCCTTCCCCGGTCCGCCCCTGTATGCACTATCCTCCGCGCACATCTCCATTGTGGGAGAGCGCACCGAAGATGCTGCAATTTGCTCTATGTTGTGTGAGTCGAAGACCATCATTGTTCTTCGCTCTCAAAATGGAGATGATGCCCTACAGTCTCCTGATATGACTGAATTTCAGTCTATATAGGAAAAAGTGGAGCACCATATGGTGACTTCCCCTGAGCACATTCAGACTCTGTTGGTCCAGTTCGAATACCAAGTTGAAGCCCTCCACGTTTGTAGATTGGTCCTTCCTGGCATTCATGAACTTTACCCTCCAGTGCCCAAAGTCCATGCCCGGGTTCTGTTCACCCAGCAAGCGGATGATGTCCTCTGCCTTCCTTCGAGGGCCCGGTAGCCCACATCCGACATGTTCTGTCCTGCGTAGCTCAGTGTTCACAATAGTGAACTTGGGCCGACCGCCGGAACTCAAAGTTGGGATTACTTGCTGGAGCCACTTTAAGGCAGCCTCGTCAGCGCACTCCAAATGGAGAAGCCCATCACAAAAACCTTGATCGTTAAATCGTGGCTTCGTTCCAGGCTCCATCATTTTCTTCCACAGGCATTCCTGGAGGATGGCAAATTGTCCCTCTGACATTTTGCCATCCTTGGAGGAAACTCCCACGGCAGCAGTCAGAACAGAGGCCGCAGCTTGCGCATACGTCCTTTTCCTTCCCGCCTTCGTGTTCGTATTCCTGTGGGAGGGACCAGCTTCATTGAGATCTCTCTCGCCTGATTTGATCACCTCCCGGCACACCGGTCCTAATCCCCGCGAGACGCGTGGATGTAAACCCTGGTGCGGAGCACAATAAAGCGTCGGCCACAGCAGATGTGTTGGTCTTACGCTTCTTGCGCGCATTACCGCTGACAGAAGAGTCTGGTGCGCCCAGTGTGGATCTTACCGGGGTTTCCAGTTTATCCCCACCTTCCGCCGGAGATTCCGCTACCTTGCGTCCGATTTCTCTGGGCGTTACCGCGCCTAGTGGTACAGCCACGTCCATGTCCTCATTCCCAAGGTGCTTCATCTTCCTTCGCAGTGCTCTCTTCTGCCGTCGGCTTAGGGCCTTTCCAAGTTCACGGTGTTCGGACCGCTTGGATCCATTTCCACATACTGGCGTTGAACCAGTAGCGTCCACGTCACCAGCTTCCCGTTCTTCCGCTCTTCCCAGTAAGGATGGCGGAGAAGGTTCTAACAGGCAGGATTCAGCCTGTAGTCCCCCCTCCTTAGTGGCCGAAGTTCCCTTCTGCCGGGCCTTTCTCTTCCGCTTGCGGGTAGATTTGGGCTGTAGTACCGCGGACGGGATTTCCGCGGATTTCCAGTTTCTCCCAATTTGAGAGTTTCCGTACTTTCCTTTCTGGCTAACTTCGCCGTAGGCACTAAATGCAAACTTTCCACTGAGTCGGAAAGCATGCCTTCTACAGATTGCTCTATAGGCAAATATGAACGTGGTGAGGCCTCCAAAATCCGCGCCTCCGCCGCGACATGATTGCTCATGGTCGCGGGTGGATTCGAAGTCTGTGACTTGTTACCACTTGGAGAGTTTAAATCCATCGTTTCCATATTCATATTTTTGGACACCCTTAGTGTAGTAGTAAACTACTACAGGCTCCCCCACCACGACAAGGTGGTGTCCGAGGGGGAGAATTAGAATTCATAATGTACTATTATTCATTAAAAAAAATTCAAATATATAAAAAAAATAAAATAAAAATAAAATAATAACAAAATTAAATTTTAATTTAATTAATTTAATTAATTTATTTATTAAAAAACAACAAAAAAAAATTTTAAAAAAACTTTAGACTTACATTTGCTATTAAACACTTCGAGCTCGTCGTGAATTAAGAACATTAGGAATTCCTAAACAAAATTTACAATTGTTTATATTTTTCTCTTTTTTTTATAATAAAAAAGAAAATCTCTTTGGGTTCGGTGACTTCAAATGCTGTACGCGAGAATTTTCCCGATCGGGCTGCGAAAACACACTAGCGAATCCGGCTAGATGGATGGTTTGTCGCGGGCAAGCCTCCCCGAAAATTTTCCATCAAATTGCAGCCTCCTCTTTGCCTTTCTTCCGCTGTTTTATGTTATAACAATTTATTTCCACGAATGTTATAATTTTCTATTGTCAATATTAACTTAAACCACAACACGGCTTGTTTTCGAGGTAGTCCCAGAGGTTTGCTTTGTCTCCAACGGAGACGACAAAGGGTTCGCGCTGTTCACGTCCCTTGACAATCTTCTTCAATTTTTTTCACTAAATTACTTCCTCGTCACGAATACGAGTTTTTAAAACAATCATTTAATTGAAATATTGAAATATAATCTATTTTGGGGGAAAAGTAAATCACTACCAATTCGTTCAGTTCACTGTTATCACTCTCCTGGCCTTCGATCTCTCCTCAACCCAGCACCGCTTCGCCTCCCGCTGCTTTGCATTGAACTCTGCCAGTTCATGTTGCGGCAACATGAGCATGCGCCTGCGGATGCGGCAAATTATTCGCCTCTGTCAAGATTGATTCGCCCGAATGCATTCAATAATGTGCAATCTGCGGCGAACATTAGGGTAATTGCACATTATGAAATGCATTATTTAAGCATATTAATTAAGAAAAAGCCGAATGAGATTCTGTTCCCGTCGCGAAGCCGCGGTCACTACAAATTACTAAAAATTATAGTAATGTACACAAAGACAAAGATTGGTTCTTTCCTCACGGACTATGTCACACGCAAGCTGAACTTCACGAGAAACTTTGCTGTGGACCTTCCAACCAGGGCAAAGTGGAAGACCGGCGGCGTGTTTCAAGACTATGACACGGTATTCTTTACGGACGGATCAAAGATGGCCTATGGAGTCGGCGCGGGGTTTTCTCGAATACACACGGTGTATCCAAGTCATATGGTCTCCCAGGTTTCGCCAGTGTATTCCAGGCGGAAGTATTGGCGATATTGGAAGTCTGTCGATGGCTGGAGCGTGATTCGAGCCCAAAGCGTAACATTGCCATTCTGACCGACAGCCAAGCGGTCATCAAGGCCTTCCCGGCTGGTGGGGCAGTGCAGAGACGCGCTCAACCATCTGGGCGGCACGCTCAAGGTCACTCTCCTCTGGGTTCCCGGGTATGGGAACATAGAGGGGAATGAGCGGGCTGACGGATTGGCCAGGAAAGGCTCTGCTCTTGGCAATCCCTCGGCGAATACAGTCGATGTTCCGCTGGCGCCTGTCGAGGGCGGGGTCTACTCGCACTACCTAGCAGCCGCGGGCCTGAGATGGCCAAGGCAAGCTGTGCCAAGTCAAGGAGAATTTGGCCCGCTTATAACATAGCTCGATCACGAGAGCTCCTGTGCCAGACGCGTGCAAATGCATTCAAGATTACGGCGGTCTGCACGGGGCACTGGCCCATAGGGGACCATGCCGCTAGGCTCGGCATACCCTACAACTCGCATTGCCGAAGCAACGGAGAAAGAAGAGAAACCATCATGTACTTTCTCTGCGATTGCCAAGCTCTGGCTCGAGTCAGGCTGTGGACACTGGGCAAACCATACTTTGAGGACCTCAGAGAGATTTCTAGCTGCAGGGTGGGAGAGCTGCTTTCCTTCGTGAATGCTACGGACTGGCTCTGAAGATCCGAGCCGGCTGGACTCTGCCTCCCTGCTCCCATAACAACAGTCACGGTTTTAGGAGTTTGTGACATCAAAACGGCGCACCAAAGCGCTAATTGGGCTCTTCGGAGCGGCCAATGATACCTTCCTACCCTACTATTATTAACTTTATTTGAAGAAGTATCGGTATGGAGGGTATTTCGGAGCCTAGCCACCATATATTGACAGCCCCCTGTTTTTTTTTTCAGATTTTTCGGTTAGGTAGTTTCTGAGAATGGGTTCGTTAAAAAAGTGATGACTTTCAACCCCCCGCACTCCCCACCTTTTCAATAAATGTCAAAACTAAGCCCGGCTTCGAAAAGTACTAACCGAAACCTTTAATTTGATACAAGATTAAAAACTGGATGACATTAGTTATCAAGACAACACACTTTTCCCTAGATACTTTTTCGAAACAACTATTTAATTCTTACACTAACTATAAGTCAACTAACTTTTCCGCCTCATTCTCTTGCTTCGAAACTTATCATAATAACATGAATCAGCCATAAAGGATTTCGGTATAAACTTTTTTCAAAGAACACCTTGAAAGCGTTACTTCCATCTACAAGAAATTCTAATCTTCAGATGAAAACTTTTACTTGAAATCTATTCTCAATGGTTTAAAGCTCTTTGCCCTTCACCGAACGTAAAGAGGAAAACCTTTATAAATATTTTTTTAGGGTTGAATCTTGCGGAAAGAAAACAGACAAATTCGACGCCATAAATCTTGTTAGCAAAGGTTTAGTCTAGAATTTCTTGTCATATCGAATATCTTAACACTACGAGATTCATATTGGCATTCTCTTGTCTAAAAAAGGAGCAAACATTTTTCTTTTCACGATTGCACTTTTTTCGAGCGTTAAGACAATTGACGTGGTTTAATATTTTCTTTTTATCATATTATTACAGGGAGGGTTTCTATTTGTATCCCGACGGGCAACCATACAACCCAGACTTATCGAAGGCAGTACAAAGTCCTACGGAAGATCATATTACCGTCACACAGGAACAATATGAACTCTATTGTGAAATGGGTAAGCAACACGATACAGTTTCAGTACTTAATATTGAAATCTAATTAAATCAAAGAAAATCTTGTTAGCGTAATGGAAGAGAACAGTGTAGAGTCGAATTTTTACCACAGAAAATGGTGGTTCTCTGAGTGTAATTATGCGATGTTTCTCAAATGTATCTCAAAAAAATAAAAAACAAATACAAAAAAAAACTTGTTTCTTTTTCGTTGGTGTAGATATTTATTCTTGCAAAAGCCGATATTTCGGGAACCATTTGTTCCCTTCATCAGTGCTAACAAGAAACGATATTTCGGGAACCACTTGTTCCCTTCATCAGTGCTAACAAGAGACGATAATTCGGGAACCACTTGTTCCCTTCATCAGTACTAACAAGCGACGATATTTCGGGAACCACTTGTTCCCTTCATCAGTGCTAACAAGAGACGATAATTCGGGAACCACTTGTTCCCTTCATCAGTGCTAACAAGCGACGATATTTCGGGAACCATTTGTTCCCTTCATCAGTGCTAACAAGAAACGATATTTCGGGAACCACTTGTTCCCTTCATCAGTGCTAACAAGAGACGATATTTCGGGAACCACTTGTTCCCTTCATCAGTGCTAACAAGAGACGATATTTCGGGAACCACTTGTTCCCTTCATCAGTGCTAACAAGAGACGATATTTCGGGAACCACTTGTTCCCTTCATCAGTTGCAGATTTGTTAGCACCTTCACCAGTGCTAACAAGAGATTTGTTAGCACTGATGAAGGCAACAAGTGGTTCCCGAAATATCTGTTTTTGCAAGAATAAATATCTACACCAACGAAAAAGAAACAAGTTTTTTTTTTATTATTATTATTTCAAATTGTGGTTGGATTGAAAAAGAAAAAACCTTCACCCTCAACAGGAAGTGAAATGCTTTAAAAATTAGCTAAACCAACTAGGAAACTTCCGAAGCACGTTTTTTTCTAATGCATAATCAATTATATCTTTCATACCATTTGATAAAAAATATTTAATTCCATCCCATCATCTTTCATTTTACCTTTCAAATGTAGTCTTTGTTTAATTAAATTCCAATTTTGAAATTGATTCGGATCACAGTGATACATTCGACTAGTCCACGTGGTATAAATTAATTCCCGCAGTTCATTTTAATTAATCATTTTCTTCTTGTCCTTCTATTTCGCAGGGAGTACGTTCCAGCTATGTAAAATATGTGCCGAAAACGATAAAGATATTAGAATTGAACCCTGCGGCCATTTACTGTGTACACCTTGTTTAACAGCGTGGCAAGTAGACTCGGATGGACAGGTAAGAGTTTTATCCTTAAATTTAAGATACAATAAGATATCATGGGAGCTTACAAATTATTTTTCTAAGGAAGACAGTATCGTTCGGTATGCTGGAAAGCGTAACTTGGTGGAATTTTAAGTTAAATTATTATCAAATGGCATGGATTCCTTGAATTTATGAAGAAGGAAAAAGCAAAAAACAATAAGCAAAGTTACGCGTGGGATGAATAATACTTCTTGGAAGGGTAAATCGAATATTTCAAAGTTTCTTTTAAATTGGAGATGAATACTTATAAAACAATGAGGGGACACAGCTATTAGGAACCTGCTGTCCTTCGTCTTTTCACATTTCAGATAGTCGTGATTTCATTGAAATTCGCTGCTTTCCCATAATTGGGGGTGGTGGTGGTGGTATATTCTGCTTCCTAGAGTAATAAAGGCATTAAAGGGAAAAGATTTTGTTCAAATTTTTTGCAACAATAAAATATTGTGTAGCTTAATAATATAATAAGTGAGGGTATTTCTTTATTATCAAAAGGGGTTTATATATATTCAGAAGGGCGGAAATCTATAAACTCACCGGAAAATCAAAATAATCACACCTATTCCGTCATGTACCTAACAAAACCTCTTCTGCTCTATTTAAAGTGAATTGAGATTTATTTATTTTATTTATTTCCGAGTTATCACAATCTCGGCAGATGCCGAATTTTACCTAATACTAGCACTAAGTGCCAAGCATTTAGGCTCGGACGATCCTACCTACTTAAAAACTAAAGGGGCACTGGTGGTGGTGGGCGATGGTAGGTCAGTGGGAGAATCCGTCGAGTACTCCCTGCAACATCGAGCACGTATGCAGAATGGTGTACTTCTGCATGGTTTGAACCAGACTGTGCGAAAATCCCAGGACATCAAGGGAAGCCGTGAGGGATTTAGGTACAATACTTGTAGCTGACAATATTATGGGAACTACAACCACCCGCTCGAGACGCTAAATTTCTTTGATTTCCCGAGCCAATGGCTCATAGTTCACCTTCTTCTCCACGTATTTCCGTTCAATGTTGCTATTATGGGGGATAGCGACATCAATAATATACGCGGAGCGACCCGTCTTGTCAACTAACAGTACGTCAGGCTTGTTGTGTGCGGTATGGCGATCAGTCAGAACTTGCCGGTCCCAATACATGCTGTAAGCAGAACTATCAAATACTGCTTGCGGCTCATATCGGTAAACCGGACATGTCCTCGTGATCAGCCCATGCTTGTATGCAAGATTTTGATGAATAACCTTACAGACAGCATTATGCCTGGTAATGTACTGCACCGGTGCCATAACAGTACAGCCTGAAATGAGATGGTCCAACGTCTCTAACGCCGAACCACACATTCTGCATTGGTCGTTCTCCACCCGTTCTTTCATGATGAGCTTTTTATAAGCTCGGGTGGCGACCACGCCATCCTGAATGGCACACATGAACCCCTCCGTCTCAGCAAAGAGCTCCCCAGCACACAGCCATCTGTTCGACAGATGCAAATCGACAAATGGCTGTCAAAGACAATTCACATGTTTACCGTGCATTGCCTTCGACTTCCATTCCTCGATCCGCTTCTGGTCCGACTTCACCCCACTCAGAGGATTGAAAGATCGATCCTTCAAATTAAGTGGAGTCAGTCCACAGTCTGCCTTACAGACAGCCGCATGCAAGGGGCTCGCCTGCTCTTTACTGTAAAAATAAGCGCGCAGCGAGTCGACTTGGCGATGATGTTGTGCCGCCACGTCAACCATGCCTCTACCTCCGATGTCACGAGGCAGGTTCATCCGCTCCACGGCAGACTTTGGGTGATGCATTCGGAATTTGGACACAGTTGTCCGTATCCGCCGCTGGACGTTTTCCAGGTCGGTCTTCGTCCACGGCAATATTCCGAATGCATAAGCCAGTGAAGGGATAGCGAATACATTTAACGCGCTTATTTTATTCTTCCCCGAGAGATGCGATTTCAGCACCAGCTTTACACGTCGCAGGAATTCGGACAGCAGAGCTTCCTTCAGATCACCAACTCGAGCATGGGTTCCTTGCAGAATTCCTAGGTACTTGAAGAATGCTATGTCCGGCATCCGGCTCGTGATGACCTTTGCGGATGGCTTGGATTCGACATTTGTCTAATCCAAACTCCATCCGAATACCACGGCTGAACATGTCTATTATTCGTAACAGACTTCTGAGATGGTTGTCAGTACCAGCATACAGCTTGATGTCATCTAGGTACATCAAGTGTGTCAGTTCGCACTATTTTATTGCAACACCATGCCCTCTAGCATCATTCAGTAGCCATGAAAGGGGGTTCAGTGCCATACAAAACCAAAGAGGACTCAATGAATCCCCCTGGAAGATGCCCCTCCGTATACGAATGGGCTCTGAGGTATTAGCACCCTCAGATGTACGCACCGATAAGGTGGTATGCCACCCTTCCATGACTGTCGCCAAAAACTTTATTAGTTTCGGATCAATGCGATACAGATGTAGGATGTCGATTAGCCAGGTATGCGGAACGCTATCAAAAGCCTTGGCATAATCGATATAGCAACTAAAGAGGTTTCTTTGACCTCTAGTTGCTTGTCCTACAACTACCGAGTCGATAATGAGTTGCTCTTTGCAACCCCTTGATCCAACTCGGCAGCCCTTCTGCTCCTCGGACAGAATGTTGTTGGTCTCGAGGTGCGCATTGATCCTTCCACTAATAATGGACGTGATGAATTTGTAGAGGGTTGGTAAGCAAGTGATCGGTCTTGTGTCTGCGGGGTCCTGCACCGTGTCCTTCTCAAGGATAAGGTAGGTAATCCCCACAGTGAGGAAAGGTGGAAATTCCTCCGGCCGACTCATGACCGCATTTATACTGCGTGCCAACCGACTGTGTATGCTGGTAAATTTCTTATACCAGAAATTCTGCACCCGATCCAGACCTGGGCCCCTCTAGTTCTTCGAGCTGTTTATGGCTCGTCGAACTTCCTCTTCGGTAACATCCGCGAAATTCATGCCAGGTGTATTGACATGGCGGGTGCCTTCGGCGGTGATCCACTCAGCATGCTCAGCATGCTGGGCAGGTAACCCCCAAAGTCCACCCCAATACTCTTTCGCTTCCGTCACCGAGAACTGTATTGTCTGGGCGCTCTGTTGAGATTCGTTGAGAGATCTGAAAAAGCTCCGCTGGTTCCTCGCGTATGTTGCATTCTGGACACGTCTGGAATAACTTTCGCCATACCGTCGCAACCGACTGCATATGACAGAAAGTTTCCGGTTTATTGTGTCCAGAATTTCAACTACGGGTGTCTCACAGGGGATGGCATAGTTCCGGTAAACCCTCTGCACTTTATTTCTCACCCGTCGGCTGGCATTGCCAGTGCTGATCTGAATCAGTCTAGCAATGTCCTGCCTTAGTAAGTCCCGTCGACGTTCCAGACGAATTTTCCATGGTGGATCTTTTTTGTCACTCAAACCAATAACGCGAAAGCGAATCTTCTGACCGTGCAATCTGATAGCCGCAACTGCACCACAACACACAAGTGATTGTAGTTGCAGCAGCGACATATCAACACACAGCCGAGATGCAATCTCATCATTGATTTGAGATAGAATTCCCGGAGTTGCTGGAGATGCATAGAACCTGGGAATACCTGGTCTATGCAAAGGATCCATATCCGAGAATTCTATACACGCTCTTTGGAATTCGTCCCGAACCTCAGCGGAAACCTCAGCTGGGCTTCGGCGAGTACTGAACCTGTTTACTGCAGTGCGGCGTGATGTTGTTGATGCCGCCGCCTCTGCCCCCATCGACTCTCGGTCACCAGTTTCCCCGATGACTTCAAGTCGAACACGTTCCCTGATGGTGGCCGGGATTGTGTCGCTGCGAGTAATGAAGCGGTACTGGTCTGCGACTCGCTGCACAGTCACGTGTGCGAATTGCGGGAAACGCTCGACGAATCTCTGGTGCAACAAGGGACGGTAAGATGTTCTACCCGCCCCCGCCGTTATTTCGTAGTAGGAGCGGATGATGAAGAGGTTCATTTCTTCAGTCCATTTCATCCGCTTCCTACGCGAACCTGCTGAAGTGGTCGCCACAGATTGTGGCGACACAGCTGCAGCAGGCGGAGCTGTACTCCTGGTCGTCGTGGCGCCTAGACGTCGAACCGCCCCACGACTAGCGGTTTCGACGCCGTGCTGTCCATTACGAGAACCCGACCCAGTCACCAAGTCAGACGACTCCCGCCGGTTATCCGTACCGGGCCTCAAATTTCTCCTTCTTCTCATTTTTGGTGGTGCATTTTATCCCTAGCTGCCAGGTGTGTAGATAGCTTCCTTAGTGAGTAATCTGCAAGACTGTTCCTGCACTTTCCTCACCTACCCCCTGAGACGCTGTGGTGGCGTACAGCCATTCAGACTGAAGCTATCCATCCCTTCTCCTTTCACAACCGGGCTTGGGTCGGTCCGGTATTTATTATTTATTTATTTTTATTTTTTATTATTATTTTATATTATTCCGCCCGAAGTAGGTATATATAATAATGATCAATAAGTTCATTTAAATGGACTATCTTGGCACCTCCACCATATGTCCCATAGTCAAATATTCACGCATGAACCCATCAGACTTCTGTTTACGCTCAACGTTTTTCGTCCATCTTTTCTCTTGACATAGGAGCTGCCATACCACCTTATGATACAAGTTGCCTAGTTTCATGTTATTGCTTCGTCAGGGTGTTGTGACTGCGTACCTTCTTTCCAACGTTCGATAATAATTTTTTTCATACTCCTTACTCAGTGGCATATCCCAAAACGCTCTTAATCGTGTATCCAGTTCTTTGAATGATACGTGAACTGAGGTAAATTCCGAGACGAGACACTCTGCTGGTCCTGACACTATCCATCCCAATCTTGTGTTTTGGAGTAAGAAACTCTCTACGGTTTCTACTCCATTCACTAATAACTGTGCCAAAATATTTGAGTCCAACAAAGCAGGGATATACGATGCGTACTCCGTTAGATGGTCCGCCAACTTTTTCCCTTGTAAAAGTTCCTTTATAAGTCGCAGAACATGCGGAAGTCAGCCTTTGGTTACCCTTTTCACTACCAGCGGTTTGGTTTTTATCTCGGACATCAAAACATCCATCTTTCACGTCAAGATATAAGGGATGAATGGCACGCCTTCAGCAGCATTATATTTTGCCTTGAGGAGATTCTGGACCACAGATCATATTGTGCCCAGGGCCGTCCCTAACGTTCTGAGATCAACAGATCAACAAGTGCCTGGATTTCCTTCTCTATCAGGGCTCGTCGATCCAACAGGTCCCATGTTTGAGCATAGTTTTCCCCATGGACTCCTAGGTAATCTATCACTCGCTCTGCGCCCCTCAATTTTTTAAGCATCATCAGACGCTCCGCGCTACCAATATCGGAGCCATTATAAACGGAGTGGAATAGACTTTTGAACGACTCATAGTGACTAATATCTCCCTGAAACACTGGTATTTCTGGCACTGGAGGACTAGGTCCTGGCCGATAACCCCGATTCCCGATTCTCTATAAGAGGGTGTACGTTTATATCCTCAGCAATCAGTGGCTTCGACCCACCGATCCCTAATGGAGGGATATAGTCCCATGTACTGCGCGCCCCCAATCGCCATCGGCTTGGACCTTGTTTCCGTTAAAGTTTGCACTCGAGCTTCCGAAAGAAATTTATGGACTAGCAACTTACAAATTTTGAAACTTTATTGCTACCGAAACGTGAATAACGCCTCGGATAGGGACGGACCTCATGACTACGATCTTTGGCTATCGAAAATGGACTACGATTTGTTTCTGGAACTTGCGCACGCTCCTCGACAACGATAGCGAGGGTCTTCAGAATGTTGACCTTCAGCGACTTGAGTGGGAATTGCAACGATATAAACTGGGCATTATGGGCCAAAGCGAAGTAAGATGGTGGGATTCTGGAGAGTACACCTCTCCCTCGTGCGGCAATGTGCTTTTGTACTCTGGAAAGCTAAGTGGTAGCAGCCGCGAGTCTGGTGTCGGGATGCTTCTGACGGCTGCCGCAAGAGCCTGGACTGGTTTCTGATATATTTTCTAACTGCAAAATTCCGGTCCAGGTTAAGGAATATCACAATTGTAAAATGCTATGCACCAACGGAGACCTCCGATATAGTGGGGAAGGATGCTTTCTATGAGCAATTAAACGCTATTCAGGGGAGGCTTCCTAAAGTTGACATTGTGATCGTGATGGGTGATCTAAATGCCAAGGTGGTATCTGACAACATCTTGCTCGGGCATATGATGTGGAAACACCGTCCTGGCGACTACAACGGATGTGACGCACTCGAATTCCGATACCGAGCGAATATCGAGAAGTTCAGCGTAGTGTACGCCTTGACAAGACAGAATTTGCTATTGCGCTGGTCAGTGAAACGAAAGATGCCGCAGATCGCAATGATTTCAGAACTGTCTACCGCAGGCAAGAGTTTGGATGTGGTTGCAAAGTTTTTGACGTTTCGGTGAAGGACGTCAACGGTCGACTTCTCTTCCTCGATAATGAACAACTGAAGAGGTGGAAAGAACACTTCACCATGGTTCTTAAATATATCATACCTAGTGAATTTCCTTCTCTTTTGGATGAAATGGCTAGCCACCGTAACATGCAGATAGGGACTGTTGTGTACTCCAAGTAGGAGAAAAATAATTTCGCCCATCATTGCACTCAAACGGAGAGCCGCTGGGCTTGACGATCTCCCAGCAGAGTTATTTATCGCTGAACCTGCATATCTGCTACTTCCACTCGTGATAAAATCTTGAGAATCCGAGACTTTTCCGAGAGAATGGAAGATCCCACAGAAGGGGACTCGCGTGGAGTGTGACAAATGGATGGGTATTTGCGTGTTCTATGTCGTCGCAAAGGTAATAGCTAAAATAATCCTGGAACGTATCAAAAAACATCTCGCAAGCTTGATCGATAGAGAGCAGGTTAGTTTCCGCTCCGGATCCTCTTGCATTGATCACATCAACATCCTACGAATCATTTTGGAACAGTGGGCAGAATTTAGATCTTCGAGGTGCTCTTCATTGATTTCGAGAAAGCTTTCAATAGCGTAAAGAGGGGGTGTATCTGGCATGTTCTACGCAGGAAGGACATTCCGGTGAAACTAACACCTATTATCAGGCAAAATGTCACATGCTGAATTCGAGGTTAAATTTTGGAAGATTTTGAGATCCAAAGCGGAGTCCGCCGGGTTTGCATCCTAACACCAAGATTATTTCTTCTTATTATCGGTGACGTTCTTCATGCTACCTTGTCCGGAGAACGTGGAGGAATTCAATGGACGATGACATCTTTCCTCAATTACCTCGACCACGCTATGTTGCTACATGGAAAGTGAACTTCACTGTTACCCAAAAGCTCCAAGCTTTCGTTAATATCTATCTACCTCGTATCATCGAAGTACGCTGGCTTGGAACTATCTCAAATGAAGAACTTGGTCGGCGCACAGCCTTGGCGACAGGACGAACGACACTGTGGTAGATTTTGGATTTGAGACGTTCGCTGATACGTCGATGACAAAGAACCATTTGTAATATGTCACTTCATCCAAGTTGCGCGGATGCGTGAAGCGTTAGGTGTTATCGCACTGCTGCATACCAGATGAGTTTGTGTGGTACACGGTCAAACACCTTCTCTAGATCCAGAAATGCAATGAAGAAAGAACGGTGTCCCTTGCAGTGTTTTTCCATGAGTAACAGCATAGCATGTATTGCATCAGTGATTTCGCTGTTCTTGGCAAACTCGGCTTCGTTCACGGTAATTTAGATGATGTCGCAGATGTGGCTGTTAATCTTCATCACGGTATGAGACAGTAATTTGAACATTGCGCTCGACTGCCTGTCTTTTTCTATATTGGATCGGTCGTTCTTTTTTCCGCCAGGTGAGACATTCAAGGTTTTGTCACGTTCCTTCCCACTGAAACCCAACAGAATTTAAGTGATGTCTCAAGTTTAATGAAGGCACAACGAATGTTCATGGCGATCAGAGATGTTCAAAATTATCCATGCTAGGATTCTGAAAAATTATACGCAAGGTGGTCTCGAAATAACTGGCTTGGTTCACTACCGCTCGCGAGTTCCTTGAGCAATTTGAATTAGGAGGTGAGGATTTTCTAAGGTCGATTATAAGCAAAAAAATCCTAGATGGCTTAAAACATTTTCAAGACAAAAAGAAAGGCATACCGGTGGCATCGCACCAGTTCTCTATCTGCCAAAAAAATCAAAACCCCAATTTGGAAAAAAAAAGACCATTTTGATCGAATTCCGCCTCAGGGGAAGACCACTCTAACTGACTTCCACATCCTCTGGGTGCTTTGCTGATACAACTACAGTCAGTTCATCCGCAGAGCCGACAATAGTAGCTCTGGGACGGGCAGAGCAGGCATCCCATTATAGATGACATTCCACAGCAGCGGACCCAGTACCGAACTCTGTGGTATTCCTGCTGTGACGATGCACCCTTTAGGGCCCTCATTTGCCTCGTACAGAAAAATCCTCTGGGAGAGGTAATTTTCAATAAGACTCGGTATATATCTAGGAACACCTATCTCAGCCAACGCCCCTTACATTCAATTCCAATTAACGGAGTTGAATGCATTTTTGATATCCAACGCCAACACAGCACAGCAGTTGCGAGAAACTAACGGGCCTTTCGCGAACTTCACCACCATGCCTTTTATATTAACCATAGAGTGGATGCACAGAAACCCAAACTGGCGCTCCAATAAGCCATTTCTGCCTTCGACCATAGATAGCAGTCTGTTGTAGATCATTTTCTCAATCATCTTCCCCATTGTATCCAACAAGCAGATAGGGCAATATGTTGGATCTTCAGGTGGTTTATTGGGTTTTGGGAAGTAACACTTTTGCTTTTTCCACTGAGCAGAGAATAGTCTCCAAAATCGAAAAGGTCGGAATTAGTCTTCACTGCCAGCTTGAAGGCTTTGTAAGGGATCCCGTCTCAACCTGTAAACTTGTTGTCACCGATCCTACCACTTGTTTCCCGCATCTCGACTTCAGGTTTATGTTCTTATTACGTTGGACTGCTTTGGTGGTAAGGAACCAGAGTGGCAACAATTTCTTTAAGGAGGCGCGGGTATGTCACCTGTAGCGATCTTCGCAGTCTTTTCGTTGCCATCCGGTAGGCCCCACCCCAATGGATTTATGTGGTCACTGTGAGTATAGTCCTCATTCTACTGGCTAAAGCGGTGCTTAGGTATGCCAGGTCCACTATAGACCCCATGCCCCTTCCTCTAAAAGTGTATGAGGTCCCAACATTCGCTGGTGCCACGTTTAGCTCCACGAATGCTTCGAGCGGAACACGTCCTTTCGAATTCGTTTTTCGACTACCCCATTCAGCCCCACTTTAAAATCCCTCGTTATGATTTTCAGCCACTTGCATTCAGAACCAGAACGCTCAGCATCTGCTCGTCTTTGACAAGTGTAGCACTGGGTGAAGTATATATGTAGATTCCTTCCATTTTCGCTCTGGGGAATCCTTTCTTCGTATGCTTCGTTACTTCTTGGAAAGCTTACTGTATCCCTACTGCGGCTCCCTCGACGATAACCTACCTTGTCGTGGTGAGGGAGCTCAGTAAGGAAGATCCTCCAGGAAACGGGAGGTGACACCTGAAGCCAAGCGGTAATCAAAACCCCCAGTTTCAACTAGCCTTGTCTCGGCAAAAAGGGGCTCTGCCGAGATCGACTTACTTTCCCCGGAAAAACTGAGGCCATGGCAGCCAACTATGAAAACACAAAAAAACAAAAACATAAACCTATAAAGCAAACACTATTAAACTTCGATCGCGACGATCCAACCCCGAGTGAAGGGGCAACCCTGAGCTCATCGATGGAGAACCTGAGTCTAGACTCAGATTCCCCACTTATTCAAGTGGGAACCAATTCAATTGGGACCCAGTCCTTAACGGAGGAGCCGAAGCAGGCCCCTTCTGTCAGTACTCCTGACCCCAGGCTCCAATCGGCGCCACCTGCTGAGGCTAAAGTCTTGCCCATGGGTAAGCACTTGTCCACGGACAGCAAACTGCCTTCGGGCAAACCGTCTTCGGGCAAACCGCCTTCGGGCAAACCGCCTTCGGGCAAACCGCCTCCGGGAAAACCGCCTTCGGGCAAACCGCCTCCGGGCAACGCACAACCAAAGAGCTGTGCCAAGGTTGAGGGGAAAGGAGCGTTCGGGGCACCTGCGGCTAAGGGGAAACCGAAGCGACAGCGATCCTCGGATGATCCTAACTCTTCGACACAAAAGGCAGCAGAGAGGGCTCGGCCGGCAACGGCTAGGCCTTCATTTGCAGTCAAGGCTATCGAAGCCGATGGATGGGTCCTGTATGATAACTCTAATCCATCCGGCTACGATACTGAGCAGTGCGAACAGCTTAGGAGGAAACTCCTCCTAGCTGTAAGGACTGCGTCCGCGCAACGCATTAAGCTTTGCTTTGAGTCGGTAGGTGTATACCGTAAAGCTTACGGCTGAACTTTGCCGACGAAGACACGAACGAGTGGCTCAGGCAGTACTGCTCCTCCCTTAACGATGTATGGGAGGGTGCGCGACTAACCTTGAAAAGGGTCTCTGAGCTTCCATCGATCAAAAAGTGCTTTCTCTGGCTTCCAGAAGAAGAGCGAAATGGCGTTGGGGTTCTGGAACAACTTGGTGTACAGAACAACCTTAACACTTCCACCTGGTTGCTGCTAGGCAGCAAAACAGGAGAGAGAACCGATAGGCCGGGAACTTTTCTCACTATCGGCGTTCCCGAACCTGATGTTAAGAAGGTTCGGGAAAAATCGGGTTGCCGGCTCTACTATGGGCTGGGGACCGTCACGTTACAAGTGTCGGCTCCTAAAACCATTGAAGGGGAGATGCAGCCCCCGGCATCTACACCTGAAACGTAGATGAGGTGCCACATTTCCCAAGTAAATTTGCAGCATTCTAAAGCGGCGACTGCACTTATCAGTCGTCGGATCAATAGCTGCAAGACATTTATATACCTCATAAAAAAACCATGGGTTGTTGGTTGGGCAGTCAGGGGCCTAAACTTCCAACATGCTGACCTATTGTATGACAATGGAAGCGATCGACCCCGCACCTGCATGGTAGTCTCCAAAGACTTCCAGGCTAACCTGGTTAACGACCTATGTGATGGCGACATCACATCGGCTAAGCTAACCGTAAAAAGTCAACAGGGAGATAAAGAGATACTATGACGCTCTGCATATTTCCCCTACGACGCAGAAGACGTTCCCAGTGGGACATTCATCAGAGCTATCCAATATCCCAATAGTAGAGGCATAAGGGTAATAGCAGGATGTGATGTCAACGCTCATCACATATGCTGGGGAAGTTCGAACATCAATGCAAGAGGATCGAGACTACTGGTGTATCTAGTAGGAACCGATTTACAGACCCTAAATGTGGGTAATGAACCCACTTTCTTCAACGTGGTCAGGCGAGAGGTCATCGACATCACGGTGGCATCTCCTGACATCGCGGCTCTGATCGGAGAGTGGAGAGTATCAAACGATATCACACTCTCGGATCACAGACGCATTGATTTCGTTATGGGCATGGATCCACCTCCACCCACTCCATTTCGGAATCCGAGGAAGACAGATTGGGTAATGTATCAAACAGAATTGAGCGCCCGAGACACGATCCCTGGGAAGCGCATCAAATCCATTGCTGGAATTGAGAAGACAACCCAGATGATCACAACTAGCATGAGAGAAACTTTCGAAGAAAGCTGTCCACTCAAGATGCCAAAGAAGGGTAAAACACCATGGTGGAACTCGGATTTGGCAAAACAGAGGAGAACGACAAGGATGCTCCTCAATCGTGCTCTGAAGAGTGAATCAAGCACTAGCTGGAATCGCTATAAAGAGGCACAGAAGGCTCTAAAGAAGAGCATAAGATCGGCCAAACGATCATCTTGGAGATGCTTTTACGAAGAGACTAACTCTCTTGAGGCAACCTCAAGGCTGAAGCGGATTCTGGTCAAAGAACGTAGCCAGAAACTGGGTTATTTACGTTTACAGAATGGCAAGTACACAGAAAGCGATGAAGAAACGGCAAACCATTTGCTTGAAGTACACTTCCCAGGCAGCATCCAAAATCTAATCTCGGGGCCAACAGGTGCATACAGCCCTCAACCGAGAGACTGGAATCTGGCATGCAAAGTAGTATCACTGGAGCGAGTGAAATGGGCATTTAACTCGTTCCATAGATACAAGTCTGCCATCCAGGGCATCATCCCTGCGCTAGTAATAGAAGGAATGGATGCCATGGGTCTACATATTCGGAATATATATCGCGCATGCCTAGCAAACGCTTATATTCCAATTAAATGGCGTGATGTGAAGGTGTTGTTCATTCCCAAACTAGGAAAACCCACCTACACAGACGCAAAAAGCTTTCGACCGATCAGCCTAACGTCCTTTCTGCTAAAAGGACTAGAAAGACTAGTAGATCGGTTCATAAGGGACACACACATTCCTAAGTGGCCACTTCACCATAGGCAACACGCCTACCAGAAAGGCAAATCCACAGAGACAACACTCCATGAACTTACGGCAAAAATTGAAAAGGCGATGTCCGAAAAAGAATACGCCTTAGGCGCATTCATGGACATCGAAGGTGCCTTCAATTATGCCTCATTCGCGGCAATTTGTGATGCGGCAAGACTGCATGGAATTGAACCGCTGCTAATCAGTTGGATCCTTCACATGCTAGAGTGGAGAAAAATCCACATATCGGTCGGCCAGAAATCTATTGAAGCAGGATGTCTCAGGGGCTGCTCACAGGGAGGGGTTCTCTCTCCACTGTTATGGCTCTTGGTAATGGATACCCTGCTGTGGCTCCTGGAGGACAAAAAAGTCTTGGCGCAAACATTTGCGGACGACCTAGCCGTAATAATTACCGGCAAGTTTGCGGACACAGTATGTGACCGCTTGAATGCAACTCTGCATGTAATCCACAGCTGGTGCCTCCGCAATGGACTCACGGTGAACGCTAGGAAGACTGGACTAGTTATGTTCACTAGGAACGTCAGGTGGGGTAGCTATACGCTACCCACTTTAGCAGGGGCGGAAATCCAGCTGGCACAAACAATCAAGTACTTAGGAGTACATTTCGACTCCAAGTTAACGTGGAAGCATCATATCCAGGAACAATATCAGAAATCCTGCAGATTGCTCTGGTGCTGTAGGAATGCGATAGGTAAGACCTGGGGACTTTCACCTAAACGGATACACTGGATGTATACATTCATAATAAAACCCATTTTGATGTATGCATGCATCGTCTGGTGGCCAAGACTGAACTTTGCTAACAGCAGGAAGCTGCTAACGCAGATTCAGAGACTTGGTTGCCTAAATGTTACTGGAGCAATGAGTACTACGCCGACTGCGGCACTTGAAGCTATCCTAAATTTACCCCCAATTCACTTTGAGGTGAAACGGAAAGCGGCCAACGACGCATATAGGCTCGATACCATTGGGGCGTGGAAAGGCGGCCAATCCAACGGGCATGCGTCTATCTGGAAATTCCTTGAAAAACATCCGGTAACCCTGATGCCGACCGATCATATGGTTTCCAGATTCGTCTTTGAAAAGACATATACTGTCGTAATCACCGAAAGAGAAGAATGGTCGACAAGTGGCCATGAGTCTTTTCAGATTACAGACCTAATAATCTTCACCGACGGGTCAGTCATGGAGGATGGATCAGGTGCAGGGGTGTTCTCGGAAAATCCGATTATAGAACTGGCCCGACCTCTCGGAAAAATGACGACCATATTCCAGGCGGAGATATATGCCATTTCATTGGCAGCAGAAGAATGTCTGCGACAGAAATGGAGAGGTCGCACCATTCGAATCTGTTCCGACAGTCGGGCGGCATTATCAGCGCTAAATGGCAATAACATATCAAGCAAGTTGGTGTGGAGTTGTCATCAGGTACTGCTGAAACTTGGCCGACTGAACGAAAGATACCCTGATGTGGGTGCCGGGGCACTCTAACATCGCCGGCAATGAGGAGGCTGACAGACTAGCTCGCCCAGGGTCTGGATCCACAATGGTGGGGCCAGAACCAGCTCTTGGAATCCGACCATCTACTGTCAAGTCTACTCTGAAGGGTGAAATTGCAAGGATTCACTCAACCGAGTGGTGAAATTTGGACTCTTGCCGGCAAGCGAAAATCCTTTTGAAGGAGCCTAGAGCCACTAGAGCGGCATTTTTGTTGTCTCTTAAGAAACCGGTTATTTGCGGTTGGCCCCCTAGTGGGAGTTTCATGGTGGTTGTGGTTATGCCTACATCGCAGGCAGAGCTCCTCGGAGCTCAAGCGTAGAGTTGCGCTGTACAACTCAGGTGCCGTACTCCTTAGTTGCGGCAGAGGTGTAGGGTAGATTGGCCTCGCATCCGCTGGTATAAATGCTGATCCTGCACTCAGTATAAACCAGGACCGCTGTGCTTGCATGGCAGGGCTCTGATTGTGGTCCCAAAATCAATCCGTGTCCGAAGAGGACCGTGGGATTATGTCTACACGGCAGGGACTCACGTTAAACCCCCCCAGGACTTTCATCTAAATGGCAATAGAGGGAATAGTCGTTAAAGATATATTTGATATAGACTTTGCACCCGCTAATTTTAAACTCTAGGCATATCAAAACCTCTCACTGTATATTTGAATATCCGAAGCAAACTGCCCTTCAAAACATTCATCATTCTCACTTACTTTTTCAGGGATGTCCGTTCTGCCGAGCGGAAATTAAAGGGACTGAACAAATAGTCGTGGACGCCTTTGACCCAAAGAAGCAACATAATCGCAATTCAACAAATGGACGACAGCAAAATGTGGATGACGACGATACTGAGGTATAGTTTTTGGTTGCTTGAATGTGAAACGTTGATTTTGTGCATAGTCAGTTCTGTTTTTTTACTATTATTATTCACATTAAATTATAATATATTTTGTTGTTCAGTTTGTTTATACCGTAATTGAATGATTTTCTTTGGCGCTTAGTTTGAATGGAAAATAGAAAGGAAGCGAAACAAAAATTTTATGTAACGGCTAGTTTTAAAAAATCATTGAATACAGTTAATATCATTTGGTCATTCATCCACGTGGGGTTGCAAAAAGGACTCTTTTCATGTGTCTTATTTGAAAAATTTCTCAACTTATTATGTTCACTCGTTTCAATTAATTTAAACGTTTTTTCTACACATGAAGGAGTTCTGTTGCAACTATGTTTTTATCACTTAAATTATTCTCGTGCATTTAATATAATGGTGTTCTTAACTTTTATCATGATATTGAAAATTCAACAATGATAGGTTCTCCTTTATGAGTATACATTCAAGATAACTTTAAGTTCCCGTGCTTGAAGGAATATGTGCGTCAATCTACAATTGGTACTCATCATCATCATCAACGGCGCAACAATCGGTATCGGTCTAGGCCTACCGTAATAAGGAACTCCAGATATCCCGGTTTTGCGCCGAGGTCCACTAATCCGATACTACCCCTAAGAGCTGTCTGGCGTCCTGACCTACGCCATCGCTCCATCTCAGGCAGGGTCTGCCTCGCCTTCTTTTTCTTTTTCCGGTACTGCTTTTCTAAAAAACTCAAATGAAATGCAAACATGTTCATTTCTTGCTCTAATCCTTTGTCCTTTTGATAAATTCTTTCCTTTCCCTTCTTTGGGATTTTTCTCATTTGCCTTAAACGCAATAGCATAGTAATGTCTTGCCGAGTTACCACACGTAACTCTGCAAATTGCTTTTGTGTTAACATGAGCTCTCATCGAGTAATCTTTGAAATTCGTCATCGATAATATTCTGAGGAGCATTATTGAAAAGAAGAGGGGCGATAGAGTTAAAGAAAAGAAGAGGAAACTTTGATTTATATATACACTAGGCAGAAAAAGTGTGCGTACACTCAGTAGTATGATACTTTTCCTTAGTAAAACAAAAAAATTAAGCTAATTTTTGTGGCGAATTTATTATCCAAACATTACAAATAGTTCCGTAGTTTTAGTGTATTTAATTCACTAAGTTATAAGTCTTACAAAAACCAGGTTATAAAGCCAAAAATTAAAAGAATCGCAATAATTCAGTAGAAAAAGTCTGCGTACAGTAAACAAATATTTAAAACAAATTATATTTGAGTAAATATGAAAAGCAAATCAGTAGCTTGTAGGATACCCTTTTCTTTTTATGACCTCTTTTAATCTTTTCGGCATAGAAGATAGAAGTTTAGATGTTTCTTCAACACTTATTTTATTCCATTCTTCTTGTAATACATTTTTCAGCATATCCTTTGAAGTTATATCGTATTGGCGAATTCTGCGTTCTAATAAATCCCACAGATGTTCTATGGGATTTAAATCTGGCGATTGTGGGGGTGTATATAACTGTTTGGGAACATTATATAATAGCCACAGCTTATTAACCTCAGCCGTATGCTTAGGGTTGTTGTCATGCATAAAATAAAATTCGTCACCCAGGCGTAAATTTTCAGCACTTTGTTTTAAATTACGTTTTAAAATATTTAGGTAGTCATATTTGTCCATGGTAGACTCTATAAATTGCAGATTTCCTACGCCACCACTTGCCATACACCCCCAAATCATTATTCCGCCACTGCTTTACCGTTGGCATCAAATTTTCTTTATTCAATGCTGTACATGCTTTTCTCCATACTATTTTTCTTCCTTTTATTCCAAAAATGCAGTATTTACTTTCATTTGAGAAAAGCACATTTTCCCAGAATTCATTTGATTGGTTTACGTACTTATTCGCAAATTTTATTCGTTTTCGCCTATTAGTTAATGAAATAAATGGTTTCTTACGTGCAACTCGCCCATGGTAACCAGCTCTCTTGAGTGTTTTCCGTGCAGTATCAGCACAAATTTTTCTGTTGAACTTAAGTTCAATATCTTTCGCGATTTATGGTGCAGTTATTCGTGGATTCTTTTTCACCGAACCTATAATACTTCGCCTTTCCCTAATCGACAACTTCGATGGGCGACCAGATCGTGGCTTCGATGTTATTATTCCCGTCGATTTAAAGTTGTTAACTACCCTTTGAACTGATTAATGTCGCCTTCCTACTATCCTGGCTATTTCGCGGAAACTTTTTCCTTCTTCCCATAATTTTATTATAACTTTTCTTTCACTTACACAAATCTCTTTTCGCTTCAATTCCATAATAACAATTATACACACAAAATAACGAAAAAACGTCCTTATTTTTCACACTTCAAACACAGCCAACCAAACCAATAACTCACAATCAATTTACTCCAAATGGCAAGGATTTATATTTCGGGGAATCACCTAATTATGTGGCTGTACGCAGACTTTTTCTACTGAACATTTGTGACTTTTCTTATTTCCCTTTTTTTATTTCAGTTTCCTTGAATTCTAATTTCGTAAAAGTGGCCTTATCAAAGCAACAAGACCACAAGCAATATGCAAACAATAAAATGTTTTTAAAAAACTAATTTATTCGTGTGTTTTACTAACGAATAACCAGGAACTGCTTAGTGTACGCACATTTTTTCTAGCGAGTGTATATGCACTTTATTAGGGACTTTTCTTTATATAGCTTTTGTCATTGGGACGACTACGTCACAATCCAGTTCGATAGACAAAACGTATACTAAGTGGTAGATCTGCGCGTCTCCGTGTCACTTGCGAAATCCGAGTCTGAAAACCCCTGTAACTTCGAGTTACTCCCGCCGCTTTTGTACATTATCCCGAATATGCGATGTCTGGCCGCGTCACAACCGCAAGAAACATTAATGAGCCCACTGCTTCTCGGAACGGTACTGTACTTGGGCTATCATCGTTGCGATCGTTTGGAACTAGTCGCACGTGCGGGCCTGCAGGAATACTTGCCGCTTTTGCATCAACCATCTTGAATTTATTGAGAATTTTCTTCACATACGCTTCTTGATCCAAGAACATGGTTTTATTTATTCGATTTCGTTCTATTTGTACCCCGACAAATAACTTTCCATCTCCGATCGTAATTTCGAATGCGCTTTCCAACGATTTTATTACTGACTCGAGAGCTTCACTGGTTTTTGCTGCGATGGGTCCGTCATTTACAAAAAGCGCAGAAAATACATCTACACCGTCTACTTGTCCTCGAAAGATACACTTGTCGGCTTCCGTTTCGCTAAACTGATATTTATCGAAGAACTCGCGAAACTTTTGGTTCCAGCACCTGGGTGCTTGTTTTAACCCGTACAACGACTTGTTCAGTTTACACACGAAATCACGTTTTTCTTCTTTCTTGACGTTGAGTCCCTCCGGTATTTCCATGTAGATCTCTTCCTTCAGCTCGCCGTGAAGAAAGGCTGTTCTCACCTCAAATTGTGTAAGCTCCAAGACCTGTTCAGTCACCATGGCCAATAGAACTCTCAACGAGTCGTATCTCACGGCTGGCGAGAAAGTCTCCGTATAGTCGAGTCCCTGTTTTTGTTGAAATCCTCTTGCACAAAGTCTCGCTTTGTATCGGTATATGTCGTATGACCTTGAATACCCATTTCGAATCTATGGGTTTTCGATCCGTTTTCCTTGGTACGATTGACCAAGTCTCGTTCTGCTCGTGCGCATCTAACTCTTCCTGAATTGCCTCGGCCCAATTTTCTACCTCGGCACTGTTCATCGCCTCCTGGAATGAATTTGGCGGATTATATTCAGCGAAGTCGATCGATCTCAAACCGTAAGGGTCGATGGATGTTTGCACGGTCCCGCAGTTGTCTGTCATTGCCTAGTTGATTTTTATATTCTTCTTGAGCTTCCAGGCATTCTTCCTTCTGTTGCTGTTCAACGGGTTTTGCCACATCTTCATTTTCGTCCGCTGGAAGGATGTATTCGAATTCTTTGCCTATTTCTAGCCCAAGTTGTGACTTCTCGTTGAATATGACGTCTCTTGATATATATATTTTATTATTCTGTGGATTGTACAAACGGTAATTTATAGAGTCGTTCTGATATCCAACTAAGATCAACTTCGTGGCCTTTGGATCTAATTTCTTGCGAAATTGTTTGTCGATATGCATGTACGCATCCGATCCGAACACTCGAAAATGAGACACATCTGGTGTTTTTCCAAACCAGATCTCGTATGGTGTTTTCTCTTTACCTGTAGCAAGAACTCGGTTGAGCACGGTCACTGCTGTTCCGACTGCTTCGGCCCATAGCGACAGAGGAAGTTTCTTTGCCGTTATCATCGTGCGCGCACTCTCGATGATTGTTCTGTTGTCACGCTCGGCTTTCCCATTCTGCTGGGGAGTGTAAGGTGCCGTGTTTACCATCTCGATACCACGAGGCTCGAGATATCGCTTCATTTCAAGGTTGCAATACTCTCGACTGTTGTCCGTACGTAAAATCTTCATTGGCTTGCCGAATTTGTTGTTGATCAGCTTTTCGTATTTCTGGAAAATGCCGAAAACATCAGATTTGTGTTTCATGAAGTAAAGATATCGAAATTCTGATGCGTCGTCCTTGATGATTATGCAGAATCTTGCATCACCGATCGACTCTGTTGAGAATGGTCCCCACACGTCCGAATGTATGTATTCTCCAGGTTTTGTTTTTCGATTTGTCTCATTCTTCTTGAACGAAAGCCTGTGTGCTTTTCCGAAGGCACACGATTCACAGAAGAAATTGTCAATATCCGCTAATTTCACACCGCGAATCAGCCCCTTTTGCGTCATTTTGCGCAAAACTTTATTGTTTACGTGTCCCATTCGTTCGTGCCAAACACGCAAGTTGACAGTTGACACATTTGCTTCTCTCGCAACACTTGGTTTTCTCACTTTGAATAGCATTCGGTAAATCTGATTGTCTTGTTGCACACCGACACCGAAAGCTTCACCGTCACGGTTAATTGTCACTAGTTTTCCTTTGAACAAGACATCGAAACCTTTATCAGTGCACACGCCAACTGAAAACAAGTTCTTTCGAATCTTCGGAACGTAGAGTACGTTTTCGATTCGAGCTTTACACCATTTATATGAACACAGTGCCACTACCGGTAACTTCGCACACGCCATTGTCCCCGAACGATATCGACTCGCCACTGCTTGATTCGAACTCACTGTACCAGTCCCGTCGGTAAGTGATATGCCTGGACGCACCGCTGTCGGTAATCCAGATATCGCTTGTGTCGACTGCCATGAGTCTTTCTATGACCTCACTATTCGGCACTGTCTCCGATTTCACTTGCTGCTGTTTATGTTCTCTTGTCGAAGCGACGAACGCACACTCACGAGGGTTTTCATTGGCATTGTCAGTGTCCCTTTTCTTTTCCGGCAATCGCGAGCAAGGTGTCCTTTCCTTTTACAATAGAAACACTCGACACTCTTATTTCTATTTTCGTGGTTTTCCTTCATGATCTTGTTTTGATTCGCGGCGAATTTTCTCTTTTTATTCCCGCCCAGACTAAAGGCGGCTAACGCTCGAGTGATGTCATCGTCACCGTCAAGTCTTCTTTCCTCCTTCAATAATCGTTCTAATAGATTATCCAGGGTTTGTCTTTCTTCAGATACACTGTCCCATGCTGTCTGGAGACTACCAAGAACCTTCGCCATTATGGCCGTGTCCGAAATCGCTTCTCCCAGATCCTTCAGTTGAGATGCCATGTTTTGTACTCGGGAGACATGTTGTACTACAGACTCATTTGATTCCATGCGATATCCGTGAAACTTTTGTAGCAATAACATCTTGTTTGACACTGATTTCTGCTCGTGAATTCTCATCAGCTTGTCCCACATTTGCTTGGCTGTAGTGCAATTAAGCATACAGTCGAGCTGGGAATCCTCGATCGACGAGGAAACTATGCACATGGCCGTTGCGTTGTCTTTCACCCACTTTTTGCCATCGGCTGAATCTGCGTCTGCCGACATCACTCGCGCGCCCGTCACGACGTCTTGAATCGAGTTCGCAATAAGCATCGAGTTCATTCGAAATTTCCACGCTTGAAAATTCGAGCCATCAAACTTCTTGATGTTCTTTATTAGAGTTGATACCGCCATATTTTATTTTTCGTTCGATTATTTTTCCGTATGGATTTACCGGTACACTACAGAGCCGACCACGTTTTCCATCGTTTTCTTTCTATCGTTTTCTGACTTCGATAATCGGACGTTACGCAGGCTGCTTGCTTGGGCCCATAACCTGTTGTGATTATTGAAAAGAAGAGGGACGATAGAGTTAAAGAAAAGAAGAGGAAACTTTGATTTATATATATATGCACTTTATTAGGGAATTTTCTTTATATGTACATCTATCGTGGGCAACGGTCACGGATCAACTAAACTGAACATTATTGGGAACGCAAACAATGCGCTCCGGTGCGTGAAACAAAAGAATGAGACGCACGATAACTGTATTTCTCAACACGTTATCTATCGCAATCGTCTTTACATAAACTGCCTCAACCAAAGCTCACACGTTATTTTTGAAACAATATTCTCTCCAAGAACAGAACAAATTGATTTGTATGCTTTTGGGAACCTTTTCCTTGGGTGGGTGCAGTGTTAACTAAATTGTTTATCATGATCCTTCTCAAATATCGTAACTTTAGACCATGTCAAGTCAATTGTAATTTTTAATGGCACCTATCAAATATTAAATAAACGGTGGCGCTTGATGCGTCCTATTAAAAATGATTTGACAAAAACAAAAGAATATTTGAATTATAAGTTTGGTTTATATATTACACAAAAAGCACTTTAAAATTCATTTGTATCTTCTTCTTTTTCTTCAGCCTTTGTCCCGTTCACAAGCGGGATCGGCTCGTCGTGATCGGTTTCGCCATTTGGCTCTATCGAATGCCTGATCTGGGTGCAATCTCGAGGCTTTTAAATCCCCATCTAGCGTATCAAGCCACCGTTGTTTAGGCCTGCCTTTTGGTCGTTTACCATCGACTTCCATGTTCAGACCAATCTTGCCAAGTGAATTCGCCTCTCGCAACTGGCTGTGAGCCCTTCATTCCATTAGTGGGACATCAGTGCATATACTACCGACTCTTTCCTGAAGATGGTAGTTTTCAGTATATTTCGGTTATAATAGTTTTTACAAACAGTTAATAGAAATCTCAGTAAAAAATGTTGTTGTTGAGCACGTGCTTTAAATACAGAGTCTAATTTTTTTTAAAATAACGCCCTCAAGGGGGTCTTCTTAGACCTGGGTAACGGACGAGCAACGCAAAATATACAACACAACCACAAACTTTTGAAGACGGTGTCTGTGGCTAAGCTTGTAACACGTCTCCTGCCTGTTCGGATAGGCTCCGACACAATTGTGCTTGCAAGTGTCGTCACAAAACGTATTGAAACATACGTGGGTTATCTAACCTACAAAAGAACATCAACGGGACGGTTAAATTTTTTTCCGAAAGAGGACAATTATCAGCTTTTGTTAGGAGCACACAGGAATCGTGTACCAGGACCTGCTGAAATTGAGCGAAATACAATGCTCGAAAAACAGCCAGAAAGGGAAACGAAACACGAATGAGTGATATTGCAGCCCGACCGTACCAGCGTACTTTCATCGTTCAGAACACCATCAAAAAATGGGATATGAGGGCTCCTAAGTCCCCATTTACATGATGTTGAACCGGACCAAATGGAGAGCAGCTTACTCCCACGGACCCCCCGTTTGGGGCATAGCACCCAAACATTCAAAAACAAGGACTAACGATTTCGTAAATTTAGCGCACCTAGTCCAGCAATTATCAGGTCAGCTTGCAGAGCTGCGAACGAAGCTACATAGGGTCAACAGGATGTACTGTCGCATTCGTCGTACCCGCCGGATCTGGTCCTTCCTGATTATCACTTATTCTGGCTGAACTTCACTGGACTAATTTCGAGCAAGTGCAAAATTGATTGGATGAATTATTTCGGGTTAAAGACACATAATTAACGGTATTCATTTATAGCCATAGAGATGGATGTGTACCTAACGAAGGATAATATTTTGAAATTTTTCGAGTTGTATTACCTTCAACTAGATAGAACCCGTTCTCATCACCAAAAGATCGTGCAGCATCATCAATGTGAGATCACATCGAGGAACAAACTGCGAATCCAACCACTACATTGTAAAAAGGATTTACAGGTACCAAATCTCTAAGATTCGCAAAATAAAAATCGACCCACTTCGGAAGTTTGAGGTTGGAAAACTATGTATGTGTACATAATGCCAGGCACAGGAAGGAAACCTCTAAACAGACAACTCAAGACAGAACGCAATGCCATAACCGCACACAACAAACAAACCGGACACAAACTGGATATGAAAAAGATCACCACCATCACGATCCGAAGTGGACACCCAGCTAATACCATGGCAGCTATAATAGCCAACAGAATAAGGATCACTGAACCAGAGAGACAACCCATCATCATCAGAAAAGAAGAACTGAGTAGAGGGATTCAGCACACAACGCTGCACCGACGACTAGACGTGACAATACAGAAACTCCAGTAATCTAACACGATATTTACAAAACTCTTACAGGAAAATACAACAGCAACCATCATGGACCTAGAGACCGTACAACATATAAAAAGGAAAAATAAGGTAGAAAATAGGGACAAATTAAAGGCTCTCATAAAGAAAAGCACGGGGAAAACTATCCACCTGCTAACCAGCAATAACCATGTGCGTGAGGAGCTAACACTACTGGGGAAATGGAAAGAAACAATGGAAGTAGGGGAAGGGCAAGGGCATAGCAACTCCTGCGCACAGAAAGAGTACAGGGGATTACTTCTAAACAACTTCCAAAAAATGATCTGGGTGCAATCTCGAGGCTTTCAAATCCCCATCTAGCGTATCAAGCCACCGTTGTTTAGGTCTGCCTTTTGGTCGTTTACCATCGACTTCGATGTTCAGACCAATCTTGGCAAGTGGATTCTCGTTAGCACGAATTGCGTGACCATACCATCGCAGACGCCTCTCTCGCAACTTTTCCACGATCGGTGCAACCCCATAACGATCGCGGATATCCTCATTTCGGATGTGATCTAAACGTGTGACGCCAATAGTCCAACGTAGCATCTTCGTCTCCATTACCGCAAGACGCCGTTCATTGTCTTTTATGGTCGGCCAACACTCAGAACCATAGAGAGCGACTGGACGGACGACATTGCGGTAAATTTTAGATTTGAGACGTTCGTTGATACGTCGATCACAAAGAACACCAGTTGTGGAACACCACTTCGTCCAGGTTGCGTTAATGTGTGAAGCAATTTCATAACGCAGCTCTCCATTGGCTGATAGTGTTGACCCGAGATATTTAAATCGCTCAGTTCTGGGCAGATCACTGCCGCTGGCAGTGATTGTGCCTGTTTCATGGGGGTCGGTCGTCAAAAATTCAATTTTGTTTAAATTCAATCTGAGACCGTGTTGCATGAGGCTATCATTCCATTTTTGAACAAGTTGCTCGAGATCATTTTTGCTATCAGATGCTCGGAAAACATCATCTGCATAAAGCAGTGTGTAGGGCGCTGGACGTTGGATATCCCATGTGACGGTGTCCGTAACAAGAACAAAGAGGAGTGGTGAGAGGGCGCTTCCTTGATGAACACCAACAGAGACACGAACACCTGCCATACTTCGAACTTTACTTTTCGGATCGTGGTAGAGTAATTGAACCCAGCGCACGAGTTCTTCTGGCACGAAGTGTTGTCGTAAAGCATACCAGATGAGTTCGTGTGGTACACGGTCAAACGCTTTCTCTAGATCCAGAAAGGCAATGTAAAGAGGGCGATGCTTCTCACGGTGTTTCTCCATGAGTAACCGCGCAGCGTGTATTGCGTCAGTAGTTCCGCAGTTCTTGACAAATCCGGCTTGATTCACGGTTATTTCAACGATTTCGCGAATACGGTTGTCAAGAATGCGTTCAGCGTTCAAAAATCTTCATGGTATGGGAAAGTAACCGGATCGGACGGTAATTTGAACATTCTGCTGGACTACCTTTCTTTTTCCATATTGGAACAGTGGTACTTTCTTGCCAGTCAGATGATGTTCTTCCTTCCTGAATAACTCGGTTACAGAATTCACTGAGCCACAGTGTTGGGTCCCAGCTCTTCGCTTTCCAGAGCTCAGATGCGATGTCGTCAGGTCCTGTTGCTTTCCCCGTTTTCTTTTGTTTTATTGCCTTCTCGACTTCAGTTGCGCTGACTGGTGGAGCTGGTCCAAATGTCGGCAATGATTGTGGAAGTGGAGGATGAGCAAGTTCTTCAGTTGAAATCTGCTCAAAGTATTCTCGCCATCTATCCGTTGCGGCTCGACGGTTGGTAAGCAAAGTACCGTTCTTGTCATTAACGCAACACATGTGTTCGATATCCTGTGTACGTTCATTACGGCTTTTAGCAAGTCGATACAGATCCCTCTCGCCATCTCAAGTGACCAGTTTATCATAAAGATTTTTGAAATGGTTCGCTCGGGTGACAGCGACCACTTTCTTTGCTTCCCGGTTGGCATTCTTATAAATTTGCCAATTGGCCGATGTTTTATCGTCGAGAAATTTGTGGTAGAGGCGTTTCTTTTCACGAACCTTCATTTCAACATCATCATTTCAAAGCTAAGTATCTTGGTTGATGTACCGCTTACCCGGCTTGGTAACCCCGAGGGTTGCAGAGGCCGCTTTGTGGATCGTGTCTTTCATTTGATTCCATGATTCTTCGACATTCGTAATGGTCGGCAATCGTATGAGTGAGATCGTTTCTTCTTTCTTCTCACCAAATCGCCACCATTTAATGCGTCGCGGACCAGTGCGTTCCTCACGCTGTTTTATCGGTGGCTTAATTCGCTGGACGGCAATCAACGGCCGATGTTGAGGTGCGATGGTCTCATAGGGAACGACTTTACAATCAGTGACAGTGGTAAAATGTTGGCGTCTTATGAGAATATAGTCGATTTGCGTTTTACTGTTTCCACTATAAAATATAGAATGATGAGATAATCGTTTGATGAACCATGTATTCATAAGTACAAGGTTATGGGTGTCCGCAAAATCGATTATACGCTCGCCACCCTCATTGCGCGCTCCGAACCCCTTTCCCCATGGCACCTGTTACCGTCTGCCTTTTCACCCACATGACCATTAAGGTCGCCGGCAATGATTATGTAATCGTCAGCAGGCACGTGACAAGTCTTTTCATCGAGAAGTTGCCATCTGACATCTTTCTCGGCATCATGTCGACCTATCTGTGGTGCATACGCGGTGAAGAAGTGAATAGTGCGATGAGCTGATATAATGGTGAGCTTCATCAGCCGATCATCACATCGTTCGACTTCTTTAATGGCATCACGGAAACTCTCTGAGATGGCAATGCCAACACCATATTGAGTGTTGGGGTTACCAAAATAGAGAAGTTTGTAGCCATTTTTACCGCGTTCGCAGTTTCTTGCAGAGCGCAGATATCAATGCGCCTTTTCCGAAGGGCTGTTGCCAGTTCCTCGGTCTTTCCAGTTAGGGTATCAACATTTAGCGTGCGGACACGTATTTGTCATCTTCAAAAAAGTAAGGGTCGATAATTCCTCACGCCGATATCGCAGCCCATACGGTCACTTTAGGCGAATGTGAAATTAAGCTTCTGACTGGCATCTTGGGGTTTTAATTCTTGTACCAATTGAATTTTGTAGGGGTGCAGCTTTAGGTTTTTGTGCATAATGCGATGTAATGATGATCTATGTACATTTAAAGCACTTGCGCGCTTCCGAATTTAAAGGTTCGGGTCGTCACGAACAGACAGATTAACATTCTCCACGTTTTCTACCGTTCTTAATGACCTAGGTCGCCCGGGTTTTGATTTATCCAGCGTTGTATCAGTCTCTTCAAACTTTTTAACCCAATGTCGAATGAGAGGAATGCTTGGCGCATCATTTAAGTGGCGAAAACCTTGAATATTGCAGAATTTTCTACGCGCTACAGTTGCCGAATCGCCGTTTTTGTAAAACTCTCGCACGCACAACGCGCGTTCTGCTCCCGAGAAACGCTCCATAGCGACTGAATTCCCAAGAGCCGGGCTACCGATTGACATAACCCCCGCGCCCCTCGGATACGTTACGTAAGAAATCCACAAAACCTTTCATACTTGGAGCACCAGTCTTACAGTCCCCGTCTTTTTAAATTCTGGATATCCATCCAACGCTTGTCTTGTCCTAAGTCACCGATTCGAACTTCACACTGGAACAGAAGATAAGTTGAATGAAACTTTGAACTAATTTTAAAGTTAAGACTCCATTTATTAAAAAGCAACTTAGAATAATAAAAATTCACAAATATCACACATAAGAAAGGAAATAGACGAAAAACACAAGAAGTTTGTAGCCTTTCAAAGGACGAGTTTAACCCAAACTCGCGGGAAAGTTTATTTGTTCTTCATGACATAGAAAAGCTTTAACTAAAAGTCTGTAAATAAATTCCATTTATATTAATATCACAAATTGTACAGTAAAATGTAAATTATTTTTTTCCTACATATAAGCACGAATAATGTTAAGATTGAATAGTTAATTTTTCGAAAGCTGCAAACTTTTATTGGCAACAAAATCTTATAAAATTTATCATAATTTTTGTATGCTCTTATTTTTAAGGTTGTTTCGAATTATTAATTCTGTAATCTCTTTTCCCTTGAATAACATTTTAGAATTGTCCTTTGAACTTGTTGCTAAGAAACTAAGCTGCCAGCTAATATGGGAGCAAAAAAAAATGTAGCTACGAATCGCCATAAATTTTTAGTATTAATTATTTCAATGGGAAAAGAGACTACCAATTTTTAGATCATATTTAACTCCAATCGTGCACAATCATAACAATGTTGATGACAGTTTCCAAGTTTATTCATTTTGTTCACATAAACATTCATAAAGGCAATTGCATTTTGTTTGTCCTTCAGACTGCGTTTTTTTTGTTGCATGAATTCGGGCTTGCCCAATTATGTGTAATGGTTTTACCTAGAATTTGCTCTAATGGCTGAAATATATTAAATCAAATTTGTCTTCGGGTGCCTAGGTTCAACCGAAATAGACAGTTTTCAACCTACATTAATTTAAATTTAATTTTTCCCGGAGCTATTGACAAGCAATTTACAAAAGTATCCTTAAATCTTTAAATGCCAGAGAATCTTTCTCTGCTTTGAACGCAAGACTGTTTTGCTGTGAACACAGACGTATACCTTTGTATGAATTCAGCCCTGAAAAACATTGTGAAGAATACACAATTGTCGCAGGTATAAAAGGAGTTCTACCTATGATTTTATATCCTCCTCGACAATACTTCATATTATCAATATTTCTGTAAACTTTTGAGGCTTTATTCACGGCTGACTAGATGTTCGACGTAACATATCGTTCAATAAGTCCCGGGACTAACTATGAAAACAACATTTTATCGGCAAAATTCTTTATTATTCATCAACATAATCTCCTTCAAGTGTAATACAATCATTCCAACGCTTCTCAAACTTTTCAATGCCATGTTTGTAGAACGATTTATCTTTTGACTCAAAATGAGCCTCAGTAGCAGCGATCACCTCCTCATTTGAGCCAAATCTTTTTCCCTGGAGCATCTTTTTGAGATCCGCAAAGAGCCAGTAGTCGCTGGCGGCCAGATCCGGCGAGTACGGAGGATGAGGAAGCAGTTGGAAGCCTAATTCGTTGAATTTGGTCATCGTTTTGATTGACTTGTGGCACGGTGCGTTGTCTTGATGAAAGATGACTTTCTTCTTCTTCATGTGTGTCAAACGATCCAATAACACCATGTAGTAGCCGCTATTGATGGTTTTTCCTTTTTCGAGGTAGTCAATGAAAATTATACCATTCGCATCCCAGAATACGGACGCCATCACTTTGCCGGCCGACTGTTGCGTTTTTGAACGCTTCGGGCGGCTTTCACCGGTCGTACGCCATTCAGCTGACTGCCGACTTGACTCCGGAGTGAAATGGTGAATCCATGTTTCGTCCACTGTCACATATCGACGGAAAAAATCCAGTTTATAGCGAGTAAACAGTGCCAAACAGCTCTCCGAATCATTGATACATTGTTGCTTTTGTTCCACTGTGAGCAAACGCGGCACCCATTTGGAAAAAACCTTTTTCATAGCCAATTTTTGGTGCAAAATAGTAAATGCACTATCAGTTGATATGTTCACCATCTTAGCTATCTTGCGCACTTTCATTTTGCGGTCACCCATCACGATTTTCAATACTTGCTTGGTGTTTTCGGGAGTTACTGCCTCATTTGGCCGACCCGAACGTTCCGCATCATTTGTCTCAGCACGACTGCGTTTCAAGTCAGCATACCACCGATAAATGGTTGTTTTCGACGGAGTAGAGTCCGGATAATGTTTTTCAAACCATTGCTGAACTTGAACAGTGTTTTTTCCCATTAGAAAACAATGTTTTATCAACACACGAAAATCGTTTTTGATCCATTTTTTCACGATTGCAAAGGTAGCGTCACTTTAACCACTATAGCTTTCTTAGTTATGTTTCGAATTACATTAAATTTTGACACATCTTATCTGAAGGTTGGTACTTCTGAACCTTGGTATATAAATGGCATTATTAGCGCCATCTCTACGCTAGTCCCGGGACTTATTGAAAGATGTGTTACATAGTCTTTAACCCATAAGATATCACTGCCAGGATACTTAACGTTATGAATTGGCTATAAGAATGAACTCTCTGTACATCTAGTATTTCCACATCCTTTAAAGTTAAACCAGAAGAGATAAAGTAAAGAAAAATTAAAAAAGGCAGAGTGTGCTGCTGTTCGCATAAAACGCTTAGTGATATATTTTTATCATATCTATCAGTAAAAATAGTTGCATAAATTGTAAGTTAAGAATGAATGAATTGTGTATAAGATTTTTATCACAGTAGAAGAAAAACCCTAAAATACCTTTTGTATTCTAAAAATAGATACATTTCCTGGAAAATGCAGAAAAAATAAAAATTTTCTAATGAAACACCTTTTTTTGATTTCAACAATAAAGTTATCCTTTTAAACATTGACATTGAAGTGTGATTTTAATTTTTTTAAGTTTGGTTCCTGAATTGTTTTTCTATTTTCACTTTGGCATTACGATTACAAAGGAGTGATTTTGTTATCGCATGGTTTTTGTTTGTTTTGCATGTAAAGGGAACATTCTCGTGTTTTTATTACACATAAAATCTACATAGAACTAGCCACAGAATTTTGCGAATGTAAAATCTAGATTGATTTAACATGATTTTTCGTCAATGAAGTCATATTTATAGAATTTATAGAACTGCCTGCATAGCTGCCTGCTCGTCCCTTGTTACCGGCTGTTCGCTCGGTATCTCGTTGATTGCCCAAAACCTCTTGACCAGCCTATCCGTGCTGTCTTCAGTAGCGATAAATGTCAATATGCCCTCTTGATTGGACCGAGTAAAATCCAGCCAAATCTGGTATTCACTGCACAAAGAGATCCCCTTTTGAACCCTGCTAACACGATCTCGTTGTAGGTGTCTGCTCCAAGCAGAATATCGATTCGCCCTGGAGTTCCGTATTGGAGATCAGCTAATTTTTTAACTGATAGTCCCGCTGGTAGCTTGACTGGGGTTTCGGTTGACGAATGCAAGTTCGTTATGGTCGGTAGTACTAAAGTGGACACGTTGGTTGTGAAGTCTTTGCCTTGATCACTAGCTCCACACTGCCTCTACTCTGCAGTCTTGTACCTGCTCCGACCCCGCATATATGTATCTTTGAGAACCGCCTTCGTAGACCAAGCAATTGAACCGCTGATTCCGTGATGAAACTCCTTTGCGATCCAGAATCTAGTAAAGCTCTCAAAGTCACAAATTTGCCCGAAACACTCTGTACATCAACTCGAGCGGTTCCGAGTAGTACTGTTTGATCCTGCGTTCCATCCCCAGCCAACAACGCTTGGGTAGCCGGGATGAATGGTTAAGCATCGACTGTCAATTTTTTTGAAATGCTTGTGATTTCACTGTTATGTAGTAACGAATGGTGCTTCTTCGAACATGTCCGGCACCTGCTACTCGAAGGGCATTGGTTGACGCCATGTCCCTTCCTCAAGCAGTTAAAGCACAAGTTTTGTTTCCTTGCTTCATTTTTCCGTTTTTGCTCGTTAATCTCTCTGAACTTATCGCACTGATTCACGTAGTGGTCCTTGGTGCAAATGCTGCATGCCTTTGTCGTTGTAGTCGTCAGTGAGTCAACCTTAGAAGTTTTCCGAGGAATGTTCAACGCCTCGAGTGTTTAAAAACCAATTCGAATTTATTAACTTAAACTTTAAACTTTAACTTTAAAAACCTTTTACTTTAAAAAACCTTTTCAAATATTACAAATTACTTTAGGTGTTTACACCGCCGCGGTTGGAACAGAAGAGACCGGCTTCTTTCCATGCGGTCCTTACTGTCCCAACCAACGGCATTTTTCCACCGCTAATTCTCCACTCGCTTGGTGCGTTCTAAAAATGAGTGAGTGGAGAGTTCCGCGCCATCTACCCGTCCGCATCCGCAACATTCGAAATAAATTTCGAATGCTGCAGATCCTGCCGCGCCACATCACTCCGCCCCCAGACGAAACCTAGGGGGTTTCAGCGACGGATGTTCTCCCCTCTCGAGAACGCGGTACGGGCCCTCATAGGGAGGCTGCAGCGGCTTCCGGACGGCATCCGTCCTGATCAGCACGTGCGTGCATGTGTCCAGTTCCTTGGGCGAACAGGCAGGTGTGGACGAGTGTCGAGTGGGTGGTGGCGCTTTGATGCGTCGGAGATTGTCCCTCAGCAGACGCACCAACCCCAACTCCGTGAGACCCGATCTCTTGTCGAAGACCGGATCGCTTGGGAGTCTTGGGTTCTCCCCGTATACCAGCTCCGCGGGGCTGGCAGCTAGCTAGGGGTGCATCTTGCTGAGGAAATGCCAAAAGTGTAGCATCGGCCAGTTGCTGTCGGGATTTATTGAACGCGCGGACAGCCTCTTCAGATCACACAATCTTTCGTGTGTCTTTTGTTTTGGGGCCAGACAAGTACGCGTTCAAAACGGACTGGTGATGGGCGGCCTTGGGCAGGAAACGACGGTAGAAATTTAGCATGCCCAAGAACCTCCTCAACTCCCTCGCTGTTTTTGGACGCGGGAAGCTTGTGATTG
This sequence comes from Hermetia illucens, assembly GCF_905115235.1. Classification (NCBI taxonomy): domain Eukaryota; kingdom Metazoa; phylum Arthropoda; class Insecta; order Diptera; family Stratiomyidae; genus Hermetia; species Hermetia illucens. The sequence goes on from NC_051850.1 coordinate 189,125,162, forward strand.
CTTGCACCTTGTCTGGGTCGGGCTGTATTCCTTCAGAGGAAATGGAGTGGCCGAGGAATCTCACCTGTTGTTGAAGGAATTTGCATTTCTCAACGTTTAGGACTAAACCGGCCTCAAGGAGACGTTGAAAAATGCACTCGAGATGGGCTAAGTGCTCAGACTCAGTGGAAGAAGCGACCAAAATATCATCCAAATAGACGAAACAGAAATCGAGGTTTCGCAGGACTGAGTGAATGAACCTTTGAAAGGTTTGCCCCGCATTGCACAATCCGAAAGTCATTCGGGTGAACTCGAAGAGTCCAAAGGGTGTGCATATTGCCGTCTTTGGAATGTCTTCAGGAGCTACTGGGATTTGGTGGTATGCCTTGGCTAAGTCCAAGGTCGAAAAGATGCGGTAATTCGCGAGGTGATGCGCAAAGTCATGGAGGAGTGGAATTGGATATCGGTCAGGAACAGTCTGTGCGTTTAGCCTTCTGTAATCCCCACAGGGACGCCATTCGCCATTTGGCTTAGGGACCATATGTAAAGGGGAAGACCAACAGCTGTTTGAGGGCCTGCAGATACCCTGTTGAACAAGTTGTTCAAATTCTTTCCGCGCGATAGCCAGTTTCTGTGGTGGTAGAGGACGCACCTTCGAGAAAATCGGGGAACCAGTAGTATTTATGTGGTGCTGCACATTCTGCTTCACTGGTTTCGAGAGACTACACTCAGTAGTAATCTGGCTGAACTTTTGGAGGATTGTCTGAACACGAGAGTCGGTGATGTCTTCCAAAAGAACGGAAAGGTTATTGTCAGCGTGAGATACCATTTGGCCCGACGAATTAAGGTTGGTTGTGGGGTCTATAAGGGACTTATTTTCCAAGTCCACCAGCAACCCATAGTGACACAAGAAGTCTGCGCCTAATATGGGGAAGCTGACATCCGCCAGGATGAAACGCCACGAAAACGTCCTACGCAAGCCAAGACTCACGTCCACTTGCCTGTACCCGTAAGTATTGATGCGGGAGGAATTTGCTGCCGCCAGTTTGAGGGGTTGTGGATATCAAGTCGCTCTAGCTGCGACGGCTTCCGGAGGTCACCCAGGCGATACTAGTTTGCGTTTCCGGTTCCTTGGACACATGCACGCACGTGCTGATCAGGACGGATGCCGTCCGGAAGCCGCTGCAGCCTCCCTATGAGGGCCCGTACCGCGTTCTCGAGAGGGGAGAACATTTCTTCCAGCTCGAGATCGGTGGTCACAAAAAGGCGGTCTCTTTGTCCAGGCTGAAACCCGTGTGCGCCCCGAAGCAGCGTCGTGTCCGCTTTGTGGATTAACGGGGAACGAAGTTCCGGGATCCGTCGCCGAAACCCCCTAGGTTTCGTCTGGGGGCGGAGTGATGTGGAGAGTTCCGCGCCATCTACCCGTCCGCATCCGCAACATTCGAAATAAATTCTTTTACTCAGTGAATTTAAAACAGAAGATACTGTTGTTCGAATTCATAAGTTCAAAGAATATTTTTCATCAACCGGTATCCGGCTAGCCCTGTAGTAAGGAACTCCAGACATCCCGGTTTTTCATATTCGTAGAAACTGTCTGTGGTCCTGGCCTACGCCATTGCTTCATCTGAGACAGGGTTTGCCTCGTCTTCTTTTTCTACCATAGATCTTGACTTTCCGGACTGTATTATCCTTATCCATGCGGATTAACAGACCCGCCCATCTTAACCTATTGTGCCGGATTTTCTCCACAACCAGACGAACATGGTATCACTCATAAATTGGGTCGTTATGTGTGCCCCAGAATCGTTAATTTACCTCTGGGGAGCCAAGAATTCTTCTAAGGATTTTTTACATGAATGAGGCTAAAAGCTATTGTTAGGAACCCCTTTGTAGAGTAAAGCCTTTGACCCTATGGACTTTTCGAGTGGAGGAGTTTTTATAAACTATAATAGGCTCTGTTGGCTACAAAAAACCATGTGCTGATTTCGTTGTCCCAGCTTTTATCGGTTATGATTTTCGAATCTAGATAGGATGTTGATGTTGTTTCTTTAGTTTTTTAACGTTGCTCCCAAGGCTGTCGTACAGAAGATCGCAGTCCAAATCTCACTGTTGGCAGTGGGATTTGTATCGTGATTTGACGTCGGATACCTGTGATTTGACTGAGGTCCTCATTCACAGCTGAGTCGACTGGTATCCGACGTCAAATCACGATACAAATCCCACTGCGACCAGTGAGATTTGGACCGGGCGTATGTGGCTGTAGCTTCATTCTGCTGACTTATTGTTAAAACTTCCGCGCCTGGTGCTTTGCTTCCTATACCTTTTAAGTTCACAGCCTTGTTGATTCTTTCAGGTTTCTTTTTCTGTCTGTGACGCTGCATCTCCATTCGACAAAGTTTGTGATAGGTGTCCACGTTCTTTGAAATTGCAGCATTGCTCGGTATGCAGCAGCCGCTCCCTTTTTTTCGCGCCTGGGGCCAAATATGTGTGTGGCCGTTTCAATGATAACATTTTTCAGGTGATTGTCAAGATCATTTATCGATCTCCAAGACCTCTCTTAGCTACAATAATTGTGGCATCCATTTCTCTCTTATTAGGGGCATACATTTTTGCCATGCCAACTACATTCGAACGGTCCGAGTCTACGGCTATATTAAGACTGAGAGGTGGCAGCATTCAATTATCACATGGTCAATTTGGTTGAAAGCGGCCCCGTCTGTGGAGGCCCACGCTTTTTTGTGGACCGCTTTCCGCGCAAATGAAGTATTTCCAAAAATCATTTCGTGTGGCACTGCTAGTCGAATAATCCGCAGTCTGCTATCGTTGATGTTTTAATTTAAGGTATGGGGAGCGAACGTATCGCCTGAATACGGACTCCGTCCCTACTTGACTGTTAAAATCTGCAAGTATGATTTTGACATCATACTTGGCGCAGCCTTTGGGAGTCCGTTTGCCTCTTAGAAGGTATTCTCCTATGTTTTCAAAACCGATAACAGCAAGTTTCATTTTTTTGGCTGCATAGGAAATCTACTCTGAGCACATGGTTTACCGGATGCCCTCTATAACATCTGGTATAATAGCTCTTCGTCAGGAAATTTTTTTTAACGTTGTGGCATCAGCTTTATTTTCTTCTTATTATTATTTTTATACAGGGAGCGCACGTTCCATGAGAAAATGCGGAAATCGTTCGTATGTCTTCATCAGCGGGTCCTTCGTTGTAAAATCCATCTAGTCCGAGCTTCCTTTTGTAATAATTGCTTTCTGTCTAGTCTCCTCTATCCAATCCCCAACCTGGAGGATCAATTGGCAATATTTGTCATATATTCATCCTTCTCGACTTGCAGTTCTCCATTAAGTAAGAACTCCCAGTGATCATCGCCTGAGGGTGGTGTTAACACGCGTTTCCCAGGTCTTATGCTCATTTTCGCCGGGAAACTTTAGTGCTTATTAGTACCACATATTACCAAATACTTTTCTGCCAAATAAAAAATAGAAATCAAGCTGGAAAGACTGACTAAGTCGATAAGAACGCCTATCTCGCAGACGCGCACATACTGCACTGCAATGGTGCCCTAATTGCAAATAAGCATCGAATGGGTGCAAGCACGAGACGTGTTTCACTACGGAAGCTGACATATTACCGCCTACCATGAAAAATACAAAAAATTGAAATAATGATGTGAGAACCAATGTGAAATTATTCATCAGAATTGTCGACAAGGATTATCAAACTCTTTTTGAGCCTTACCTCCCCTATGTTCCACCCAATATAAGAAATAAGACAAGTTTCGAAAAGTACTGATCGAGCCCTTTTATCGATACCCCAAATGACTATATTCTGTGGAAAAAAATGTACACCCCGCTTTCGCATATATGTGGAACCCCCCTTCAAACTCAACATAAAATGGCGCTAGTCGCTGTATGTAAAGAGACACACAGACCACATGTCCTCACCAAATTGTGTGACAATCGGTTCGGTCATTTGTCACGAAATCAGGTGTGACAGGCAGACGAACATTCAATCAATTTTAATAAGGTTTTGTTTCACACAAAACCTTGAAAATGTACCCTCAAACCCTCATAAGCAATCAATAAGTCACCTGGGAAAGTAAAATTCGACCCAAACAAGCCCTTTAGGGTTAGCCGGATATTCTTACTGCTTTCTGAATTCAACTTTCAGGAGCAAAGAAAATCGCTGCCATTAGGGACGTAAAATTCGTGGAAAATTCCTTGAACAACGGAAAGACATCGTAGGTAAGAATACACAAAACAAAAGGTTCTCATCCATTCCTCCTCCACATTCGTATAAGACTTTCACATAAGGACGACCACGAACTAATGCAATTGTCCCTTCACGACGTGGACCTGTTGAAAAGATTATTATCTTCACAAATTCAATGCAGAAAATTGAAAAGTCACTGCTGACTATGTTTGCCAATTTCAATGTATTTTAACAGTTTTTGTTGTCGTCAATCGCGTTCAGATGCTTATCTTTAAACCGGTACAAATCGGATTTTCTTCTTTGTTACTTTACGTATCACAATGTAATAAATATACTTTTACTTTTTTTTATGTTGTGTTCACCGCCGCGGTTGGAAACAGAAGAGACCGGCTTATTTCCATGCGGTCCTTACTGTCCCAACCAACGCCATTTTTCCACCGCTAATTCTCCACTCCCTTGGTGCGTTCTAAAATGAGTGCGTGGAGAGTTCCGCGCCATCTACCCGTCCGCATCCGCAACATTCGAATGCTGCAGATCCTGCCGCGCCACAGACCGGGAAAACATGGGAAATCAGACATAAATGAGATTAGAGCTGCAAAAAATATGATGAGGCTATCGTGGGCCAAAATAATGCGGCACTTAAGCAAGCTACGTGCTCCAGCCAGATTCTAAAACGAGATCCTCAATGAAAAAAGCAATGTTGAAAACATCAACAACAAGGGCAGGGAGAAACTAAACGTAGATCGAGGAAATCACAAATTGGATGAGCAATTTTCACAGACCTACGTGAATTCAGTCACTGAACAATTCGAGAATACGATTTTTGGATGCCAGACCATCTCCAGGAACAAATACAAAACTGACGGACCCATTGAACGCCGAAAAACTCCACCATTGGTTGGTTGGACAGACTTTACTGTCACTTCATTTCATTTAGAGTTTTTGCAAACTTTTACATGAAAACCTATCAACTAGACTTTACTATGGCCTACATTAGCGGACTAATAGACACAACCGTACATATACAACTACCTAAAATTCCTGGAAAAGATGAAAACAAACGGGTTTTATTTTTTTGAGAATTGTGGGGTCCTAAGTCCGCATCAACTTAATGCTGGACCGGGCCAAATGGGGAACAAAATACTCCCTCTTTGCTGGTCCACGGACCCCTCGCTTAGGGCTTGCACCCAAACTTTACAAAAATGTCAGGCGATGACGGCTTTACGGTTTCTTACCAAGGCAGAGGCAAATCGTCGCCCGGTCCAGCATTAAGTTGATGCGGACTTAGGACCCCACAATTCTGGCCAAGCTCTGGTCAATAAAGCGGATTTGCACTCAATATAATTCGTAGCCATGTCGTGTTCTGCGAATTCTATAAAGGAGCACTCAACATCTGCGAGCCGCTTCGGTCACGCTGCTCCCAGGGCAGGGGTGAGGCAGCGTCTGACGATTTGCCTCTGCCCTGGTAAGAAACCGTAAAGCCGTCATCGCCTGACAAATGGAACTGCTTTAAGCTAAATTTATTCATTTGAATGAACACACAGTATATCGGGAACCATTTGATCCATTCTTTAGTCCAAGATCTTCCAAAATTTAAAGGTTAAATATCTTTTTTGCAATCTAAGGTCTAATATCTTAATTCATTTTTAATTGACTTAATTACTGCTTCCTCACGGCAAAAGAGCTGAAGATTGCCCACAACAATATTTTCTTGTAGTCCTTTGCAGCCACTTGTACCTTGGATCGATACTGAGGGTATCCTTAGGATGGGCGGAAGGAGGATAAACTATGCATTGCTGGGAGAAGAAATCAAGCATCCTGCGATCTTACAAAACGGAACATTTAAAGTTATTAACTCAAGGAGCTCACCTTCAAATACTACATGGAGGTGTTCAAATAACTTTGACCACATTACGGCTGAAATACTGGATAACAGAAGGGCATTCGCTGGTAGCAAGAAAAATTGCGAACTCTTGGCCGCGTTCGAGAGAAGAATCCTCCGAAGAATTTTTGGCCCCCTACATGAGAATGGACGATTTCGTAGCCTACACAATGACGAAATGTGTTGTGGATAAAATTCGGCTCAATAGGTTATGGTGGGCGGGTCACTCAATCCGTATGGATGAGGATGATCCCACCCGAAAAGTCTATAAGGGCAATATCTATGGTAGAAAAAGAAGACGAGGCAGACCCTGCCTAAGATGGAGCGATGGCGTAGGCCAGGACGCCAGACAGCTTTTAGGGATATGGAATTGGTGGACCTCGGCACAAAACCGGGATGTCTGGAGTTCTTTATTAAGGCAGGCCTAGACCGGATACCGGTTGTTGCGCCGTTGATGATGGTGATGAATTACTTAATTAGAAGAGAGTAATTATTGTCGAGGACGATGTTCAATCCTTTTGTTTTGCCGACGTTTGGAGATGAACGAACTCCCATAAGAGTTTAGTTTATTTGAATTAATAACCTCATTTGAAAACTTCGGCATTTTTCCACGGGATTTCGTCGCCGTATTGAATTATATGCTTTGCCTTTATTGGTCGGGTATGTTGATTACGGGACCTTTTGGCGCATATTGCTTCCTTGATGTGCTCTGTATCCTGTTGTTCGTCTCCAAGCCTGTGATGCTGTAGAATCCATTTTCTCTTTAGCGTCCTTGATTTGCGGTTGTCTCATTTTTATTGCTGTGTCCCTGGTTTATTGTTATTAATCTCTATTTCCGTAAAAGATTCACTTTCTGCGTGGCCTGTGCGTTATTGTTATCAACTTGTAGTTTCAAGTTTCCCTTTTCCAATAGTGTTGAAAGATCTGCCATTCAGTTTGACACATATTCTTTTGTTTTTTTTTGTGCGTACACGGAGGTGGAAAATCTTAGAAAAACACGTCCGCCGCCCTAACGGCGGAACTACAGCAGGCGCGTGTGGGATTCACACCCACTAAAAGCCACCAACGGTCTCTCCAGCCCCGCGGTACCACCATTGAGGTATTACTTCGCGGGGTATGTTTGCTCTTAGGCACTCATCCTTCTCCTATTTGCAGCTTTCCTCCTTCTTTGTTCGTTCAGCAACTCCTCCTGCATTTGGATGATTGCGGAGCCAACCGCAAGCCACTTCTCCTCGGACTCCAACATCTCAGTGACCAAGCTCTCCGGGGTCCCGCTCCTGCCCAGCACCTGGTTTAAGCTCCTTCTCTCCATCGCAAATCGTGGGCAGTGAAACATCACATGCTCTGGATCCTCCGGTATACCATCGCATCTGGGACAATTCGGAGAATCATTCAACCCAAAGCGGTGCAGATACTGCCTGTAGCAACCACCGTGCCCCGTGAGGAACTGGGTAATGTGGTAGTTGGTCTCCCCATGTTTTCGCTCAAGCCACATCCTAATGTTGGGAATGAGCCTGTGCGTCCACCGACCTTTCGTAGACTCGTCCCATCTGCGTTGCCAGAGATCAAGTGACTCTGACCTTGCCGCATTTCTACGCTGTGCATGCCCCTCCGTACGTCTTGTGTTGTACAGGAAACTCATTTCTTTGGCCAGAATGTCAACCGGGATCATGCCTGCCACCACCAATACTGCCTCATCTGATGTGGTTCTAAAAGCACTGCAAACCCTCAAAGCCATCCGCCGGTAAACATATTCTTGTTGTGGGGCTGATAGTGTCTCTCCAAAAACCACTTAGTGGGTTATAGTCATCGGATTGATCATGTTGTGGTATGTTACGTTGCTAGGAAGAAGTCGCAGTTCGTCGTCTTTTACCTTTGTTCTTGATCTTCTAAACGAAAAACTCAAATCATCCTCTTTAAGGTTTTGTGTAAAACAAAAATTCGTGGAAAGATGGGAACTTTAAACCCTCAGGCATACAGTGAGTTACATCATTCAACCTTGAATTTATGGAAAATTCCAATGTATGCAAAAGGGGGTGTAATTTTTTTCACCAATTATAGTGATGTGGGGTATCAAGTGAAAGATCTCTGTTAGTACTTTTCGAAACCAGTCTTAGTTTTAATATTTGTTGAAAAGATGGGGAGTGTAGGCGTCGAAAATGATCATTTCTTTCATGGACCCATTGTCAGAAAGTATCCCATCGAAAAACCTGAAATCAAGAGGCTGCTATTATATGGTGCCTAGGCTACGAAATACTCTCCATGTTCAAATGAAGTTACTATTATTATCTATTATTATAAGTGATGGTAATTGACGACAAAACCCCTTTAAGATCATCTTAGAATCACGAAATGCTTCGCAACAATGTAGGCTATGATATGGAGCATGATCCTACCAAGTATGGTGGAAATCGCACTATTACTAACAAAGTTGTCGCGTCTGTGCAAATTCAAGACTTTGAATGTCAGTATCACGCGATACTGAATATTCTCACATAATATATGCATATATTACATGCTAGGTACTAGTGGGACAAATTTTGTTATAAAAGAAATCCACAAAACCTTTCATACCTGAGGCATCCAGCTTTCCGTTTCCCGACTTGTTTGCTTATTACCCTCATATCTAGAGAGGTTATCTCATCATCTTTTTCAGATGCCTTTGTAAATTGTAGATTCTTTCAATGTTATTCAACTTTGTCAAGGATTTGTTATCCCTTTTTACATTCAATCGTGTCCATGTATCATATTGAGAACCCCGTCAATGTGCCCCATTCGCCCAGTTTATTTTCCCTATTTTCCAAGAAAATTTTGCAGGGTGCCTTGTCTTTATTTATATAAGCTGCATTTTACTGTTTTCTGAGGGGTGTAGCTGAATCTGCTCCATTGTTCGAGCAGATTCAGCATTCCACAACAATGAGGAAATATGCCCGTAGACCTCGCGGAATAAAGATACAATGCAGGAGAGGCGAAAACAAAGAAAGTGATCAAGAATCCGAGCCACGGCAACAAAGTCTGCTAACTTGTCAAGGCTCTTTACGGGCTGCGCTAGACAGTGTGCCAGAGGCAAGAAAAACAGAATCAATGATGATACCGGCCCATATTTCTACACTGTTGTCGTTATTAGTGTTAAACTACATGCTAAGACTTACAGTGCCCAAAAAATCGTGAAAAATTGAAATTGATTCTTCTTTCTCTTCTTTTTCTTCAGCCTTTGTCCCGTTCACAAGCGGGGTCAGCTCGTCGTGATCGTCTTCGCCATTTGGCTCTATCGAATGCCTGATCTGGGTGCAATCTCGAGGCTTTCAAATCCCCATCCAGCGTATCAAGCCACCGTTGCTTAGGTCTGCCTTTTGGTCGTTTACCATCGACTTCGATGTTCAGACCAATCTTGGCAAGTGAATTCTCGTTTGCACGAATTGCGTGACCATACCATTGAAGACGCCTCTCTCGCAACTTTTCCACGATCGGTGCAACCCCATAACGATCGCGGATATCGTCATTTCGGATGTGATCTAAACGTGTGACGCCACTAGTCCAACGTACCATCTTCGTCTCCACTACCGCAAGACGCCGTTCATTGTCTTTTATGGTCGGCCCACACTCAGAACCATAGAGAGCGACTGGACGGACGACATTGCGGTAAATTTTAGATTTGAGACGTTCGTTGATACGTCGATCACAAAGGACACCAGTTGTGGAACGCCACTTCATCCAGGTTGCGTTAATGCGTGAAGCAATTTCATAACGCAGCTCTCCATTAGCTGATAGCGTTGACCCGAGGTATTTAAATCGCTCAGTTCTGGGCAGATCACTGCCGCTGACAGTGATTGTGCCTGTTTCATGGGGATCGGTCGTCAAAAATTCAGTTTTGTTTAAATTCAATCTGAGGCCGTGTTACATGAGGCGATCATTCCATTTGTGGACAAGTTGCTCGAGACCATTTTTGCTATCAGATGCTAGGAAAACATCATCTGCATAAAGCAGTGTGTAGGGCGCTGGACGTTGGAGATCCCATGTGACGGTGTCCATAACAAGGACAAAGAGGAGTGGTGAGAGGGCACTTCCTTGATGAAAACCAAAAGAGACACGAAGCGGTTTTGATACACCCGCCATACTTCGAACTTTACTTTTCGGATCGTGGTATAGCAATTGAACCCAGCGCACGAGTTCTTCTGGCACGAAGTGTTGTCGTAAAACATACCAGATGAGTTCGTGTGGTACACGGTCAAACGCTTTCTCTAGATCCAGAAAGGCAATGTAAAGAGGGCGATGCTTCTCACGGTGTTTCTCCATGAGTAACCGCGCAGCGTATATTGCGTCAGTAGTTCCGCAGTTCTTGACAAATCCGGCTTGATTCACGGTTATTTCAACGATTTCGCGAATACGATTGTCAAGAATGCGTTCAAAAATCTTCATGGTATGGGAAAGTAACCGGATCGGACGGTAATTTGAACATTCTGCTGGGCTACCTTTCTTTTTTCATATTGGAACACTGGTACTTTCTTGCCATTTAGATGGTGTTCTTCCTTCCTGAATAACCCGGTTAAAGAATTCACTGAGCCACAGTGTTGGGTCCCAGCTCAGATGCGATGTCATCAGGTCCTTTCCCCGACTTCATTTGTTTTATTGCCTCCTCAACTTCAGTTGCGCTGACTGGTGGAACTGGTCCAAATGTCGGCAATGATTGTGGAAGTGGAGGATGAGCAAATTCTTCAGTTGAAATCTGCTCGAAGTATTCTCGCCATCTATCCGTTACGGCTCGACGGTTGGTAAGCAAAGTGTCATTAACACAACAGAAGTGTTCGATATCCTGTGTGCATTCATTACGGCTTTTAACAAGTCGATACAGATCTCTCTCGCCATCCCGAGTGTCCAGTTTATCGTAAAGGTTTTTGTAATGGTTTGCTCGGATGACAGCGACCGCTTTTTTGCTTCCCGGTTGGCATTCTTATAAATTTGCCAATTAGCAGGCGTTTTATCGTCGAGAAATTTATATTAGAGGCGTTTCTTTTCACGGACCTTCATTTCAACATCATCATTCCAAAGCCAAGTATCTCGGTTGATGTACCGCTTACCCGGCTTGGTGACCCCGAGGGTTGCAGAGGGCGCTTTGTGGATCGTGTCTTTCATTTGGTTCCATGATTCTTCCACATTCGTAATGGTTGGCAATCGTATGAGTGAGACCGTTTCTTCTTTTTTCTCACCAAATCGCCACCATTTAATGCGCTGCGGGCCAGTGCGTTCCTCACGCTGTTTTATCGGTGGCTTAATTCGCAGGACGGCAATCAACGGCCGATGTTGAGGTGCGATGGTCTCATAAGGAACGACTTTGCAATCAGTGACAGTGGTAAAATGTTGGCGTCTTATGAGAATATAGTCGATTTGCGTTTTATTGTTCCCACTATAAAATGTGGGGAGATGAGACAATCGTTTGATGAACCATGTATTCATAAGTACAAGGTCATGGGTGTCCGCAAAATCGATTATACGCTCGCCACCTTCATTGCGCACTCCGAACCCCTTTCCCCAATGGCACCTGCTACCGTCTGCCTTTGCACCCACATGACCATGAAATTGATTATTAGCAAAAAACACACAAATCATCATTTTGTCACAAATTTTAACTTCTCTAGACGTAGCGAAATCGAAATCGCTAGTTTTAGTTTTTATTTTGTTCAAACATTAACTTAAAATCAAATTTGGATTTTTTTGCAGGACCTCGGCGATTTCAACATAGCAACATCATCGTTACACGCCTTAAGCAGCAGTATGGCTGCTTCTCGAACTGATAAGCCTAGTCCACACTCTTCACCACGTCCTTCACGCCGATGTACCACGCCAAATATAGCAGCCGTGCAAAATGACCTCTACTCAGTGAATCAAAATACGATGCAGTCGACGATACCATCAATAGCTGCAGCTTCATCTGGACATTCTCAACAAATTCAACAGGCGGCGCTTCCCAATCACCTAGTTCAACCGATACACCCAACTGCGCCACCTCTTAGCCCAGCAACTTCAAATCTGAGTTCTAGCTCGGCAAAAGCGGGAGCTTCGAAGGCGTCTAATCTGAATAGGATGAGTGCCCCGATGATGGGTGCTGTTACGTCCAGCAGTTCTGGGCAAGTTGGGAATAAAGTTCTTAATAAAGCGTTGTCCGCTGAAAGCAACGATGCTATTAATCATCACTGTACCGACTTGCTAACGGGCCCGCCTATAGCGTCCACAGTCGCGATTGCACCACCATTGCCACCAAGAAAGACTTCTCCAGGTGTAGAGAGTTCTGTGAATCGTTCCCTGAAACCACAAAATAATGTTTCGGCAGCATCGAGTCTCTCCGACCTATCCGAAAACTCAACGTGCCAAACAGTTAATCAATGCCGTAGTACTGAAAATATCGCGACAACTTATGAATTAGATGTTCCAAGAACGACAGCTCCTCCAATACCACGTCACCAGCAAGCTCGCAATATTGATACGATCGCTAACGAACTTCGAAATCAACGAATTGCCGTTATCGAGGACGATGTAGATAAAGTCATTGTCGGTCCGGCAGAAACGATAACTGGAATCATCGATACAAGACCACTAGAGGCCCGAAAACCGATAATCATTTCCGTGGTAAATAGCAACGAAAAGGAGACCACATCCGTGAACAACTCAAACAACTTATATCATTTGAAAACGGCATCAACGCCCAACAACAATCTAAATCACCATGTTCGTCATCAATCGTACCCGAACACATCAACTGTGCACCAACAGCAACAGCAGCCCGCGCAGCAAACTCAACTTCATAATCAGCAATGCAACACTACCTCCTCGGCAAAATCGATAGGAACGCCGCATCCAGCAAGTGATAATCAGCATCCAACTCCTGCATTAACCCCTCGTTCCAATACGCCCAACCCCCAGCATCACAGCAATCAACACCATCACCACCAGCCACAACAAGTTCACCAAAGCAGTCACCACTCTCATCATCAACATCGTTCACAGCAACCACCCTCTCAACAACAGCAATCGCAACCCCAGCAGCAATCACGCCAACAACCCTTACTCTACGAAAACCTGACAATCAACACAAAAGACTGCAATGTGCCCTACGAGAATATCAACCTGGAATACATTGCGCGCCTGATGAACGAGGGCTACTCAAAGGAGAACGCCATCACCGCGCTGGGCATTTCACGGAACAATATCGAGATGGCCTGCGACATCCTCCATGAGTTTGTGTCGAAGAGCAGCGTCTAACTCGCTAGCCCAGCTGCAAATTCAGATCATGAATTGATGCGGTCACACAAACCATGAATTAGTCCTGACAATTTGCTTAAATGACGATGTTTTTAGAGTTCTAGTTTAATAATGTTGACCAGCTTGAGACTGATTCAAAAAAACTGACCCTGGCGCTACTCAGCACGAGTCATTTCTTCCTTACATTGCTTGGGAATCATGGTTGAGAGTTGTTACAGATACTTTTAGTTGGATTTATCCGCATCAATCTGTAGATATTCAGGACCTTGTTAGAGGCATCTCACAGAGGCCAATATCCTGGCACAATTTCTTCCCTTCAGTTTTAGGTGGAATTGAGAGAATTTTTTAAACTTTTCAGCAATTAGATGTAAACAGTCGCTAACGTTAAGATTCTACTTTTACTTTACTATCTAGATATTGTATTTATTGTGAACTAGGAAACTTCGATTGAGCATGTCATGGTCATGTACAAAGAAGTGAATGAATAACTTGAATGAAAACCTGGCCAAAACGTTTTGTTTTTCCTCCACTGTCTTATTTTCTAAGAAATATTTATGAACCGCAATAGTCTGTTATGAGTATGATAAGAAAAAGGGCAACAGGTTACTTATGATTTTGAAAATTAGAGACCTTTTTGTACACATCATTGATACGCTAAGTCGGTCTTTTTGTTAAGTTCAGCAACCCAAAAGCTGTATCTAGTTCGGGGCAATTTACACAAGTAAAATGCAATACGATGTTAGACAATTAAGTAATGAGACTGATTCCATAAAAATCGTATATTTAAAAATTATTCAACAACTCTGCCATCCCCTTCAAAGTAGTCCTCTTGGGCAGCTATACAGCGATTCCAGCGCGTTTTCCACTCTTCGTAACATTTCTGGAACGCTTCGACTAGGATGCCCGCGAGTTCCTTCGTAAGAGCCGCTAGAAGTCCGCAATTGACTCAAAATGGGTTCCTTTGACCACCGATTTTGTTCTAGGGAACTAAAAAAGTCAGTGTGACATATTATCAAGCAGCGTGGGATCGTTTTCCACTTGTTCTAAACAGTCTTCTGCGACGGTCATTCGATGCTGCTTTTGCTTCTCAGAAAGGTTCTTTGGAACCATCTTGGCGCACAACTTTTTCATCCCGAAATCGTCTGTTAAAATTCGTCTAACTATTTTGCGGTTCATACCCAGTTCCGAGGCCAATATTCGAACTACTAAACGTTGATCTTCACCGATTAGGGCGCGCACATGCTGCGCATTCGCGTCAGTCCGCACCTCGACTGTTCTCCCGCTCCACGCCTCGTCTTCTACGCTTTCACGCCCCTCCTTAAACTCTTTATGCCAGCGAAACATCTGGGCACGACTAAGAGCTTTATCACCATGCGATTTTACAATTTTAGCGTACATTTCCGAAGCTGTTTCGCCCAATCTGGCGCAAAATTTTATCACGACGCGTTGCTCGTTTCTCCATTTTCGTGACGAGCACCACCAACACACGTCTACTAAACACGACCCAACAGGCAAACTAAACTGCCGGGGAAGGGGGAGGGAATTTGAAGTTTGCCGGTTTACCACAAGCTCGCCAATAAAATCGGTCTCATTACTTAATTGGCTAACCTCGTACAAGTATCAGCTTTCTCTCAATTTAAAACGAACGTTCTATTGTAAGGCAATATGCAAGACTTGCCCTTTTCGCCAAATGACTCCCCTCAAACCCAATGCCAACTGGCTACTAGGTGAGAAGCCAGCTTACACCAGTCTCTGCAGAAATTAAATAAAAAAATCACATCACTTAGCCGTGAGACAGTGGATTTTTTTGGAGAATATTGAAAACTGTCTTGGAGGGTAAGAAATTCACACGAAATGGATAACTTTTGCCTACTGTACATATGTTTGCCATGAACCCTTATGTGGGGCGTAGAATATCAACTACACCGTCGAGCGATTGCTGTTGGTTCCTGACAATGCGCTTCAGCTCCTCTGCAACTTTTCGGGAAATTTGTACTCTTCCTTCACTGCTCTGTGTCTCTTAATTCTAAGCTGGCTCACTTGTTGGCCATCCTGGGCTAGTGAGTTCGTTATATTGTATGACATAATCCGTAACGAAATTGACTCTTTTTTTCTTAATGCGTGGCCTGTCAACCGTCGTCTTTCCTTCCTGATCAACATGTCCACGGGTACCTGGGCCGTACCCCGATGAAGTTTTTCATCAGTTATTGCCTTAGATTAGAAAACCCCGATAACACAACACAAATTAAAACCTATAGTTCTGAGTAACAGTGCTGGTCACTTTTCTAATACTACTCCCACATAGCAAATAAGAAAATCACTGGCATGAAACAGCTTCAACTTAATATTGGTGTTGAGATAGCTACATTTTCAGATTCCAAGCATCCGGCGACATCAATTTCGGTACCGTCACAGGCAGAAACAATGTTTCCTGAGAATACAAACTGTTCAACATCCTCGTATTTTGACCATGGTAGGTAGGTAGGTATCAGTGGCCGCTTCGAGGAGCCCAATTAGCGCTTTGGTGCGCCATTTTGATGCCACAAACTCCTAAGATCGTAACTGTTGTTATGGAGACAGGAAGGCAGAGTCCAGCCGGCTCGGATCTTCAGAGCCAACCCGTAGTATTCTCGAAGGAAAGCAGCTCTCCAACCCTGCAGCTAGAAATCTCTCTGAGGTCCTCAAAGGATGGTTTACCCAGTGTCCGTAGCCTGACTCTAGCCAGAGCTGGGCAATCGCAGAGAAAGTGTATGATGGTTTCCCTTCCTTCTCCGCAGCTTCGGCAACGCGCGCTGTAGGGGGCCCTAGGTGAAAGAGGCAAGTATTTATGATGCATAATTGCCTCTTTCATTCATCATTCACCGCATTCACCACGTTTGGCATGGATTTCAGCAATGTAGCCGTTTCGCACCATGACCCTGTGCACTTGTGGTCAGATACCGACAACTTATTTTCAAGTTCTCTATCAGACATGCAGACATTGACCGAACAATATTTCCGAATGCATTGTTGCCATAAACCTCTGGGGCCATAGGGCGCAAGCACTCACACACGTCATGGCTGGCGATTCCTGGCAATGTGCTTCAACTCTTCCTATAATTTTCCAAGGAGCTTGCACGATTCCTCAATGTTCATCGCTAAGTAATTCCAAAGACCCACTCATCGGCCACCTTGAAATAGTGGATTCTTTTGCATGGCAAACCCTCAATGGAGTTTTCAATCTTTCTCAATTTATGACCAATCCACTGCCACTTTCTCTTCCTAATCTACACATCCTTGAGTATCTGACCGGTAAGCCGACAAATTTATCGATTTGTTATCATCTCAGGTCGGAATACCCTGATGACACGACACAGAGATGAATTGACGAAATCTTGGAGCTTTCGAATAACCGCCACTGGTCAGTTTTCATGTACTATTCCCATTCAGTAGCATAGAATGGGCGGAGCAGCTTCAATTGATGTTGATCTTTAGATAGTTGAATTTCAGCAATCACTGTTTTTCAAGGAGATGCCACGCCCTCCACGACATTTGAATCAAAAATAAACAAGGCAAAGCTTGAAATCGTCATTCAGTTTCTCTTTTGCAAAGAGATCCAATACAAAAGCAGACCTTATCCAAAAAGTAACCATTCCAAAACTATCAATAATGTTGCCTTTATGAAACCCAAGCCCACTCAATTCTATTCCGGTGACTTGGCTGGCAGACAGAATAGGCTAAATAAGCCCACATCCACTTGATCTTAGACCGGACCAAATGAAGAGCAACGTACTCTCACGTTTTTTGGTCCATGGACCCCCTCGTGTTGGATATAGCACCCAAACATTCAAAGATAGAGACTAACGATCTCGTCCAGGGCAGAGGCTCTGCCTCACCTCTGCCCTGGGAGCATGGATATAATTCGCTCCCTCGTCATGTTTTTACCAATCTGTAAAGGACTCCTGGAGAAAGTGATTCGCGATGCCGATATAAATACGAAAGACACTATCCTCTTCAATTCCACCCAACGACTGGCCTACGCTGACGATATTGACATCATGGGACACAGGATCAAAGCTCTTACTGTACAAGACTATGATCTTGCCAGTCCTCATGTATTCCTCGGAAACTTGGGTTCTTAGCAAGAAAAATTGCGAACTCTTGGCCGCGTTCGAGAGAAGAATCCTCCGAAGAATTTTTGGCCCCCTACATGAGGATGGACGATTCCGTAGCCTACATAACGACGAAATCTATGAGCGATACCATGTTCAAGTTGTGGATAAAATCCGGCTCAATAGGTTGCGATGGGCGGGTCACTTAATCCGTATGGATGAGGATGATCCAGCCCGGAAAGTCTTTAAGGGCAATATCTATGGTAAAAAAGAAGACGAGGCAGACCCTGCCTGAGATGTAGCAATAGCGTAGGTCAGGATGCCAGGCAGCTTTTAGGGATATCGAATTTGTGGACCTCGGCGTAGAACTGCGGTGTCTGGAGTTCCTTATTAAGGCAGACCTAGACCGGATACCGGTTGTTGCGCCGTTGATGATGATGATGATGAAACTACATATGTGGATTGGAAAGAACTGCTCTTCAGTTGAGAACATTATTTTTCCCATCTTAGCGCCGTAAAAGTAGATAGTCCCAAAGCAGATTGAAAAAACAAGAGGGGAGGGTCACCACAATGGCCAAAAAACTTTTGGTCATCTCAGGGACTTAATGAGAAAAGTACGAGATCCCTGAAGATGG
Organism: Hermetia illucens; assembly: GCF_905115235.1. Classification (NCBI taxonomy): domain Eukaryota; kingdom Metazoa; phylum Arthropoda; class Insecta; order Diptera; family Stratiomyidae; genus Hermetia; species Hermetia illucens. The sequence continues at coordinate 189,143,228 of NC_051850.1, forward strand.
GAGAAAATGTTTGAACTATTGTGAACCCAAACAACATAAAAAAGGAATGAAGTCTCGTCTGGACGCGATTGTTGCCGGGGGCAGAGCCTAGCGGCATAGTCCCCTATGGGCCAGTGCCCCGTGCAGACCGCCGTAATCTTGAATGCATTTGCACGCGTCTGACCCAGAAGCTCTCGTGATCGGGCTATGTTATAAGCGGGCCAAATTCTCCTTGACTTGACACAGCTTGTAAGCCTTCGCCATCTTAGGCCCGCGGCTGCTAGCTAGTGCCCTTTGACCATTAATATAAAAAGGGATGAACAGCCAGTCTTATTGGTGTTTACCTTCTGTCCAACTTGTCTGTTTTCCAAATCCAGAGCCATTTTGTCAAAGTCGATGTTTTGCGTACAACGTAGTCAGGGTGAGTAAATTTGACATTTTCCATCGAAACCCTCCACATTCTCGAGGCAGAATAGCATAAGAAACATCAACAGTAACAAGAAGAAATAATATGGGCGAGAGAATGGCGTACTTTGGGTTTCAAGTTGCTTTCAAAATTTACCTCGGTATACCATATGACATTTCGTGTGGTCAAATATCGCATTGATAATAACTATTAGCTTCCACTAAAGACTCCTCCTGCATTTCAGATGCTGTTAGCCTGTTGATGTTATCGATAAAGAGTAAGTGGTGTGGAAACTCAACACCTTACTCCTCAATAACCCGAAGGGTATTAGTGTGGCCCGCAGAGGACGATCCAGAGCAGAGATCATCCTGCTCTATTCAAGGTGTTCTTCGATGCATTATAGAATTATTTTAGCTTTTTTCTTTATAACAATCACTTGCCGGCCGTGATGCAGTAGGCGAATGCTCCAAGGCTTAATTAGAGCGATCAGACCCGAGTCTGCACGGGGACTCATCTGAAGTGGCTTCAGCCACGAAACCTTACCAGGGGTATACTGGTACCATGGGAACCGAGGTAGCTCCTGGACTCATATACTTCGGGAGAATTCCTGTCGTATATGAGTACAGCTCGGTTGTTTGCGGTTGGCCCCCTAGTGGGAGCTTCATGGGGTTTGTTGGTGATGCTCAAGCGAGAAGAGACTTTCGGGCCTCGGCGTGGTGTTGCGTTTCAACACGGGTGCCGTAGATCTTGCATCCACCAGTATGAATGCTAACCCATGCACTTGCATAAACTGGTACCGTTGTTGCTTGTCGCAGCGGGGCTCTGATTGTGGTCCCAAAATCAATCCGTGCCTTAAGAAGACCGTAGGATTAAGTCTCCACGACAGGTACCTACGTTAAAAACCCCAAGGACTTTATAACAATCAGACACGTTCCTCCAATTGTTGCAATCATTATTAATATTAACGAACAATCCCGTTCTTCCTCACTAAAAAAGATTCCCAAGACATAACAATAGGGAGAAATAGCGTCTCTTCGGGAACAGTAGGGGCCACAAGAAACAGCTCTGCAGAGAGATCATCAAGTCTGTTGGCTTTAGTCCACGTTCAATATAATTTCGCCCCTATCATCCATAAAAGGTGGACATTTATCGGTTTGTTTGAAGGAGTCGCTTGCTCTCTGCAACTCCAGCGTGCCTGCCTGCTCCCTGGCCGCCTGGTCCTATCCCCGGAGTTGTTTTTTTTCCTAGAGACCGCCAACGATCTCCTTTCTAAAAAAAGTCAAGCGACGACGGCTTTACGGTTTCTTACCAGTGCAGAGGCAAATCGTCAGACGCTGCCTCACCTCTGCCCTGGGAGCAGCGTGACCTCCTTTCCCCTGTAAATTTTCTCTTATTGCCTAATACTTACCTGCTCTTCCAGACCGTATCCTCAACCAACTTTTATCTAATTCATAACATCTTTTACTTTTATCCCGCATAGTTTTGTTACTTTTGCAAAAACTTTTTACAATTATTCTTATTGCACTAAAATCTTGGACTGCCTTTGGTCTAGAAGACTGTGGCTTCGCGCCCTGCCGTTCAAAAAACTCACTCGAATCAATCGACAGAATCAACTCATCATTCCACCTATTCCGCCAGCAATTTCGCGTACGGAAGCCAGTGCAAGTAATTACATAACAAAAACATGCACAGGTCTTCCGTAAACAGAAGCAGCTATTGACCATGGTCGGCCTGGACAATATTTATGTTGGTTTGTTGCACTTTCGGTTGCATGCACGATTACATAACAAAAGTGCATGCGAACGTCGTGCTGTTATGCGTACTTTACGCGACCATGGCCTACATTACTATTGTTTGATTTTAATTTGCAGGCACGATTAAATTACAAAAGTGCCTGCTTGCCGAAAATAAATTCACGCTATTTGTTTTGTGCCATAACAGACATTACATGGCTTGCGTCTGCGAAGCTGCATTTTCATCAGAGCCCACACATTTTCTATGGGATTTGCATCCGGTGACTGAGATGGCCAATCTAAAGTGACAACTCCGTTTTGCGCCTTCCACTCGCTACACGCTCGACTCCGATGTTTCGGATCGTTGTCCTCTTGAAGGATCCAGCTTTCATTTTTCTTGATATACCATTGCTTAGCAGATGGTAACAAAGCCTTTTGATATATTTTATTCATTTTTTCGGCATTTAAATTCTCGGTAAATAAGAGCAAAGTACCGAAATCTTTGTTTGAGAAGCACCCCCAAACATGGACCTTGACGGGGTGTTTAACAGTCCGTTGAAACATCCTACTGGTGGAGGTTGTCCAGGCGTGTTTGATGCTCGGAAATGCCCAGAAGGAGGATTCATCAGAAAAAATTACGTTGCGCCAATCGCGATCTAAGTTTTCCTTCGCCCATTCCACTCGTTTTTCAACGAGTTTTACACTCAACATTGGTTTTTCCAAAGTACTGCGATATTTCAATTTATTGGCAAGCAAATGCCTGCGAATCGTTCCGTAAGATATGTCAACACCTTTTGCTTTCAATTTCACAGCAGCTCCACGTAAAGTCAAAGTTGGATCTTTCGAGAACAATGCGAGAATCTTTTTTTCGTCTTTTTTTGAGACTTTGCTTGCACTTCCGCGATCAGGAAAATCATCAACGTTACCGACCTTTTTATAGCGATTTATCCACTTGCTAACGAACTGCTTCGACTTTCCCATATATTTCGCAGCAGCAGTTTGCGTTAATTTGGGTCCTTTTTCATGCAAACATAGAAAAATTGCCTCAAAGCGAGAGGCGTAAACAGCACTCATTTCGAAAAACCACTCAATTGAAGACTAAATTTGACAGAGAGCTGACTTTTTACAAAAAGCATGAAGGACTGATGTGCCCTCTATGTCATAGAAAAAGAAACAGGACGCTCTGATTTTTTATCTACGTGTAACAGTGACCACGCTCTTATGTAACAGACTGTAATACCACATGACTTTCTAGAGTATAAAAGAACAGTGCTTTAGAAGGGAGAGGAGTACTTCTAAACTCCCATTATCTCACTTCGCTTAGGCCCAAAATATTCAGCCTATAATGGAAAGAATATTTTCACTTAAGCTGTATAAAACGCACATTCCAGAAACTCTCAATACCGCTGTCGGGAAGCGTATGCATTTTCCAGAAACCAACTAAAAGTCGTTTTCGATAGCCAAAGGTCATAGCCGTGAAGTCAGATTCTATCTGACTCGCTATTGATCTACTAAACCTTTGCTAATAATGGTACGATTCACCTGGACCTGAGTGCCTTAATGACCGCTTACTTGTCGGTCAGAATAGAAATATCCTGCTCCTTATAGTTCTCTTAGAGGTTGAAGGAAGCACATCTATCTATGGCGTATATTTCCGCTTGGAGTATACTATCGTGCTTACCCATTGGTTCAAAGTACGTTTTCCTTAGACCAGTGACCCTGCCGTCGGCTCCCTATGCTGTAAGGGATTCGCCAACGTATTTCAAACTTCTTGTCGAAATGAAACATCATTATCATGCTATCGCTTGGTATCTGTAATTCGGTATATCGCCTAGAAAGGGTATCAAACTTCCTGTGGTTAAGACAGCTCTCCGCCTCACTAAGACTGTCGGACATTCTGAAGATCGCGCTCCTTGCTTGCATCTGTATGTGAAGATGAAATGGAGTTTATCCCAGAAGGATCTCCAAGGATCCCGTTGGGCATATCCTAATTGCCCCAATGATACGCAAGAAAATTCTTGCAGGATGTGTATTTCCCTGGGTTTTGTGCTGAGTTCACTTAGCCTGCCCAGATTACTGTCGCATAGGCCTTACTATTGCAGTGTATATCCAAAGTAGTTTTCGGGGTTTCTCTCCATTTTGTTCCTGCTATGGACCTGCAGGTCATCAGTGCTCTTTCCAACATGTGTCTTCCAGATTAATGTTTGGCCTAGTGTAATTCGCAAATATTTAACCTCTCTTTATCGTTCAACCTCCATGTCAAGTAATCTAATGGCCCTCAGGTGATCAAGCTTGCGCTTCCTAGTAATTAATACTATGGTTTCCTTGGCTGGATAGATGTGCAGCTCCATCTTCTTGTACCAGGTACTAGTAATTCTTCCTCCAGTTTGGATTCTATGGCGTAGGGTATCCATATATTTACCCCTACAGAATAAAACCATGTCATCCGGGTAACCTTGGACCAGTATTCCAGTCTTTTTTAGATCACCTAGGAGTGTCATACTCCTTATTAGTGGTGCTAACACTTCACTCTGTGGACAGCCTTGTGTAGTATTCATGACAATAGAGTTTGTATCCGTCAGCACTTCTATGTTATTACAGTATCACTTCGATTCTAAGACGCACCCTGTTTTTTTCCTTTAGCAAGTTTGGAATTTTTTTCAGACATCCAATGTAATACGCAGGCGAAACTTTATTTATATATTTATTAGGTAGTACATAATATTAGGTACCATCAAACGTCACTTGAATTATCAGTGTCATCCGCAGACGAAAACACAGCATGATTTTCAGAGCCGTCCAAAGCATTTGAGATGCAACATTCTTTGAATGATTTTTGCACACTTCTTCCCGAATTCTTCTCTATGCGATTGAGATCTACTTAGGAACTGTAGAAGCAGGTGCTTTCTCTATTTTGCCGGATGGTGTCGGTGGTTTGCCACTTCAGGTATTCTTCTCTCAAGTAATCACTGAATGGTTTGTTGATCGACACGTCGAGAGGTTGGAGCTGGCTGGTCATACCTGCGGGAATTACAACCATGTTACTGTTCCCATTTGGCAAAATTGACTGAACGTAGTTAGTAGTACACCCCGAGTTTTCACTGTAAACTAGCCATACTGCAAAAAACTGTATGTCTGGGTATCACCGGTGCAATGAGCTCGGCATTTGGGGCAACTCTGAATGCATTACTCAATATGCAACCCTTGTTCATTCATAGAACTGTAATGAGAGCAGCTCATAGACTAATTCCATCAGATCTATGGGGAAACAATGGACATGGGGACACAGAATATTGGAAGAGTTATTGGATCCCAATATATCTGTTAGGTGGAAGATATGAAGTTATCTTGAAACGAAGAGAAAACTGGGACGTAGCAGGAGAATGCGTGTCAGGATATATTGACGGCTCAAAAACAGGACCCCTCGAATAAAAACGATAAGTGGGCTTTTCCCTTGGAACAATATACAACGGGTCTTTCAGGCTGAAGTGTATGTGATAAGGGCGATAACCTGGATGATTGACGGGCGGTTGAAGGGCACGCGCATCGCAATCTGTAGCGATAGTCAAGCTGCATTGAGAGCGTTATGCAGTCCTTTGATCACTTCAAAAATCGTTCAAGAATGTAGAATTCGATTGAACTCTGTTTCTAGATTCAATACGCACTGCAAAGTTTATCCTGTCGAAATGCAGGAAGACTTGCAGAAGTATAATGGGCATTCTGACTGGCCATAATTCACTAGCTGGGCATATGTTCAGAATAGGAATCCAAGATGATATGTGTCCATCCTGTAATGAGGGGGCAGAATCCACGCCTATGGACGCATCAGATATCAGATTTTTGGTGCTGATATGCTATCATATAACTGCAGCGTGTACCATCACATCCACTAAAGAAAATCCTGCGATACATAAGTGAATCCGGGATATTCCGTAAGACGGAGGAATCGAGTTCAATGGACCAATAAGTTCTGAGTTCTTAGAGACTTTGCCTCTCCCCCACATCAAACACATACAAATACACGCCCCGAGGGGATCCTGGCCGTGCATTCCAAACCATCCGAACCCAGTCTTCCATTAGTCCACGTGTCATCCAAATTTTATCTTGTACTCTTACGATAAAATCGTTGGGAAAAACTCTCTTTTGGAATTATCTTGCGAATAAGTATGATGTAAGGCGGCAGTTTGTTTCCATCGGCAGTTACGCATAACATAACAGTTACCCTTTGTTTCCCATAGCGAGTAGTCTTCACGTTGAACTCCTTTGCACCCTTCTCATTAACACTATGATTTGAGGGCATGTCTAAATAAACTGGAGTTTCATCTTCCTATTTTCTATATGGCATAGTGCGTAATTGTTTTCCTTTCTCAAGCCAATCACATACAATTGAAAATTTATCGGCTTATTCCGAAAATGTGGTGGGAATTGTTTGGGGGTAATGAGGTATCCTAAGTGCACATTCACCTGATGTTGGATCGGACAAAATTGAAGAGCAACTTACTCTCACGTTTTTGGTCCATAAACCCTCGTTTGGGACATAGCACCCAAGCATTCAAAAATAGGGACTAACGGTTTCGTCCAGGGCAACTCATCAGACGCTGCCTCATCTCTGCTCTGGAAGCGGCGTGATCGAAAATGGCAACAGGTCGAAAACGCCCCTTTATTTAATCGCAAAAACACGACAAGAGTGCGAATTATACCCAAGCTAAACCGACAATAGTTTGAGCCTAAGCTAGGCTAAAGCTAGATATATAGAATATATAAAGGAGCGTTTTCCACCTGTTTCCACTTTCGGTCACGCTGCTCCCAGGACAGAGGTGAGGCAGCGTCTGACGAGTTGCCTCTGCCCTGGACGAAACCGTTAGTCCTTATCTCTGGTGGCGATATTTGACAAATTGATGTTCCGTGTCTCAAACTTAGGTTCATACGCAGCATGAACTTATCAAACCATCCCCTAGATGGATTAGAGTTTTGAATGCCCAAAATGCTCTTTTGTTCTTTTGCCTTCAACATCAGCATTTGCCAAGAAACGGGAAAGCCTTTTGTTCGTTGGTCAGTACCGAACTGGCATACTGCTTCGTCCACATCAGGATAGCGACCTTTCTGAGGGCTGGAAAAACATTTACCCTACATATGCCTTGCAACTAAACAATTTTCTTTTCTCCTTTTTTCAACAACGCACATTACACTTGCTTACCTCAAAAAATATCACATTCCGCTTGAAAGCCGCTTCGTAGTGGGACTTACGGATTTCCCGTCATCGTGAACGTCAACGTGAACAAACAAAATCGGTGGTACCGAAGCAATCTGATCACATACCTAGCTACGGATAAACAGATGATCATTGTGGGGGGAGACGTGTTTACTCAACTGGAGTCAACGGGCAGAAGCCTTATCGGCTACTGTTGAAACCAAAACATATCGAATCTAACACGCACCGTCCTTTTTGAAGCACGAAAATTGAAAATAAATGTGGCTTAGAATTGAAGGTACGGTGTGTTTTGCAAAGTACGAATCGAGACCTTTCATTTGGTACCTCATAGGGTTACATTTATAGAAAAATTCTTCCTCTGTATAGGGACCCCCCTTAAACTCCGTGCAAACTCATGGATCATGGAATCATCTTCTTTTTCTTCAGCCTTTGTCCCGTTCACAAGCGGGGTCGGCTCGGATCATGGAATCATATTCTGTGCAAACAAACTTTCATCAATAGCACGCTCAAAATGGAGGTGGGGATGTACGTCGGTATATATCGTGTGGACTCTTTAGCCGTGCGGAATAACAGATTCACACAAAAATGATTCTGAGGAACGCTGATATATGTAGTATTTTTTGAGAATACTCCAGTAAACTGCGACGACAAAAGTCGTTCCAAAATCCATCGTATGGCTCTCGGGGATTGTATGTTGTGGTACTGGCAAAGAATCATTTTTTGCGTATTAATGACACCTTTTCTTTTTGGGAGTAGGGTAGGTGAATGCGTTTACGCACAGAGTGTTGGACTCCCGCAACAGAACGCTGGCGGACTACCAACTAAACACCTCCCTGTCATCAGAGAACTAGCCTGGAACCGTTTGACACATTACTACGGGCTAGCCCTCCCGCTCTCCCGGCTTTGGGAGCCTTCAAGTCAGGAAATTCCTTTCACCAACGGGAGGGGAGGGGAGGAAGGGAGTTGTTAGTCCGGGGAACCCCTTACCGTCCGATCCCTCTGCCGGTCGAGTTCAATCTTCTTCGCAATAAGAAGAGCCCGAACATAATGCGCAATACGATTCCAGCTGCCAGCGCTCTTCAGCATCTCTCTGACAATGTTGTCTGGAGAGAGCTCCCCTGTGTCTGCATAAAGCTGCTGGCGGAGGCCGTCCCACCTCTCGCAAGAGCAAAAGGTGTGTTCAGCGTTATCTGCCACTCTATTGCAGAACACACAATCAGGAGATCGCGCCTTCCCAACCCTGTGCAGGTAAGACTGAAAACCTCCATGCCCACTTAGAAGTTGGGTAAGGAAGTAATCAATCTCACCGTGCTTTCTGTTCAACCATGGGTCTAATTTGTCGATGAGCCGCGCAGTCGACTTGCCCCTTGGCTCATTTTGCCAAGAAAGTTGCCACTCGCTAAGGGTGCGTTGACGTTCTTCACGGGAAACCACTTCTCTTAAGTTTTCGCCCTTACGGCGATAGATAGCTTTGCGCTCCTTGGCAAGGAGGGTAACTCCCGCAATCACCATCACAGCCAGTTCGGAGACAGTGTGATAAGCAGACGCCACTCGCAAAGCTCCCCGCCTCTGCACTTGAGCGAGGCGTTTACGATGCACCTCCTTGTCAAGGGCATCAGCCCATACCTCCGCACCATAGAGAAGGACGGACTGCGTTGCTCCCATGAGGAGACGTCTCCTAGTTGATATAGGGCCGCCGACATTCGCCATTAGCCGACTCAAGGCCGCGACTCCTGCTGCAGCCACAGGGCTGTTTTGATTTGCTCGAAGAAGCTCGTCTTCGAGTCGAGCATTAAACCAAGGTAGTTAATCGCTGGTTTTGACTCTACAGTCAACTCGCCGGTCGATATGGGACGCAAGGTCGGGATTCTCCTTCTGGTCAGGATGACTACTTCGGTTTTTTCCAGCGCAAGGTTGAAACCGTGACGCCTTGCTGTTTTCCTAGGGTATACCTTATTTGAAGATTCTCATGGAACCTTGTATACTTCATTCTTTTTCTACAGGGAATGTATCTTTTTTGACAGGCGAGGCAACTACCGATGGTAGTATGAACATTTTTAGAAGACCCTCTTATTTTATCGGTAGTACTTTTCATATATGGTGAAGTGACCTAACGTACACAACATTATGAAGAACATCGCGAACTATTTAAAGTGCAGTTGCTCCTTTCATATATCATACATTCTTGCGCACTAGAAAACGAGAGAGATACGAGAGTAGTTCAATAAGTCTTTAGAATAAAGTGTAAAAACATTTTTTTTGAGTAATTTTTTTTTTTATTTTTCAACATAATCTCCTTGGAGCTGTATACACTTGGTCAATCGTTTTTCAAGTTTTGTTAATCCTTCAGAAAAGTGTGTTTTCGGAAGTCCCTCAAAATAAACACTTACAGAGGCAATGACGTCTTCGTTGTCCGTAAATCTCTGCCCATCGAGCCATTTTTTCAAGTTTGGAAATAAGAAAAAGTCACTGGGGGCTAAATCTGGTGAACACGGTGGATCTTCAACCAATTCAAATTTTAATTCTTCAATTTTAGCCATTGAAACGAAGCACGTGTGAACTCGGGAGTTGTCGTGATGAAAAAAAATTTTTTTTTCGCCAAATGTGGTTTTTTTTTCTGAATTTCTTCTTTCAGCTGCCCTAATAATGATGCATAATACTCACCAGTAATTGTTTTACCCTTTTCCAAGTAGTCAATAAGAATAATTCCACGGGCATCCAAAAAAACTGTAGCCATAACCTTACCAGCTGACTTTACGGTCTGCATCTCCTTAGGAGCTGGTTCACCCGTGCCGATCCACTGTTTTGACTGTTCCTTCGTCTCAGGAGTGTAGTGCTGTATCCATGTTTCATCCACAGTCACAAACCGACGAAAAAATTCCTCAGGATTCCGACTTATGCACGCCAAAAGAGCCTCAGAGGTGACCACTCTATTTCGTTTATTCTCAGCTGAGAGCAAACGCGGCACCCATCTTGCTGATAGCTTTCTCATGCTTAATTTTTTATGTATAATTTAAAAAACTGTACCTATTGATATCCCTGTGGCCACAGCTTACTCGTGCACTTTTAATCTTCTATCCTTCAACACCATATCGTCGATTTTATTGATGATTTCGGGAGTAGTCACTTCTACGGGCCTTCCTCAACGTGGTTCGTCACTTGTTGATTTACGACCACGCTTCAATTCATTTACCCAATTATAAATCGTTGCTAAAGCGGGGGCAAATAGTCTAATTCATTTTTTATCTCATATGGAGTTAAACCCTTTAAATGAAAATGTTTTATTACCGCTCTGAACTCGTTTTTAAGGTTTTGTGTAAACACAAAACCTTATTAAAATCGGTTTACTGTCTGTCTGTCTGACTGTCTGTCCGTCTTTTTTTTTTTTTTTTTTTCATCGTTGGAAGGTGGAAAGGTTCAAAACCTACTGCTGGCTCCTGTCAAACAGTTATGTGAGACTTCTACTCACTAAAACCACCTCCTTCTTCTTCCACTCTCCCCACGGGACTGCTATAAGCATTGCATCGTGGGGCTGGATCAGTTCTTAACTGCGGCGCATTATTGTTCGCTCCCTTTCTTGCTTTCTTCGCAGTTCTTCATGCCTTAGCTGTTCATGAATCATTTTCAGCTCAATTACCACTTGATTCCAAGCCTCCGTTGATTCCAACATAAACTCCACTATATTTCCAGGTGTTAAGCGCCTGTCTGCGATCGCCTCCAGCCTAGTTCGGTGTGCTGTGAACCTTGGGCACTCAAACACAACATGCTTCGCATTCTCAGCGACGTTACCACATCTTGGGCACCATGGTGACTCGTCGTGTCCAAATCGATAAAGATAAGCCCGATAACCTCCATGTCCACTTAAAAACTGTGTTAGCTCGTAGCTTAGTTCCCCGTGATTCCTTTCCATCCATCTTCGAATGTGTGGAATAATATGGTAGGTCCAACGGCCAGTTTGTGCCTCGTTCCATCTCTTTTGCCATTTTGCTATGGATTCCCGCCATGCTAGTTGCCGTCGAAGTACAATAGACTCACCGATTGCATACATATTGTCGTAGAGACGCCGACCTTCATCCGCCAAGATGTCTATGGGGATTGTCCCTGCCAGTACATATGCTGCTTCTCCTGATGTCGTTCGATAAGCACTGCATACCCGGAGTGCACTTAGTCGATACGCCATTCCTAGTTTTCCGCAGTTTGATTTGTTTTCTAGAACGGTTGCCCAAACTGGAGCTGCGTAGAGTAGCACGGAATTAACTACCCTTAAAATAAGACGACGTCGACTTTGTCTTGGTCCACCAATGTTCGGTAGTATCCTCGAGATCGTTACAGCGATGGAAGATGCTTTAGTTGCAGCGCACTCAATGTGTTTTTGAAAGTTGAGTCTTTTGTCAATCATTACTCCCAAATATTTAAGCGACTCTTGGGAGTAAATTGTTTTTCCACCAACTTTAATTTTCACGGTCGTGTCTTTCCTTCGTTTGCTGATTAGCACCAGTTCCGTTTTATGTTCAGCAAGTGATAGACCGGACTTTTTCAACCAGGAATTGATCTCCCATATCGCTTCATTTGCATAGATTTCGATCTCGTCTAAGCGTTTTGCCACTATTGTTACCCCGATATCGTCCGCAAAACCAATAGTTGTCACGCCGTTAGGAAGGCGTAGCGTCAGCACTCCGTTGTTCATAATTAACCACAGTAAGGGACCTAAGACAGACCCCTGTGGTACGCCGCACGTCATTGGAACAATTTCACTCCATCGTCCGAGTCGCAATATAATCTTCTTCCAAGAAGAAATGCAACAACGATGCGTACAATGTACTTTGGAACCTTTAGTTTGGTTAGAGCCTCTACGATTTTCGTCCACTTTGCAGTGTTGAAAGCATTTTTTACATCGAGGTTCACCACTGCGCAGCATTTGTCATCTCGTATTGCAGCGCGAGCCAGGCCAGTCACCATGCTGATTGCATCGATGGTTGATCTCCCCTTACGAAACCCGAATTGCTTGTCGGATAGGCCTCCTTCAAATAGTTTACCAATGGTATTGACCAAACATATCGGTTGATATGAGGAGGGGTCTCCCAATGGTTTACCTGGCTTCGGAATAAGTATCAACTTTTGCAGCTTCCATTGCTCGGGGAATTCTCCTTCTCTGAGGCATGCCGTAAAAACTTTGGCAAACATACCTGGTGCTGACCTGGCTACCACTTTCAGGGCGATATTCGGGATTCCATCTGGCCCTGGGGTCTTATTTTCAGCGAATTTACTTGCTGCATCAAAAATTTCCTCTTCTACCACTTCAGGGATTTCGTCGGGGTTTACATGCACTTTAGGCAGATTTGTGTAGTTCACATCCTCTGGGAAGAGAGTGTCCACTATGTTTTGTAGTAATTTTGGACAGGTAATCGGTGGGGAGCGCTTGCCTTTCAGTGATGACATTACAGACCTGTAGGCGCCACCCCATGGATCAGAATCAGCTTCGGTACACATCCGCTTGAAATGTTCGGATTTGCTCTTCGTGATAGCTACTTGCAATTTTTTCCTCGCGTTTTTGTATTGCATGTGCAGCTCAACGAATTCAGGTTGATTTCTTCTGCGCTGGGAGCATCTCCTAGCTCTGAGACAGTTTTTCCGACATTCCTCAATTTCTGAATTCCACCAGAAATTGGGATTTCGTCTTCGGAAAGCGCTACGCCGTGGCATAGAGGCATCGCATGCCCGCTGCAATTTTTCCGCGGCCTGTAAAGCTTTTTCTTGTGCGCTTCCCGATACCAATGTGTCATCTAGAAGTACCTCCTTGAACATTTCTTCATCGATTTTGTTAGTTACCCAGCTCATCGTTATTCTTTTTTGTGGCTTCATATAATTCCTACGCGAGGTTTGGAAGACAATAGCCTGATGATCGCTGTGTGTGTACTCTTCGCTAACATGCCACTGCAAGTCTTTGATAAGGGTGTCACTGACGAAAGTGAGGTCTACTACCGATTGTAATTCTACCCTCCGGTATGTGTTGGCTCCCCCAGAGTTCGCAAGTACGACATTTAGACGCGAGAATGCCTCTAGCAGTATTTGCCCCCTTGCATTTGTTTTTCTGCTTCCCCATTCTTCTGCCCATGAGTTGAAATCACCGGCAATTATTTTGGGATTATAGCGGCTGGCAAGCAACAAAGTGAATTCCTCCAGCGTGAGGCGCGGGGCCTGCGTAACAACTATAGATGTATATACCTCCTATTTTGGCACGTGTAAATCCGTTCTCTGGATGTTTTTTTACATCTTCTATAGCACGACTTCCGCAGCTCCATATCGCGGCTTTGCTGTTTTTGTCAGCTACCCATACTCCACTATGAAGATTTTCATATTGTTCGCATACAATAGCTACGTCGACATTATTTTCAAACACGCTCTGGGAGAGCAGGTCTTGGGCCGCTCGACAGTGGTTTAGATTTAGTTGCATAAACTTCATTTGTGCTTATTTATGAACGCCTTTCTGAATACTGGGCAATTACTGCTTCCTGCAATGTGGGCGCTGTCGCTATTTTTCATTTCGACACAGAACACGCATTTGGGCTTTCCGTTGCAATCCTTCGCAAAATGGCCTTGCTCTCCGCACTTGCGACACAGACTAGATCTGTCTTGTGAGCTGGTACAGGCTTTCGCAATGTGGCCGAACTGCCAGCACTTAAAACATTTATGCACCTGACTTTGCTCTCGTATCCGGCAAACCACCCATCCAATACGAACTTTACCTGCTGCTATCGCCTTTTTTGCTGCTTCGACAGGAAGACTTATCGACGCTATCTGTGTATCCCCGTACGCCTTCCTAAGTCGTAGCACGTTGGCCTCGCTCACTGACTGTAGTCCTAATTGAGATTGCAAGGCTTCACAGATCTCCGACTTCGTGGCGATTTCATCCAAGTCCTTACATTCTATCACCACTGAATCTCTACTCATTTTGATTGCTGCAGCCTCACCTAGTGCCACTTCGATTTTTTTTTCGTAGGTTTTCGCCTACATCTTCACCCGCTTTAAGCTCCAGCAACAAATCACCTTTCTCTGCTCTCTGCGTACGTCTGATACGCGTAACATTACCACTTAGTTCAGTCAGAGAGGTATCTGCTTTTACTTTACGCAAAATCTCCGCGTACGTCAGCTCGCTAGTTTTTGTTATGATCAGCGCGTCTAGCCTGGCTCTCCTTTGCAACCGTTTCTTACCTTCTACTTTAGTCCAGGTAGATTCTTCGGCGCGGTTAGTGGCCTTTTCCGGGTGGGCCGATAAGCTTCCGTCTCCTGTCTTCCTAGGTTGCGCTGGAATTGGTTTCTCCTTTTTTCGTTTCGCTGTCTGTTGGGGTGATTGTACCTCTTCGTTGGGGTCTCTTTGTCGCTTATTACGCATTGCTGAGATGTCTCTTTCACCTTGGATACCTTCTTTGTCAAAGAGCCTCTTGGGAAGAGATGTTTTCACCATAGTTTGTGTTGCTACAGTAACCATCACTTTCTGTTGGCTGTTCGGCAGTATACCTTCTTCGCGTGCTTTTACATCCTCTTTAGCCTTAAAGTACGTCGCCCTAATAGAACGCACTTGGTCTTTGATAGCGTGATGGACGTTATTTCGCTGACCAACGTACTCCATCAGATTTTGGATCATTGCTCCCAGCTGTGTGAACGCGTCAGCCTCATTTAAAGAATTTACTCCACCGCTGCTGTCCGTCTGTCTGTCTGTCTGTCTGTCTGTCTGTCCGTCACACGCATTTTTCTCGGAGACGGTTATAGCGATTGACACCAAATTTGGTGGAAAGCTGGGAACTGTGAACGCTCACGCATACAGTGAATTACATCCTTTTACCTAGAATTTAAGGGGGGGTCTCCATACATGCAAAAGGGGGTGTAAATTTTTTTTTCATCAAATATAGTCATGTGGGATATCAAATTAAAGTTTTCGGTCAGTACTTTTCGAAGCTGGTCTTAGTTTTTACATTTGTGGGAAAGGTGGGGAGTGCGGGTGGTTGAAAGTGACCATTCCTTTACGGGGGCCATTCTCAGAAACTACCAAACCGAAAAATCTGAAAAAAATCAAGAGGCTGTCACTATATGGTGCCTGGGCTCCGAAATACCTTCCACACTGATATCTGCATAAATAAAGTTAATAATAGTATATTACTATAATTTTTAGTAATTCGCTGCAGAACCCCCCTTAAATTCATGCTAGGACCACGAAATTTCGCAATAATATAGGGTATAACATAGAGCATGATCTTATCATGTTTCGTGGAAATCGCACTATTACTAACAAAGTTATAATACGTCAAAGTTGTCGTTTCTTTGCAAATTCAAGACTATGAATGTCAATATCATCCGAAAGTGGATATTCCCACATAATATCTGCATATATTACGTGCTACGTACTAAGAAATACACAAAACCTTTCGTACCTGAAGCGTCCAGCTTCCGGTTTCCCGACTTGTTTTCCATTTTTTTTAACAAACATTTTTTTTTCAATTGATTATAAAAACACGTAAACTTAGAAGACGTGGACTGTGACTGCACTATATATCTAGTCGGGAGTGGCGCTGACTAAAAACAGATGATTTAGGGGGATTCGCGCGCCATCCGTTGATCATTCTAAGGACTTATTGAACTACCCTCGTATAAATTTCATTAATATAAATCTGCCCAACTTAGATTCGGTTTATAAATATTTCTCATTAAAATGAAAGAGATATTGGCAAATAAAGCTATCTAACTTTGAAGGGTTCATTCAGGAGCTTCTACTTCTACCTTAATTGCGTCTTTCATAATAGATTGCTCTACTTTTGGAAGCTAATTTTCATTTTATTCGCGGTTGCTGTTTTATTTCATTGAAGAACTCAAAAAGTACAATTCATTAAAACTAACAAAACATTTCTTTGAACATTGAAGAAATTCGCGGTGACAATCAGTTTGTTCTTTTCAAAATAATCCTCAATAATTGACCGCAATTAGGTAATTAATTCAAAACGTTTCGAATTCATTCATGGAAAATATAGCTTTCATCACCATAAGGCACAACAGTAGATTATTCAAGTGACTCGAATAGCTTTGTTACGACTAATGCAAGTGGAATAAAGGAGACAAGATGGAAACCAATATACCTTAAACAAAAGCAATTTCATTATAACTACACTATTATAGCAGAAAGACAAACATTGCCATTACATTTAACTTGATATTTGTATGTATTCTTGTAAACCATTGTCATTTCATCATAGCCAATCGTTAAAAAAGCAAACTCCGCCGCATCTACGCAATACTTATCACCACAAAATACTCCACAATTTGGTATTCAAAATAATAATCTCATAAAGTAATCATTGTAATACAGAAAATATGCACATCAGAAGAATAAAACATGACCCCATCCCTTGCAAGGACTTCATCCCTTGCGAGGATCTAGTACTTTGGTTCTGTATGTAACATATTGAGCTAATATTATCATTCACGTGCTACTGGAAAAAAAAAACAAAAGAAATTTATTAGAATTAACACTGCTACTTAAAGAATAAGATAATTAAGGGATTTATTACTAATACACATAGCGAAATATTTAATGATATTCAAGTCATCCAAGGTTCAATGATATCACACTTAAATATTTATTCTCCAAAGGAATTAGATTTATAACTGCTATAATTTTAAGCCTAGCGTTTTCTAGTTCTCCCAATATACACATATAGAATAAATAAAAGTTCAAAATTCCCAAAAAAAACAACAAACACAAAATTAAATGAATTAAATTAATGACACGATGTAAATTTTAGATTAATATGGCTATGACCCTAAATTAAATGAAGTCTAAACTTATGAATTAATTAATATAAATTATACATAGATATTACCATGATGAATTGTGAATTTCATGTGTATTTATATTTTGCGATATGAACGAGAAAAGTGAATTAAACGACATAGACTTAAATCGAGTAGCAATGGAGTGCGAGTATGGAATATTAAAATTTATAATTTTCGATTTAATAAAGATATGAACATAATATGTTTTAGTTTTACTGATATTGAAGCAAATAAAAAAAATGCATGAAATGTTACCACAAGGGAGACTCAGATATTCCATAATTTCACAAACTGAGTCCCAAATACCAAATCTTGGGCTACTGCGAAATGTGCATGTATCTTCAAACCTCGTCCTCAAAACAAAGTGCCCAAAACGTGCTCGCCTATGAGCACCCTGCATGCTAACAAGTTTAATCTCTCAATGTCAAGATAACCAATCAAGCACTATAAAATTAGCCTTCTTGGGAATATCGCTGCCGGTGTCAGCTATCACTGGGAAAACCTATTTCAAAGTAGATTCCTTTGAAATGAGGGAAAGACAGTGGTACAATTGTGGGCACTTAGGACACATTGCTAAGATATGTAAAACATCTAAAAGTAAATACTTAAACTGTGGCTCGTCCGAAGATTGCGACACAAAAAAATGTATTATATCTTTTGTGGAAGCCTGGAACATAATGCAAGGAATATGGACTGCCCTAAATGGACACCCGTTGGGGAGTTCCGTCCCCACGTACTCGAGGAGGGCCATCAGACTCGAGTCTGCAAGGGACTCATCTGAAGTGGCTATGCCACGAAGCCTCGCCGGAGCTTATCTGGTACCATGGGAACCGAGATGATCCTCTGAAAGCATATGCTCCAGGAGAATACCTGGAGAATGTGTTCTCGGCCCGGTTATTTGCGGTTAGCCCCTAGTGGAAGTTTCATGGTGGTTGTGGTTATGCCTACATCGCGGGCAGCACTCCTCGGAGCTCAAGGGTAGAGTTGCGCTGAACAACTCGGGCGCCGTACCCCTTAGTTGCGGCAGAGGTGTTAGATAGGCCTCGCATCCACTGGTATGAATGCTGAGCCTGCACTCAGTATAAACCAGTTCCGCTGTGCTAGTCATGGCGAGGCTCTGATTGTGGTCACAAAATCAATCCGTGTCCGAAGAAGACCGTTGGATTATGCCTACATGCCTATGCCTGCAGGTACTCACGTTCAACCCCCAGGACTTTCATATCCTAAATGGACGGGTTATAAAAAAGCCATTAAGATTGCCGCTGTAAAAAATCATCAACATCAACGGCGCAACAACCGGTATCCGGTCTAGGCCTGCCTTAATAAGGAACTCCAGACATCCCGGTTTTGCGCCGAGGTCCACCAATTCGATATCCCTAAAAGCTGTCTGGCGTCCTGGCCCACGCCATCGCTCCATCTTAGGCAGGGTCTGCCTCGTCTTCTTTTCCTACCATAGATATTGCCCTTATAGACTTTCCGGGTGGGATCATCTTCATCCATATGGATTAAGTGACCCGCCCACCGTAACCTATTGAGCCGGATTTTATCCACAACCGGACGGTCATGGTATCGCTTATAGATTTCGTCATTCTGTAGGCTACGGAATCGTCCATCCTCATGTAGGGGGCCAAAAATTCTTCGGAAGATTCTTCTCTCGAACGCGGCCAAGAGTTCGCAATTTTTCTTGCTAAGAACCCAAGTTTCCGAGGAATACATGAGGACTGGCAAGATCATAGTCTTGTACAGTATTGAGCTTTGACCCTATGGTGAGACGTTTCGAGCGGAACAGTCTTTGTAAGCTGAAATAGGCTCTGTTGGCTGACAACAACCGTGCGCGGATTTCATCATCGTAGTTGTTATCGGTTGTGATTTTCGACCCTAGGTAGGAGAAATTGTCAACGGTCTCAAAGTTGTATTCTCCTATCCTTATTCTTCTTCGTGTTTGTGTTTAACCAGTGCGGTTTGTTGTTGGTTGATTCGTCTTCGGTGCTGACGTTGCCACCATATATTTTGTCTTGCCTTCATTGATGTGCAGCCCAAGATCTCGCGCCAATCACCGCCTGCTCGATCTGGATGAAGGCAGTTTATACGTCTGTGGGGGGTGGTTCTTCCCATGATGTCGATATCGTCAGCATAGGCCAGTAGTTGGGTGGACTTGAAGAGGATCGTACCTCTTGCATTTACCTCAGCATCACGGATCACTTTCTCGAGGGCCAGGTTAAAGAGGATGCATGATAGGGCATCCCCTTGTCGTAGACCGTTGTTGATGTCGAATGGTCTTGAGAGTGATCCTGCTGCTTTTATCTGGCCTCGCACATTGGTCAGGGTCAGCCTAGTCAGTCTTATTAATTTCGTCGGGATACCGAATTTTCTCATGGCCGTGTACAGTTTTACCCTGGCTATGCTATCATAGGCGGCTTTAAAATCGATGAACAGATGGTGCAACTGTTGTCCATATTCCAACAGTTTTTCCATCACCTGCCGCACAGAGAAAATCTGATCTGTTGCTGATTTGCCTGGAGTGAACCCTCTTTGGTATGGGCCAATGATGTTCTGGGCGTATGGGGCTATCCGGCCTAGCAAGATAGTGGAGAATATCTTATAGATGGTACTCAGCAACGTGATACCTCTATAATTGCTGCCTTGTGTGATATCTCCCTTTTTATGTATGAGACAGATTATGCCTCGTTGCCAATCGTCAGGCATTGATTCGCTGTCCCATACCTTTAGCACAAGTTGATGAACCACTTGGTGTAACTGGTCGCCTCCATATTTAACCAATTCGGTTGTAATTCCATCGGCTCCTGGCGACTTATAATTTTTTAGCCGATGAATTGCACGGACTGTTTCTCCTAAGCTTGGTGGTGGCAGTATTTGTCCGTCGTCTTCAGTTGGCGGGACCTCCAACTCGCCCATGTTCTGGTTGTTCAGTAGCTCATTAAAGTACTCAACCCATCGCTCTAATATGCCCATTCTGTCGGAAATCAGATTTCCCTCTTTGTCTCGACAGGATGAGCATCGAGGTGTATAAGGCTTCATCCTGCTGATTGGTTGGTAAAACTTCCGCGCCTGGTGCGGCTGCTCCCTGTACTTTTCGAGTTCACAGACTTGTTGGCTCTTCCAGGCTTCCTTTTTCCGTCTGTGAAGTCGCTTCTCCGCTCGACGGAGTTCGTGATAAGTCTCTGCGCGTGCCCGCGTTCTTTGAGAATGCAACATTACTCGGTATGCGGCATTCTTCCGTTCCGTTGCTAGCTTACATTCATCGTCAAACCAGCCGTTCCGACTCCTTTTGCGGCTGGGGCCAAGTATGTTTGTGGCCGTATCCATGATAACGTTCTTCAGGTGATTGTGAAGATCATTTGTTGATGCTTCATCTCCAGGTCCTCTGTTGACTGCGGTTATTGCGGCATCCATTTCCCTCTTATAGGTGTCGCGGAGGGTTGTGTTGTGGATGGCTTCAGTGTTCACTCTCACCTGATTGTCAGAGGGGATTCTAGGTGGTATTGTTATTCGAGCTCGGAGCACCATGCCAACGAGATAGTGATCCGAGTCTATATTGGCCCCCCTATATGTTCTGACATTCATCAAGGCTGAGAGGTGGCGGCGTTCGATCAACACGTGGTCAATTTGGTTGAAAGTGGTCCCGTCTGGAGAGGCCCACGTATGTTTGTGGACCGCTTTCCGCGCAAACCAGGTACTTCCAACAACCATTTCGTGTGAACCTGCTAATTGAATAGTCCGCAGTCCGTTATCATTTGTTTTTTCGTGTAAGCTATGGGAGCCAACGTATCGCCTGAATACGGGCTCCTTCCCTACTTGGCTGTTAAAATCCCCAAGTATGATTTTGATATCATATCTGGGACAGGCTTCGAGGGTTCGTTCTACTGCCTCGTAGAAGGTATCCTTCTCCGACTCTACAGTCTCCTGTGTAGGGGCGTGAACGTTAAGGAGGCTTATATTTCTAAATTTGCGTCGCAAGCGCAGAGTGCATAGCCGTTCGCTTATGTTTTCAAAGCCGATAACAGCAGGTTTCATTTTTTGGCTGACTAAGAAACCTACTCCGAGCATATGGTTTACTGGGTGACCGCTATAATATATGGTGTAGTGGCTCTTCTCCAGGAAACCGGTCCCTGTCCATCGCATCTCTTGCAACGCTGTTATATCAGCCCTATATTGGCACAGGGAGGCTCTGATTGTGGTCACAAAATCAATCCGTGTCCGAAGAGGACCGTGGGATTATGCCTACATGCCTATGCCTGCAGGTACTCACGTTAAACCCCCAGGACTTTCATGCCCTAAATGGACGGTGTATAAAAAAGCCATTAAGATTGCCGCTGTAAAGAATACCACCATTAAAGAAGCGTCTAACACGATCAGAAATTATTACAAGCCGATCGACAATGACGTCGAATACAACATGACTTTCCCCCTTTAAAATTGAGCAGCTCAAAACAAAAACGAACTCAAGAGATAGAATTGTAGATGTGAATAACATCCTCAGGAGCTAAGGAAAGTACAGTACGGCTGGGAAGAAAAAGCACCTCGTTGGAGCTTGGAGGGCGCTCCAACCATCACAAGGATGGAGGACAATCAAGATTATTCAGATTATTCCAATATTCAAAAACCATATTGATCTGGGTAATACCGTGGACTTCAGACCTATATCCCAAATAAACACTTTCACCAAAATTCTTAACGGTAAGGTCAAAGAAAGAGTTTCCTTCTTCCTTGAAACAAAAAACGGGCTTGCGGAGCATTGTTATGCGTATAGAAAAGGAGAATCCACCACGACGTGCTTAAACGACCTGTTGCTGAAAATTTCTGTAGCCAAGATTGAGGCCAGAGTCGTGAAAGCTGTGTCTTTTGACATCACCAAAGCATACCAAAGAGTTGACCTTGAGGGAAAAAAACGTGCCATCTGACATACACTCTTGGGCCGTGCACTTCAGGGAGCTGAAGCTGGTTGAGGGACCGTGCTCGGTAAGCAGTGCCTACCCCAAGGAAGTGTTTTAAGCCCGGTACTATTCAATCTGAACACAATCTCCCTTCACTCCAAACTCAATGACTCAACTGACATATACCAATATGCATATGACTTCATCATCCTTGCTATGGGGACAGGAGATGATCAGGTGGATAGGCTGCTACAAGTTGACCTTTTTATGAATAAACGTAACACCCTGAAACTGCCAGTAAACAGAGGTAAGTCTAGTGTTATTGTCTTTAGGAGAAATAATGGCTAACCATGTATTTTGGTACATCAGTCCCCTCTAAAGCAGGTACCGGAGATAACATTTCTGGGCAGGACAATTACGAAATCTCTACCCCTGAAAGATCATGTCAATAATACAATCATAAGGGCGAAACAGTCTTCACCGCATCATGTAGCTTATGCTCTGGCGGGCCAGATAAAAGTGAAATTATGTTGAACAAGATGGCGCACTCAGCATCAAAGCCCTAATCAACGGAAGCACCATGATTTACTTGTGAGGATGTACTATGGGGGGTGCAGAATAAAATTAAGAAGGAGTAGCGAGATGAATATCAGGCAACGTCGAGATTAAAGGCAAAGATTTCGCGGCAATCTTCCCGGAACTGCTCATTAAAATATCAGCTTTCATCTCAACAAATATTGTAGAAATTGTAAAAACTTTCAATAGACTTTACTCAAACCATATCTACAGCAAACCTTTCCTTCGGAAGATAGGCAAAATTGACACAGACAATTGTCTAAAGTGTAGCGTGCAAGAAATAATAGACCACTTTATTGTTTGGTGTAGAAGGCACAGTGTGGCTAGGAACAAATTCAGTTGGAAAGTCTTTCAACTCCATTGGAGGCCGAAGGTCTGGCCAATTCTCTTAGCTCTCTCTGTTAGCCTGCCGGGACGTCGTGGGGCAACTAAAACCTACAACAACTTTTGTTAGCTTGAAGAAAATGGATAAAAAGGAATTTCGTGTGTTAATAAAACATAGCTTTTGAGCGAAACAAATACTACTACTGAAGCCAAGGTTTGGTTTTTAAATATTATTCGGACTCTGCATCAGAAAATCCATCGTTGAGAAATGGTTTGATAAGTTTAAATGAGGCGAAATGAGTAGCAGGGACAACAACACAAAGAAGCAGTTACCGACGAAAACATCAAAGAAGTCCACAATAGCTGGGGTTCTAAAGATATTAAAGGAACGAGTTGAAAAGTTGGAAGCTATGGGTTCCACGCGACCCCACAATCGATCAAAAACAACAAGTTGACGATTCTGAGCAGTATTTGAAGCTCTTCCTCCGTAAAAAACTCGAATTTATGCGTCGATATGGGTCAAAGCTCTTACTGTACAAGACTATGATCTTGTCAGTCCTCATGTATTCCTCGGAAACTTGGGTTCCTAGCAACTCTTGGCCGCGTTCGAGAGAAGAATCCTCCGAAGAATTTTTGGCCCCCTACATGAGGATGGACGATTCCGTAGTCTACACAATGACGAAATCTATGAGCGATACCATGACCGTCAGGTTGTGGATAAAATTCGGGTCAATAGGTTACGGTGGGCGGGTCACTTAATCCATATGGATGAGGATGATCCCACCCGGAAAGTCTATAAGGGCAATATCTATGGTAGAAAAAGAAGACGAGGCAGACCCTGCCTAAGATGGAGCGATGGCGTAGGTCAGGACGTCAGACAGTTTTTAGGGATATCGAATTGGTGGACCTCAGCGCAAAACCGGGATGTCTGGAGTTCCTTATTAAGGCAGGCCTAGACCGGATACCGGTTGTTGCGCCGTTGATGATGATCATGATGAATCGGGGAAGTCGAAGATTTGTTACTGCTTATTCTTTATCCCAACAATAAGTAGTTCCGAGGTTATAACTATTTATAACGCGTTACGTCGCTGCTCCAATGTAATTGTCTACACTTTTGAATCTTCATCGTCGTATATAGTGTTTGTAATTGCAGCCACCAAACAAGGTATAATGACTTGTTCGCAGCATCCAACCGATGCTTTGGAGTCTGCAGAAGCAATATTCCTTTCCTGGCCTTTTAATCGGCGACTTGATGTAAGTAAATAAATTAATTAAAAATGAAAAACACAAACTTGAAACTTTAAATGCGCGTACCGCATTTCAAACAAAATTAAAAAAAAAATTGGACCTCCAAAAAGTAAATCGTCGGCATTTTTTTAAAAGTTTGCACTTTGACATTCAACAACTAGAAAATAACGAGTTTTCGTGTCCACAGCAAGCCACTCCCAAAAAGGGCACTCCTAAGAAACAACCGTAGGCTCGCCTTTTTAATTTTTTTTTCTTAAATGTAATCCACAATATGTACTAGTTTAGTTAGTTTAGTGTGGGGAGCCGTAGTTCCAAGCACTCGGACCTTTGCTAGGTCCATTGTACTATCCCCGGAGATCGCCTCTCGCCGACGGCGTTCGCAAGCATTCGCGAATCTGAGAACATCCCCCAGAGACAGAGAATGCGCAGACTCTTCGCTGAAGGAAACCTTACCAAGGTATATTCGTCTGAGGTCTGAGGAGGCCGGGCAGCTGCATATGAAGTGCGGTGCCGTTTTTTCTTCTTCCTTGTATTGGCTGCATATGGCCGAGACCACAGTCCGATTTTTTCCATGCGGTAGTTTAAGGAGCAGTGTCCCGTTAAAAGCCCGACTAGAGTTTTCATGTCCCACTTCTTAATGGACAACAAAAATGCCGCTCTAGTGGCCTCGGGTTCGTTCACAAAGATTTTTGCCTGCCGCCAGAAATTCAAATTTCTCCATTCGGCCGTGCGAATCGTTGCCATTTCCCCCTTCAGAGTAGACTTGGCAGTAGATGGTTGGATGCCAAAAGCTGGTTCTGATCCCACCATTGTTGATTCAGAATATTGGCGAGCCAGTCGGTCAACTTCCTCATTACCAGCGATATTTGAATGCCCTGGCACCCACATCAGGAATTTTTCGTTCAGTCAGCCAAATTTCAGCAGCATCTGATGACAACTCCACACCAACTAGCTTGATATGTCGTTGCTGTTTAGTGCTGATAATGGTGCCTGACTGCCGGAACAGATTCGAATGATCCGACCCCACCATTTTTGCCGGAAACATTCTTCTGCTGCCAATAAAATGGCATATATCTCAGCCTGGAATATGATCCTCATTTTTCCAGGAGGTTGAGCCAGTTCCATAATCGGATTTGCCGAGAATACCTCTGTGTTCAATCCAGTTTCCATGACTAGCTCATGACATTATCGAACATTGTCTTCTCAATTTTTCTCGTTAGTTCATGGAGTGCTATCTCCATAGATTTGCCTTTCTGGTAGGCATATTACCCACAGTGAAGTGGCCACTTAGAGATATATGTATCCCATATAAACCCGTCTACTAGTTTTTCCAGTCCTTTTAGCAGAAAGGAGGTTAGACTGATCAGTCGGAAGCTTTTTCGTCTGTGTAGGTGGGTTTCCCTGGTTTGAGAATAAATATTACCTTTACACCACGCCAGCTGGTTGGAATATAAGAGTGTGCTAAGCAAGCGCGGTATATATTCCGAATGCGTAGGTTCAGGGCATCCATTCCCTTTATTACTAGAGCAGGAATAGTGCCATCCGAACCTGCAGACATGTATCTATGGAACGAGTTAAATGCCCATTCTATTGGCTCAAGAGAGTTGATCTCTTTGCAAAAACGTCTCCATGATAATGGTTTGGCTAACCTTATGCTCTTTTTTAGAGTTTTTTGAGCCTCTTTGTGCCTTTTACTTTACTAAAAATTATTTAATAATTAGCAAATGTTTGACTACTTAGCACTGAAGAAGGCAACATAATTTTGAGCAAAGTAAAAGGGAACTGGTCTTTGAATTTTCTTTATATTAATTATGATAGTTTGTAGGCAAAATGAATATGAAACAACATTTATAATAAAAACTTTTTCATTTATTTTATAATAGGCATCATTGCGAACAATATATAAAAGATTTTTCTTAAGACGCTTCAGAAAAGTTGGAAACAAATTATAATACAAAGTAAAAATCCATTATTTAGCACCAACATACCACTTTTTAAAACGTTCCACAGCCTGCTCCCATTCTCCAATAAGCTGCATATATTTACATTTCATTTCTTCTCTTGGCAAAAACACTTTATCGATACTATAGAATTTTTCTAGATGCGTTTGTGATGGCCAAATATCTAATTTTACCAAAACGAAAAACCGAACATTAGACTTTCAATATGTGAGAAATTACTTTTCGCAACTTACTTGCATTCAAGCCTGCAACGAATGCAGCTCCCAAGGCACTTGATTCTGAAAATTTGCTGCGTTCCACTCTTACTCCTGTAATATCCGCTAGAGTTTGACATAGAAAGTCGTTTTTAGATACTCCACCATCGACTCTGTAATTAAGATGAGAAACAATATTGTATGTGATGAACCTTTCATTGTGATAAGACCACACTTACTTGATGCGAGAGAATTTGTAATTAGTTTCCGATGATGTACAGTAGAACAATTGAGCTATGCGAAAGGCGATGCTTTCGAGTAGAGCCCGAACTAGATGTGGTTGTCTCGTAGATGATCGCAGTCCGATAAACCCAGTACCAGCCTGTATATCGTTTATTGGAGGCTGTGAAAATAATCGTTTGTAGTGAAATTTATCTTTTCACATGTTCATCTCTTACGTACTCCAAGTCCACTGAAAGCAGGTATAAAGTAGACACCGTCTGAATCGGGAACGGATTCAGCAATACTGGATGATCTTGCCGGGTCATCAAAAAGTCCAAAATTGATTGCCCAATTTATCATCGAACCGGTGTCATTCACCGACCCCTCAATACAAAAAACTGTATCATTCACTCCATTTCGTCTAAACTGCCACGCTACTAAAGGATAAAGCCCATGCACCGAAGCATGACAATATTTATTTGTGTACACATTCATAAAGGATCCTGTGCCAAGTGTCATTTTTATATCGCCATCAGCGAAGCAATTCGATCCCCATAGAGAGCAAGACTGATCACTCATCGAGCAAGTTATCCTAATTCGTGCTCCAAAGATTGATTCGTGCACATAACCAAAGTTGTAATTACTTTCTACTACTCGCGGCAAAATTTCTGGCTACAAAAAATCGACATCGTGTTAATTTTCTTGGGAATTTGTGAAAGTATTTGCCTACATTTATAGAAAACATATTCAGCGCCCATCCTGCCCAGCCCAGTGTAAATGGATCATACAATCCCGTCGCCGTGCACGATGTAATATCGCTTATATGTTCTACCGCTTCCTTCGAACCCCGGACCTTTCTGGAAAATATGGATTTTAGTATAAAACACATTCACATTTAATAAAACCTCACCTGAGTTTGTACAGAAGCCATGAGTCTAAAGTTCCACAAAGAGCCGTTTTGCGTTCTATTGCACTTTTCAGTTTCTCATTGTTTTTCATTTGCCACAGTAACCGCAAGGTAATCTGAACCCGATCGTGCACAATGCATTTGAAAATACTTAAAGAAATGTACATATTTGAGGAAGCCTACCTGACCATTCATCAACTTTAAAAGGGCGCCCGCTAAAAATCGTTTACTTCTTGTGATAAGGTACAAGACGTACGCCGCACTATTCAATAGTCTGAGCCGAATGCTCGAATTCCATTGCTTCACAAGGGAATCGGCACGCAAGTCCTTCCATGTTATAAAATTATGGAAATATTCTTCGGTATCTTTGTCCCATGTTATGAATGAACAGCGCTGAGTTGAAATTCCGAGGCACGTAATATCTGCGGCCGTAAGTCTAGCTTCTATAAACGATAAGAATTACTAAGGGAAAACTAGAGAACTATCTAACAAAAGCACATGCACCTCTTATGGCATTAGTTATTGCAACTACTATTGATTCCCAGAGATCAGTGGGATCTATTTCGAAGTATCCTGGCTGCGGGTTGAGCAAGTGAACCTAGCAAAGCAATTAACTAATGATAATAAAAAGGAAAATTAAAATATAAATGTTGAAGTCTTACAGATCAAACAGAAAAGCTGATCAAATGAAAAGGAAATATCGATCTCAATAAATCCGATTTCACTTCAAAAAATTCAACACAACAACAAGTAACAGACAACAATTGATATAACAGCAAAGATCTTATTCACTAAGAAAACTTATCATACGCAGTAAATAAAACATGACTACGTGATCCTACCTCAAGCACTTTTAAATGTTCGTTGCTTGTCAGAAATCGTTGCCATCTCTCTAGCGACTTTCTTCTGTACTACCAGCCGTATCACCAAAGCCGTGTTATATTAGGGAAATCCTCCCTTCCACCTTCCTCTTCCAGGCTTGACTTTTCTTTATCCTACACTATTGCTTCTGTCTCTCTTCTGAGACCTGATTTTCGTCTGCCATCCGTCCCAGCTTCTTCAATTTCTGATCCCTCTTTGTGTTTGGTCAGTTGCCCCCCAAACCCCCCCCCCCCCCCCGGTTTTTTAACTTATCAAAAAAATTGGTGGTGATTTGTGACCATCTTCAAAACGGTTGATAAAAAGCTCTATCGATAGAATGCTCGTACGTTCAGGCTTTAAACAGAAATTGAGGGTTGAGGATAGCATAAAAAAATATTTGATGATAGTGGATTCCATTGCATTCACTCACACATGACATGCGGTATCGAGGTGGAATTTTAAGTCCAAAAGGAAGTCCGATAGGAGTGCATTGTGTCGCTATTACTATTCCTTCTCGTCATCGATGACCTTGTCCGAAAGACGACGAGGGATTCAACAGACCATTACGTTCTCTTCAAACATACGCTAATGACACCTACTTGCTTTCACACCGTCTTACACCTTGCACAAATGACTCTGGATTTGGATAAAGTGGCAAACAGAACCGCACTGAAAATAAATATCCACAATATGAAGATTTTCAGTCGGATGGGTCATCGTACTCTTCCCGCCTTCATTAGTGGGTATTCCTCCATTTCGTAGTGTTGCTTTTGCCGATGGTAGCACCAACAGGTTCGTCCATAATATATAGAGTTACTTTCAAAACCGATCACGCATCATTTATGCAACATTGGCAGGGATTAATTTTTCCATATTGGTTTTTGGAACAATCGCTTATTTACTTCTTTAAACATAAGCATTAACTAACTTATACTGCATATGATTATCATCCAGAAACAAGAAATTAGATGAAATTATCAAAAACTAGCTTGATCGGTTTCGTGACTTTAACCATTTGGCAGTTTATTCGCCATCAATATCTTCTATATCCACTTTTGCGTCCAGTACAGCCTTAATTCTTTCTAGCATACCATCAAGAAGATACCTGCACACATTTCTTGAAATGTGATGCCATGCAGGATACATTTTTGCCCACAGCTCTTCCTTATTTCTCGTCTCTCCAATAATCGACCTATTCAAAGCCCACGTAGGTGTTTTATAAGGTAGTGGTCTGGAGACTGTTGAGACTACTCAAGAATTGTAATATTATTTTTAAACAATGCTTTTATTGCTTTGGTAGTATGGTTATTCACATTAAAATTTTCCGCATATTCTACGAGTCGGCTCTCAAAATATTAATATAATATTAAAATACAACCCTCATTCCGATGTTTCTGCGAAGCGTTCAAACCCCTCTGGCCATCATACATTCTCATACCATTATGAACCTTCAACCAAATTTTGGTTTTTCATGCCATGGCTGTAATTCCTCACTAGAAGTTTTCCACACCCACTCGTGACCATTCGATTCCAAACAATTAATTTTGGACTCATTCGACAATATCACCTTGCCTCAAACCTCTTCAGTCCACTTCGAGTACTTTCTTGCGAAATCTAGACGTCCTTTCTTATGCCTTGTTAATAACAAGGGTTTTTGATTTTAGCTCTTCCCTGTAAACAAACGTCTCGTAGTGTTCGTAGATTTTTTTTCAGCTGATATGGTCATATTTAAGTCTGAATTGATAGAGCGTTTACGCAAAATTGTTCTTTCATTACCTTTATAAACAATTGGTTGTTGACCTCCTTTATTTGTGATTGAAAGATAATCTGCATTTTTTCGGATTCTATTTATTAAACCCATGGTTACACTTGCCAAAGATGAGATTCGTCAATGAAACACATTTCCTTAAAAGGTGTTACGATGAGAATCAGGCGTTATATCACTTTGGCACCCACACGGTCGCCAAAGCTGTCAACCAACCAAACTCCTCCTAACAAGTTTCCCAGTCGTGAACACCGTTGGTGCGAGATAATATATGAAACCGTATGGCACGTGCTTGAGCTAACCCGAATGCTAGCAGTTTAGCGAGTTGAGGGCCGGGGCTCTTGGTTTTCAAATACTATCTCCCTGTCAGAGATTTTATCACGTGCCTTGACTCAATAGCAAAAAAAACTAAACCCACTCTGGGTAAACTACTCTAATAAAGACACGTAGTCGCGAGGCGGATTGATAAAACCGAAAATTTCTTCGTAAAAGAAGTTAAACTGCGAAAAGGCTTAATAAGGAAGGAAACTAAATCACATAAAACTTAACGCCTGCGGGATGGACGAGGAAGGACCAGCCGATTCAGGCATCTATGCGACGGGTGGCCCCATCTTCTTTTCCTCTTCATGGGGGGCCAGATGACATGTTGGCCCTGTGGTAGGCCACCCCAACCTAAACGTTCGCCCCCTGCCGCTTCCAATGAAGTGGGAAGAACTCTAATTACTTGAAAGGAGTGACACCTTCCTAGGCAGGATTAAAGCAAAAGAAACTTAGGCCAATGCATGATTAAATTTAATATTCAAATTCATTTATCTCTTTATATGTCAACTAGCCTAATACTATAATCAACATTGGCAACAGAATAAACTATGATTTTCCGATCGATTCATATAAAACTAATATTTGAATTTATCATATCCTTTCCAAATTTAATTTCAACATTTATACGCATTTTTCAAAGGATAACGTTTTTTCTCTTTGTTTTTGTAAAAGTTTTTTGAATCGATTTTGTGAGGCATTCTTTGATTATGTTTGTTGGATGACATAATTTCTGCTGGGTTTATAATCTTTTCAACAACTCGTTTTGTCTGAGTGTAATTATGCGTTGTTTCTACCGATTAATTATCTGAAATAATAAAAAACTTGTTGTTTCTTTTTCGTTGGTGTAGATATTTATTCTTGCAAATACCGATATTTCGGAAACCACTTGTTCCCTTCATCAGTGCTAACAAGTCTAGTCAACTCGTTTTGGTTTCAGAAACTCAAGCACTATTTGCCTTTGGAGATAATGCATATTTCATAATCAGTCCTTTCCCATTGAATTACACAATATTGAAACACTCTATACAAAACCGACCTGCCCACAGCTCTTTCTGTGGCATGGCCGCTCTATCATCCCCGACTTCTTCCGACAACATGGCTCGAGCTGTTCACCAATGAGCCGACTCCTCGCCGAACGAACTCGCCTTCTGGCCTTGGAAACGGCTATTTCACACATCAATTTGCCAATGGGACTATATTCCAAAGTTTTGGAGCACTCCTTAAGCAAAGTTCTACCCTTTACAGAGACTTTTTTCTCAATTCCCGACGCAACTTCACTCGACTCACCGGAGATTCCCTCTTTTTTCTGTTCGCGACTGAACATCTATTCCCTATCCACAGAACTTCCCCTGCCATCTAGCACGCCAAAGCGGACCCGGGCAGCTGCAACGATAAATTTCCCTTCCGTTACCGTAACTTGACTGAAATCGGAATTTCAAATTTGGATCTCCAAACCTCGAAAGCGAGCAGGAAAATTATAACAAAGATTTTGCAGATCTACTGACTTGAACCTTTCAACACGAAGGTGTTGGAAGGGGAATTGCGACACTGCGAGAGTGGTTGTTATCAATGGAAAGGCGACACCTGCTATACTAGCGCGTGGCATGGCTACGTGCCTTCCCCTGGGCAGAAGGTTGAGGTGGTCTTCATACCTAAGCCTGGGAAAGATGACTATTCGAATCCAAAGAACTTCAGCCAAATCAGCTTAACATCATTTTCGCTGAAATGTCTGGAGAGACTGGTTGAGCGAGAGAAGGTGGTAAAGTCGCACCCACTAAATGAAAGCCAACACGCTTACCAACGTGGAAAGTCCTGTAAGTCTGCTCTTCTCTCTTTGATTTCAAAGATAGAGGACGCAATTTTGAAAGGCCAGTATACATCCACTAACAGGAGCAAACACCAGCTTCTAGCCACTTTGAGCGCACTAGGGCAGAGGTGAAGCCGTTATCATATAACGTTTCATACACCATACTCGTCTCACCGTACTGAAACGAAAGGTCCCAAATGTAAGTCACAACGGCTATATGCAGCTGACTAGATATATTCTTTCTTGAGAGATGGAGCTGTAACGTTCGCAAGCAACCTTCATTTGGGGGAGTTCAATATCTGCTAAGAACATCCAACCAAAAAGGAAATACCATTAAAGCTTTCATTCTGATTATAAGCTAAGACTGCTGCGAATTTTCATCGAAATTGCAGACTAGAGGCCTTGCCTTCCTTCCTTGGGGGTGGAAATGAAAATTCGACCTTCACCAAGTTTGTTATCGAGTTAGGTCTATGAATCAAGAAAAATGTGTAGATAACGGCTCACAACTAGATTCTGATAACTTACCTGATCATAATTACATACATACCATATACAAATACTCAATTGCATTGAATATCACCACAAGATTACGCAGTTATGATAATGCTTACATGATTATAATCCTAATCAAGGAAACTCAATAACAATTTGAAATGATAAAATCATGAAAATTTCATTGTAATCACGTAATGGTTTATTAAATTTGGTAAATTTCACCTTTCTTAAGTACGTCCACAGAGATAAATTTACTATTGGGACTCATTCAGTAATAGTACCTTTATGGCGCCTTTTTAAGTGAATTGTTCGCTTACGACAACACTAGCTGAGACCCACAATTTTGCAATAATGAACAGATTTCAATGGGAGGGAAGGGAAGGGAAGCCAATTTAACAAGTTGCGACATCTCAACACAAAGTATTTTATTATTTAGGTTCATTATTCTATCCACATTGCACATCGCCCGCGCAAAACTTTCACTACTTTCTAAGATCAAAGGTGGAAGAAAATGATGAAGACAACTATTGGGAAACCTCCAGCAAATCTTACCCTTTCAGTAGCGGCTCCTCTGATCTTCAAATCTGTATCGAATATAAAACAACGAATCGTTGTTGTCCCAACATCAAGGGACGCAATGTATTTATCACTTCCCATTTTGCACGTATCAAAGTTCACCGGTCATCACTTTCAACTTCGGTCACACTCAAGTTCCACTGAGAAAGCTACTACCCAGGGGCCTTAGGCGTTGTGCACATATTCTAGTGAAACGCACTTATCAAAGTACATGTCGACTAGCTGAAGAGCTGTTATCAGATAGCAACAATTCCCACCACTATTTACAGATATTTTCTGTCATGCAAACGCTACCATGGCAACGAATGCCACACCACGCGAAATATCGTAAATACATAAATCAGGTTCGAGTCTGTGCTAGTGATCTTGGATTTTAATAGATTACAGTAAAAACGAGCAAACGATATTATTATCGGAGTTAAATATTGGCCTTGAATGAAGGCTTTAATACACTTCAAGGCCCTGATCCAATATGGATTGTTGTGGAAACGATTATTATATTATCATTTTTAAATGTTCTCTTTATTAATTATAAAGTAAGAGGATTATAAAAAAGTCTTAACAGTCCTTTCGTACTTTGCAGTTGCAGTTGTTGAAACTCTTTCAAACATACAATTAACACAAATGGTAATTGTTCAAAGCAAATTAGGTTTTATGACGAGCTGAAGGATGAAAAATACATAATGAAATATGCCAATGTGATTGAAAGACTGAGACTTCCTA
Organism: Hermetia illucens; assembly: GCF_905115235.1. Taxonomy (NCBI): domain Eukaryota; kingdom Metazoa; phylum Arthropoda; class Insecta; order Diptera; family Stratiomyidae; genus Hermetia; species Hermetia illucens. The sequence goes on from NC_051850.1 coordinate 189,177,258, forward strand.
CTCTGAAAGCAAAATACAGACAAACCTCTTTAAGTGCAAATTCTTCTAAGTCGAATTAATCTTCTTGACTTTTCATTGGCGTTCCCGTCAATTTTCTATATAACATTCAACCTCTAAGTAGAAAATTCCTCTTAATCGAATCATATTTTGTAGCTTTGGGAAAATACTGCATACATTACAATTCCTCTAAGCCGAAATCGAAGGGTCGATTTTACGGAACAAATCAAAAATCTTTCTATATTCATGTATGTTGGTGTATATTCACAAACTAACGTGGGGCTTAGGAATTTTAAGGTGCAAAAGGGAATAATAATTTCACCTTCATCATCATCATCAACGGCGCAACAACCGGTATCCGGTCTAGGCCTGCCTTAATAAGGAACTCCAGACATCCCGGTTTTGCGCCGAGGTCCACCAATTCGATATCTATAAAAGCTGTCTGGCATCCTGGCCTACGCCATCGCTCCATCTTAGGCAGGGTCTGCCTCGTTTTCTTTTTCTACCAAAGATATTGCCCACACAGACTTTCCGGGCTGGATCATCTTCATCCATACGGATTAAGTGACCCGCCCACCGTAACCTATTGAGCCGGATTTTATCCACAACCGAACGGTCATGGTATCGCTCATATATTTCGTCGTTATGTAGGCTACGGAATCGTCCATCCTCATGTTGGGGGCCAAAAATTCTTCGGAGGATTCTTCTCTCGAACGCGGCCAAGAGTTCGCAATTCTTCTTGCTAAGAACCCAAGTCTCCGAGGAATACATGAGGACTGGCAAGATCATAGTCTTGTACAGTAAGAGCTTTGACCCTATGTTGAGACGTTTCGAGCGGAACAGTCTTTGTAAGCTGAAATAGGCTCTGTTGGCTGACAACAACCGTGCGCGGATTTCATCATCGTAGTTGTTATCGGTTGTGATTTTTCACCCTAGATAGGAGAAATTGTCAACGGTCTCAAAGTTGTATTCTCCTATCCTTATTCTTCTTCGTGTTTGTGTTTGACCAGTGCGGTTTGATGTTGTTGGTTGATTCGTCTTCGGTGCTGACGTTGCCACCATATATTTTGTCTTGCCTTCATTGATGTCCAGCCCAAGATCTCGCGCCGCCTGCTCGATCTGGATGAAGGCAGTTTGTACATCTCGGGTCGTTCTTCCCATGATGTCGATATCGTCAGCATAGGCCAGTAGTTGGGTGGACTTGAAGAGGATCGTACCTCTTGCATTTACCTCGGCATCACGGATCACTTTCTCGAGGGCCAGGTTAAAGAGGACGCATGATAGCGCATCCCCTTGTCGTAGACCGTTGTTGATGTCGAATGGTCTTGAGAGTGATCCTGCTGTTTTTATCTGGCCTCGCACATTGGTCAGGGTCAGCCTAGTCAGTCTTATTAATTTCGTCGGGATACCGAATTCTCTCATGGCCGTGTACAGTTTTACCCTGGCTATGCTATCATAGGCGGCTTTAAAGTCGATGAATAGATGGTGCAACTGTTGTCCATATTCCAACAGTTTTTCCATCGCTTGCCGCAGAGAGAAAATCTAATCTGTTGCTGATTTGCTTGGAGTGAAGCCTCTTTGGTATGGGCCAATGATGTTCTGGGCGTATGGGGCTATCCGGCCTAGTAAAATAGTGGAGAATATCTTATAGATGGTACTCAGCAACGTGATACCTCTATAATTGCTGCACTGTGTGATATCTCCCTTTTTATGTATGAGACAGATAATGCCTCGTTGCCAATAGTCAGGCATTGATTCGCTGTCCCATACCTTGAGCACAAGTTGATGAACCACTTGGTGTAACTGGTCGCCTCGCGACTTATGATTTTTTAGCCGATGAATTGCACGGAATGTTTCTCCTAAACTTGGTGGTGGCAGTATTTGTCCGTCGTCTTCAGTTGGCGGGACCTCCAACTCGCCGATGTTCTGGTTGTTCAGTAGCTCATCAAAGTACTCAACCCATCGCTCTAATATACCCATTCTGTCGGAAATCAGATTTCCCTCTTTGTCTCGGCAGGATGAGCATCGAGGTGTATAAGGCTTCATCCTGCTGACTTGTTGGTAAAACTTCCGCGCCTGGTGCGGTTGCTCCCTGTACTTTTCTAGTTCATAGACTTGTTGGTTCTCCCAGGCTTCCTTTTTCCGTCTGTGAAGTCACTTCTCCACTCGTCGGAGTTCGTGATAAGCCTCTGCGCGTGCCCGCGTTCTTTGAGAATGCAACATTACTCGGTATGCGGCATTCTTCCGTTCCGTTGCTAGCTTACATTCATTGTCAAACCAGCCGTTCCGACTCCTTTTGCGGCTGGGGCCAAGTATGTTTGTGGCCGTATCCATGATAACGTTCTTCAGGTGATTGTGAAGATCATTTGTTGATGCTTCATCTCCAGGTCCTCTGTTGACTGCGGTTATTGCGACATCCATTTCCCTCTTATAGGTGTCGAGGAGGGTTGTGTTGTGGATGGCTTCAGTGTTCACTCTCACCTGATTGCCAAAGGGGATTCTAGGTGGTGTTGTTATTCGAGCTCGGAGCACCATGCCAACGAGATAGTGATCCGAGTCTATATTGGCCCCCCTATATGTTCTGACATTCATCAAGGCTGAGAGGTGGCGGCGTTCGATCAACACGTGGTCAATTTGGTTGAAAGTGGTCCCGTCTGGAGAGGCCCACGTATGTTTGTGGACCGCTTTCCGCGCAAACCAGGTACTTCCAACAACCATTTCGTGTGACCCTGCTAATTGAATAGTCCGCAGTTCGTTATCATTTGTTTTTTCGTGTAAGCTATGGGAGCCAACGTATCGCCTGAATACGGGCTCCTTCCCTACTTGGCTGTTAAAATCCCTAAGTATGATTTTGATATCATATCTGGGACAGGCTTCGAGGGTTCGTTCTACTGCCTCGTAGAAGGTATCCTTCACCGACTCTGCAGTCTCCTCTGTAGGGGCGTGAACGTTTATGAGGCTTATATTTCTAAACTTGCCTCGCAAGCGCAAAGTGCATAGCCGTTCGCTTATGTTTTCAAAGCCGATAACAGCAGGTTTCATTTTTTGGCTGACTAAGAAACCTACTCCGAGCACATGGTTTACTGGATGACCGCTATAATATATGGTGTAGTGGCTCTTCTCCAAGAAACCGGTCCCTGTCCATCGCATCTCTTGCAACGCTGTTATATCAGCCCTATATTGGGACAGGGTATCGGCTAGCTGCTGGTCAGCTTCATCTCTGTACAGGGAGCGCACGTTCCATGAGAAAATGCGCAAATCTTTATTCCGTGTTCGTTGCCGGGTCCGCCGTTTTAAAATCCGTCCTGTCCGAGGCTCCTGTTGTGGCTTCGTAACGAGTTGTTTTCCGTGTAGGGTTGTCAGCCCTACCCAACCCCCAACCTGGAGGACCAGTTAGTACAATTTGTCCCGTTTTTAGGCGCGGGAGACTCGCCTTCATCCTTCTCCGTCTGCAGCTTTTCGTTAAGAAAGAGCTCCCAGCGGTCACCACGTGGAGGTGGAGATAAGGTTTGGTAGTAGAGCTGTTGGTGTTGGTTCAGCAGGCATTTCCCAGGTTTTATGCTCCATCGTGGGTACCAATCCACGTTTCGCCCTGGGACCTATACTACCCTTTGATCACTGACGAATTACGAAATTACTTCATCATTTATCTGGAACACCGACAATCGGATTGCAACTTATTCTTCTAAATTATACGTGATACTTTCTCTGGCCGTGGGTTCAATAACGATTGGACAAGACGATTTGAGTTGTGAATGTCATCATCGTCTTTACGTATCTATTTCTTGAATCAAATTACGAGTGAAACAGAGTTTCAAATCTGCCTTATGCAATCTTATGCACTTTCGTTTATTAAACTCTCTTGTAGGCCAATAAGTGTACAAAGTTGGACGAAAAAATCGATTTTTTTATTTAAAAACTCCCAAGTCGAAACTTCAATCTTGGCAATAGCGAACATTGGATTTCGTTGAATTTTCCCTTCTCTCAAAATTCTAAAATGCGTTTCTATTCTAATACAAAAGACATTTATAGTGTTTCAAAGTTTCAATTTTATTTCCTGATTTTCCTATTTCTGATACACTCTATCATTTATAGGTTTTCAAAGTCCACTTCAAACAATAATAAAGTACATTATGGAAATTACATTTTAGTGTTTTTCTTTGTCACATTTTATGTATATAACATAGTTTTCTCCTTTTTATTTCTGATTAGCATATAGCAATATATAGTTCACTGTAGTATTTGCTGTTATTTGTAACTTACATTATTACTTTCTTTTCTCGTTAATACTAGACAATATGAAAAGAGCTTCAAATGTAATATACAAGGAACAACGCATGATGAAATTATGAATAGAATTATCCAAACTGTTCAGTTATATATTTTGTAGAATGTAATTTTCTTTTGCTTTTAATTTTTCTGATTAAAAATGTATTGTGTTCTGTCTTCGAAATGCTCGGAAGCGAACTGCATGTATACATCGATAATGAAAAAGGTTAAAAGCAAAAAAACAAACAATGAACAGAGGCAGATGAGCATTGAAGACATTTCATTTTCTTAAGAGGTAAATGATTGTTTTGGCCATGAATAAAAAGATTTTGTTAAAAAATAAAAAGGAACCACCTGTTAGAAAAAACTATTACGTTTGTAAATTAAATACATTGTGTTGTGTATGTGTAAAAATTCAAAAAAGAATTCTTTTAATAAAAAAAATATTCCTATAAAATGTGTTTATATGTGTTTATTAATTTTAACGTCTACTTATTTTTATTATTATTAAGATCACCCGAATTAAACGCGAAAAAACGCGACGCGACCAAATTCCCGTGAATTTGGTTTAGGTACATACGAAATCACGATTGATTTTTCTTTTGTTTTATTTATTTATTAAGCAATGGTTTGTTCCCGTGAACTGCACATGTTTAGAAAAACATACATACATATCTGCTTGATAACTACAAAACAACTGGATGCAATTCACTGCAACAACGGACCCATTCACTCTTCATTAAAGGACTATTGTTCTTAACCTGCTACCATAAAATGGGAATTTTCGTCAAAACGCAAATCCATCTTTTCTGTTATCATCACATGCAAAACAAATAGCACTTGAGAGAATCACAAAGTAACTTAACGAATATTGTGCCAAGTGGATTTTGACTCGATTCCCATAATATGTTTTAAGGTCGGTAGGCCGAAAGCGAACGAGACGAACGACGACGAGATTACCCGAATGGATCTTGGGGCGGAGATCCAAAAATGCACGCGACGAGAGAACCGACGATCACACGAATTTTTAATTTTCCCCAACAATTTTTTTTTCATTTTATTAGCTCTACTTAGTATCGATTTGTGTTTAGTTTTTTTTTTATCTATATACTGCTTAAATTTTCCTTTCCCAAGAATAAGCAACAAATGGATTTCACCGAATACCACACTGAAACAGTACTGATTAAATTTCAACTGCTAGTCTAAACCATAAATGAGCAGTTAATATCTGAGACAACTGCTACGGCAACACCAAAACGGAAACGAAAATTCATCGTATAGAAACCACTCTAAATCAGTGTAAAATCTCCACTTCTTACCACACTACTTTTCACCTAAGCATAAATAAGATTTGTTCATATTTGTACACCTTTTTAACCGAAATATTATAGTTTTAGAAAAACACTAAGGAACTTCGACATGTCTTCTCGACCTCTTAACCAAATTCTCCTTTCACTGATTCAAAAGTCAACTGGTTGATTAGTAACTTTACCACGCCTAACACTATAATTATTAACCACCTTGGCTTTGCTTTTCCAATGGATTTTGAAAGTTAATCAAGTGTTTCAGTGGGAGTCCGATGAAACCGTTGTAGAAGACGCAACAAAGAATAAATTTTGTCATGGCGGAAATTCGACTTAGCATAAAGATCTATCATTCCATTCAATGAAAAAGGTAACATTTTTCGTAGATTGTATCTATCAGATATAATACAAAAGATGTAGATGTAATGCAATAAGATTAAGAAACACATGATATTCATGAAAATCGCATATTCAGGCACACTAAACTGTTGGTATTTTTACATTCATAAAAAATTTCTTCAGTATATTAAGAAAAAATAACAAGACTTAGAATCCAATATATACGCGTACTCTCTATTCAGTCCGCAACGTGAAATTTATTCTTTATTGTGCTCATGATTTTTGCAATAAGAAAATAATATTTCATTCGATTTTGTGGCAACTATTTTAACTTTTATCGTTTTGCGTTTCTATTCAGAAAATATCTTTCCCTTAATTTGTTCTAAACTCCAAACTTCACATGATTAATAATAGAATCTTTTTTTTGTAATTTGTACAAATTGATATCTTTCAGTCTTCTTTAACATATTACATTGTTAGTTTTTTTTTTAGTATATTCCTAAGCAAAAATAATAAATAGTTGGCTCCCTTCGTTTGTTTTCGATTTATATCAAAATGAAATGAATGAATTATTTACAAAAAACTAAACGAAATGCTATTTATAAAAATCTACACATACAAATGTAATTAATCTTTCAATTGAATTGGTTCATCAGTTACACGTACATAACAATTTGTGGAAATGAAATATTATTTTCTTCTTTAAGACTTCTAATTGGTTAGAATAAAAAAATAAATACTTGTTTTGTTATTTTATGTTAATTGATTTCTTTTAGTCACTAATTATTTGATTTCTTTCAATTGATTACGCGACGCGACCCGAATTTATTATTTTGTTTACGCGATTGATATTTTACAACGAAATCGAAAGTTATTCCAACAAAAAATATCAGTGAGTAGTTTAGCCTGGAAACTATCCTAAAATTGTCCTCTGTGGGCTAGTTTATAATCGGAACTGAAATACAACTTTTACGGAACCTGAAATTGCTCACTATTCATTCCATTTAGTAGCTTCACACAATATTTATGTGACATGTTTTTTTTCCATTCTTCAAATACGGTACAATCCTTTGCCCAGAGTTATATAAAATCATATTTCCAGGATTTGGACCCGATGTGAATAGAAATGTGGATTCCAGATAATGGCAAATGCAATCTGTTACATAAGAGCGTGGTCACTGTTACACGTAGATAAAAAATCAGAGCGTCCTGTTTCTTTTTCTATGACATAGAGGGCACCTCAGTCCTTCATGCTTTTTGTAAAAAGTCAGCTCTCTGTCAAATTTAGTCTTCAATTGAGTGGTTTTTCGAAATGAGTGATGTTTACGCCTGTCACTTTGAGGCAATTTTTCTATGTTTGCATGAAAAAGGACCCAAATTAACGCAAACTGCTGCTGCGAAATATATGGGAAAGTCGAAGCAGTTCGTTAGCAAGTGGATAAATTGCTATAAAAAGGTCGGTAACGTTGATGATTTTCCTGATCGCGGAAGTGCAAGCAAAGTCTCAAAAAAAGACGAAAAAAAAACTTCTCGCATTGTTCTCGAAAGATCCAACTTTGACTTTATGTGGAGCTGCTGTGAAATTGAAAGCAAAAGGTGTTGACATATCTTACGGAACGATTCGCAGGCACTTGCTTGCCAATAAACTGAAATATCGCAGTACTTCGGAAAAACCAAGGTTGAGTGCAAAACACGTTGAAAAACGAGTGGAATGGGCGAAGGAAAACTTGGACCGCGATTGGAGCAACGTAATTTTTTCTGATGAATCCTCCTCCTGGGCATTTCCGAGCATCAAACACGCCTGGACAATCTCCACCAGTAGAATGCTTCAACGGACTGTTAAACACCCCGTCAAGGTCCATATTTGGGGGTGCTTCTCAAACAAAGGTTTCGGTACTTTGTTCTTATTTACCGAGAATTTAAATGCGGAAAAAATGAATAAAATATATCAAAAGGTTTTGTTACCATCTGCTAAGCAATGGTATATCAAGAAAAATCAAAGCTGGATCCTTCAAGAGGACAACGGTCCGAAACATCGGAGTCGAGCGTGTAGCGATGCAAATCCCATAGAAAATGTATGAGCTCTGATGAAAATGCAGCTTCGCAGGCGCAAGTCATGTAATTTACATCAACTTTCTCGACAAATTCGGAAAATTTGGAGGTCTTTTCCGGTAGAATATGCAGAAAAACTAGTGGAAAGTATGCCCCGACGGTGCCAGGCCATAATTGACAACGCAGAAGATTGGACTTGCTACTGAGGTATTTGCATTGAGTATTGACGACCAAATTATCAATAAATTTGCGAATTTTCGAAAAATCAATTGTTGTTATTATTTAACAGTGACCACGCTCTTATGTAACAGATTGTACGAAAGTTTCTGCTTGTGTCTTACATCGAAAATTCTGCGGAGAAAATAAGTATCAACTCGCAAAGTAAATATTTAAAATGAGTTAAATCTGCTTTGTCAGTGTTTTAAAAATGCTTTATAAGCGGTGTCAACTTCGACATATACAGAGGTGGGTTTTTCATTAGCGCATTAACAGGTATTATCCCGCTTCTTATTTAAGATTTAACCAAATAAGTCTCAGAACAGAATATCGACGATTTCGACCCCCAAATCAGGTTGAAACAATGCAAAACAAAAAATCTGGTATTGGCAAATAGATTGTGTTTTCTGTGATTTGGAATGTTGTATATGACCGTGAGTCCAAATACAAGTAACAATCTGACAATATCTTCTCTTCCTTTTTTAGTCTTTGTTCCGTTCATTAGTGGGATGGGCATATTGCGATCGGATCTGGAAAAGCAAACTATAGAACAATTGTTATGAAAAACTGTCAGCCCTTACTTTCGCTGTAAAGTACCCAACTAACTTTGTTTTAATAGAACGTATTTTAAGAGGAGCAGCAAAAAAGTTCCATTTACTCCCCGGACCGGGGCGAATTTTTGCTTAAAAGCAAAAGAAAAAAAGAAAAGAGAGGTTATAGCGCAGCTACGAATGTCTTCCCCTTGACTATAAAATCCAAAGTTTCATCTGGAACCATGTTACTCCCTTTCAACCGTTGGAAAAGTAATAGTACTAGACCCCTGAGTGATTCATTCTACAACATCAGCGAATATATAACACCTTTGTAAAGACGAGATATTTTTGATTTGCAGCCACATAGAGGTTGGAACCATTTTTAAAAAGGTAAATATTGATGCTTCATTCAAGACCGTAACGGTACACCGAAGCAATGTGGTCAGCATTCCGCTCGCCCGTAATTATTACCCTGATTTCACTCAGATTCTAATCTAAGACTGAATCGATTCGGTGTCAAACTTCCATTTCATCTATAAACATCTTTCAACCACTGAATACTTGGTACACTGACCGATTCCGTACGGCAGAGGGAGGAGGCGCCGGAGTAATTTGTTTAAGGAAAACGCACTTTACACCACACCAACACATTTCAGGCGGAAATATACGCCATAGACAGATGTACCTCCTTCAGCCTCGAAAGGAACTATAGGGGGCAGAACATTGCTATTCTAACTGACAGTCAAGCGGCTATCAAAGCAATAAGGTTCTATCAGGTAGATTCCACACTGGTATGGGAACTGAACACACTCAACTCGTTCAATAAGGTCTGGATCTGCCCAGAGCCATTCTGTGGGGTTGGAATGAGGTTCATGGCTACAACATTGAACAAGTCGGAATACCAGAAGCTGGCCACTTCGGGTATATAGGTTTGGTGTTTTTCTTATGTGAGGAATTTCCTATGCGTGCTTTTCTATCCGTACAAATTCAAAACATTCCCTGATCTATCCAACTTCACCGTTCATATGAGTTCATTTTACATGGTGATGACGTCATACATTCCTTAGATTGCGATAAATTCATGTGTTTCCGAATAAATCGGATGTGACAAATAGACGGACATACAGACATTGAATCGATTTTAATAAGGTTTTGTTTCACAAAAAACTTTAAAAATGATGAGGAACGACTGTGGGAACTTTACTGAATAGTCCAGAACTTGTTTGCACTGATGAAGGGAACAAGTGGTTCCCGAAATATCGGTATTTGCAAGAATAAATACCCACACCAACGAAAAAGAAACAACAAGTTTTATTATTTCAACAATAAAGTTTCTGTTGATTTTAAATTTAAATGGCATATTATAATCAAGGCAAGTACAAGACAATGATCTTTCCAGTCCTTATGTATTCCTCGGAATTCTGGATTTTTAGCAAAAAAAAAAAAATTGCGAAATTTTCACCGCGTTCCTCCGACGAATTTTTGGCTTCCTACATGAGGATGGATAATTCCGTAGCCTACATAACAACGAAATCTATGAGCGATACCACGACCATCTGGTTGTGGATAAAATCCGGCTCAACAGGTTGCGATGGGCGGGTCAGCTAATCCGTATGGATGAGGATGATCCAGCCCGGAAAGTCTATAAGGGCAATATCTATGGTAGAAAAACAAGACGATACAGACCCTGCCTGAGATGCAATGATGGCGTAGATCAGGACGACAGACAGCTTTTAGGGATATCGAAGTGGTGGACCTCGGCATAAACCCGGGGTGTCTGGAGTTCGTTATTAAGGCAGGCCTAGACCGGATACTATAACCAGTAAAGTTGCTTTTATATACTTTTGCGACACGTTTAAGCGGTGCTGGTAGATTATCCGACATTTTTTAAGAATAAAAATGAAAAGGACAATCAAGTTTTCAAGTGTTTTTCCAAATATATATCAATGGTTTTCCCTCATTTTGTACGTTCAGGAGAAGTGATTTCTCCTTAATGAAACGGAAACTAATCTGGTGTTACTTAAAAAATAGGATAGTTGTCGCAAAAAAGAATTGCTGAAAAGTGAGGGAAAAGCCATGTCCTGGGCAGCGATTATCCAGTGTCAAGAACTTTTAAATGTGGCAGATAAAAGAAACTAAGCCCAAGAGTGGAAAGGAAAACTTGTTAAAAAAAAGAAGGCCCACAATCAGGGAACTGAAAGTTGATGAATTTTTATGTATATTATGTGACTCAGTCGTCTGCAAAAAACTAATTATACCGAGTAAGTTATAAAAACGGTTGGGATGACGTTTTTGACTGTATTTTGGGAACAAATTGCAATCAATATCATTCAACGGCCACATGTTTTTTGAGGAATGCGATTCAGATTTCGAAAACACCATTACAAACCCTAAAAGCCGTCAAAACGCAGTCAGTACGGCGGGAAAACATCTGAAGAAAAACTTGCCCAATAATATACTGCTCAAGCAGCCAAGCATCTCACTCACATTGGAATCTCACGCTAGTGGGTGGATCAGGTCGTTTATACATTATGGAAAGTATGAAGAACCCACCTCAGTAGAAAAAAGTTAAAACAGAGAGATATCTGCCACAGCCTGGAGAATTGTTCCCAACAACAATGGCCAGGTGATGAAAATGCATTCAAAAATATGTATGCCTAGGCAATTACAGAAATCCTTTATAAATTTATCACGTTTATTTGAACTTTTTTTTGTGGGTCAAGATGGCTCAAGCGGTTAGAGCGTTGGGCTGTCGTAGCAGAAGCTTGCTATTCAAGTCTCACTGACGACAGAGGAATTTGTTATCGTGACTGGATGTCGAATACCAGTCGACTAAGCTGTGAATGAGTACCTGAGTCAAATCAGGGTGATAATCTCGGACGAGCGCAATGCTGAGCATTGTCTCCTACAGTGCACTATAGTGTACCGGTCTTGAATGAAGTGCTCAAACATACTTCAAGGCCCCGATCCAATATAGATTGTTGCACCAACGATTATTTTTTTATGTCAAAAAATTTCGAATAATTTTCGCACCTCTGTATATGTTTTCTCAACAGAATGAGACAATTTTTGCTTTTTGAAATTTCTTCCTTTTCATATCAACAAACTAACGTTGACGCTGATAAACACATGAAAGTTACCACTGTTTGCTTCAAAATAGAAAAAATTGGGACAATGTAATAAACCTTAAAAAAAGACAACTCACTGGAACCTGCACACATCTCTCAATCGAAGTTGAGAAAAAGATATCGAGGAATACCACAAGCTTTTTCCAAGTTCATGATTTGCAGTATTTCAGATTTGTTCCCACAGCAAGCAGTATAGAAAGAATCAAGGGTTTCTAGGATATTAGGTCATTAGATTTGACGAAACACATCCCTTTTAAATGTCCTTTCCTGCAAATTTCTTCGAAATCTACTTTAATTTTTTCTGCACATATTCCTCTATTGTGCCATAGATACAAGTTATGCTTGTCAACGGATTCCCAACGATATGCAGACTGAACATTTTCAGAAGTGGAATATCTTTATAGGGTATACAGACCATATATGCATCTGTAAACATATCGTTTGACGGTTATTTATCCGAAACAGCAGTGGCGGAAAAAAATGTGCTCAAGTTTTTAAAGACGTTTTCCGTTAAAAAAGAATACTTCTATTTTGTAGCATACTTTATATAGAATTAGATGTGTAATTTTAATTTTTGAAAAAAAAAAATGTAATACCTTCTGTTCAAAATTGAACCGGACTGTATCATTTAAATTAACCGTTGTTGACGTATTGTTTAAATTTTTTTTTATGAAGAGATCTAAGACTGCAATGATTTTAGTTGTCAATTTTTAGTGTGATCTGCAACGTCATTTCTTTGTAATCGCTTAGCAAAAAGTAGGCGGCGAAATATTTTTGCGAATTTCATTATGGATAAAAAACTTGAACAAAGAGTGTGTTTAAAAAATTGTTTTATAAACGGAATGTCTTGTCCAGACGCATTAAAAATGCTGCAAAATACCTATGGTGGATCTGCTCTATCGCGTACGCAGGTATTTAGCTGGTATAAATCGTTTAGAGAGGGCCGTACATCAATTGAGAACTTGGCCCATGCTTCCCGTCCAGCGACATCGGTAAATGACGAAAACATCGAAAAAGTAAAGAAAATTGTATCCGAAAATCGTCGAGTGACCGTAAGGGAAATAGCTAGTGAACTTGGCATATCGATTGGATCGGCGTACAGCATTTTACATGATATTTTGGGGATGCGTTGGGTTACCGCGCGGCTTGTGCCAAAATTGCTGGATTCTCTTCAAAAACAACGTCGGAAAACTGTGGCTGAAGAGATGCTTTCTATGGATGATAGGGACATTCAGCACATCATTACTGGTGACGAGACTTGGGTGTACGAGTATGATGTTGAAACTACTCAACAATCTTCGGAGTGGCGCTATCCAGATGAGCCGAAACCCAAGAGACCACGCCAAAGTCGGTCGAAGGTTAAAGTGATGTTAACTGTTTTTTTCGATAGTCAAGGTGTCTTGCACTCGGAGTTTCTTCCCGAAGGTCAATCAGTAAATGCACAATATTATTTGAGTGTTCTGAAGCGTTTACGGGAAAATATTCGCCGAAAGAGGCCAGAATTATGGAAGGACAATTCGTGGTTTCTGCATCACGACAATGCACCGGCCCACACATCAGCGCTTGTATGTGACTATTTGAAAAAAAATAACGTCAATGTCGTCCCACAAGCATCATACTCGCCCGATATGGCTCCTTGCGACTTTTTCCTATTTCCCAAACTTAAATTGGCGCTTCGTGGAAAACATTTTGAGACAGTTGAAGTTATAAAAGAAAATTCGCAGAGGGAGCTAAAGGCCATTACAAAATCAGCATACAAAAAGTGTTTTGAAGATTGGAAAAGACGTTGGAAAATGTGTATTAATTCCGATGGTGATTACTTTGAAGGGTATAAAATAAATATTGAAGAATAATTAATTGTTGTCGTTTTATTTGCACAGTCCGGTTCAATTTTGAACAGAAGGTAAAGCAACAACTTTCAGTATTGCCAATTTTTCCGCGAAAAAAGAACCTCCCTCAGAGTAATTTATCCAGTTTATGGTTGATTTACCGGAGCAAAAACGTGCTCAAAGTAATTTTCTTAGTTTATTGTTGATTTGTTCTGTTGTTAGAAAACAATTGTCCGAGAAGGAGAAACCTTTATAGTTAAAGTGGTTAAAAAGGCCCTAGTCAGAGAGGAGAGTTGCCAAGGAATTCAGCATTTCGCAGTCCGATTCCGTAATACGAACTCCGTTGCAAGATAGAAGGGTAGCGGACATCTGAAGAAATCAGCTAAGGCCCAAGACCTTCTGCTTATCCGTATTGTGTGAAAAGATCCGTTTAAAATGTTGTCCTCGTATCGCAGATTAGACTGACAACTTGAGCAATTTGGGAGTCACGACAAGTACGGCTAGAAATATTTTACGGTGGACAATGAAATTTGTTTTTTATGTCTTATTTATGTCACTTTATGTTATTATATGTCAAGGCATGCAAAACCATTTGCTATTCGACCAACTCGAAAGCCATTAATATTAGAAAGAACTGTTACGCAAAATGAGTGGCAAAGGTTGGACCGCCATATCTTATGATTCGGCTAATCAAAATCTAACTTCTTTTGAACAGGAGGGATTCGTCATGTTCGACCACCTTTGGGAGGACGTTAGGACGTTAAATGCCAGGTGCCCGCGGCTAAACATGGAGGCGGATCTCTGATGGTACAATCTTGTTTATTCTCACAACAAATTGGACAACGATTGAATTTTTTATACACGGCAAAAAACCGAAACTTTCAGCTTTAATGCCGAAAAGTTGGTTGGACGACAATCATGCAAAGGCCCTTCTATAACCTGCACAAACCCCTCGTTTGAATCCAATCGAACATCCCTGGGAAATCATTGACAAAAGGTCAGGGAACGTTATTTCAAAAAAACAAGCGACCTACACACCGCCAATCAGTAAGTGCAGACGAGACTTCCAACGAATCTGATTTTTTGGTTTGTTGGCTCCATGCTTTAGCACTGTCGTGCAGTTATTACTGTGAAACGATATGCGACATATTATTGAAGTTCTAGTTCACATATTTGTCCATTTTTTTTATTTTCATTCAATTTTTTGGTAAAAAGTTTGTATTTTAAATGAATGAAGGATGACGAAAATGCCAACACTGAAAGTGGTTACTTTATGACAATTTTTTTCAAAAATTGAAATTTCACATCTAATTCTATATAAAATATGCTGCAAAATCATATTAACGGAAAACATCTTTAAAATCTTCATTAAACGACAATAAGCGATTCAGATAACGGGCTATTTCTAATCAGAGTGCGAATCCTTGCGCAGCACAAGTAAAATTCGAATATAATTGCATTGAAACTAAAACAGATAAAAGATTTATGCAGAACATACTTGGAAAACTTCCAAGTACAAAAAAAGAAGATCCTGTCCGTTTCGACAACGGTAAGTTTTTCAGTTTATCAATGATAGTTGATCCAGAATCGATGAAGATCACAAGCAGTGACACTAAATCTCCTTTGCATTTTGATTATACAAATTCAACCAGGAGGTTTCCAACTACTATTTAACTACTCACTGACATATTTTTTATTGATATTCTTATTGCTTAACGTTTTTTTATCCTTGTAGTTTATGATTATCAAAATGTATAAACTTTGAAACATTTTACTTCTTTATTAGGCTTATCGACGGGATTCAATCCAATATAGAAATTCATTCAGCAGATTCAAATAATAAATACTAATCGATCGGTACTACCAAAAGGAATGCACTATTAGGGACAATAATAAAAATCTAAAATTTAATTTCCTCTGAGTGCCTTTCGACAAGCCATTTAAACGATAATTGTAATCGTTTATGAAAAATAACTGATTTAAGTACAGAGGTCTGTAACTCAGAATTATCATTTCTTTTTAGTTTAAAAAAAAATCAAAAAATTTCTTTCCATTTCGTCACACTGAAATAAAAAGAACACTTTTAACCACCGAGAGAATGAACTCTACAAGATAACGTAGCACAATTTGGGAAAATATATAAACTTTAAATGGTACCGATCTAAGGAATTAATCAATTCTAAAGTATTCCCGTTAAATATTTTCCTCTGAATTCTATTACCATAACTATGAGAAAAATCTTTTTGTTTTATGTTTTCATTCTTGATTATAAAAATGAAATTTTCAATGGATGGCATGTTGTTTAATTGTAAAAGTTTTTAGTAAATGGTTACTCTATCATGGATGAAATTTCTAATGTTAAAAATGCCTTAATGGTCGTAATAATTCGTACAGCATATGTTTGTTGTTAACATTTTCTCCTTTGGCATAAATACGCAGTACTATGAAGCTTAAGATTCATATCTCGAATGAGGAGAAACGGGAAGAAACACCCTGGACCCTGGAGCAAGATATATATATAACGTAAAATAGTTAATGGGACTAAGGACATCATGATCGAATGCGAAACAAACTCATCATGTAGTCGAGAGGGAGGGAAAACGAGATTAATTAGACACTGTAGAAAAATTCCAAGGTAATATTTAATAAATTACGGAACCATACGGTATTAACAGGTTGATTGGGGGCGGGGATAAGTGTAACCCCTGCTTTCTGGCGGCTTCGTTTTACGTTAGTATGAATGCATTATCAAATATTTATTACATTAATACGTTTTTTCAATAAAAAAATAGGGACAGCTGCTTTGTAATTGGCAAGTCCCTATTATGTAAGGCCAGAAACACAAATGTTCACTATGCAGCAAGCGTTCTACATCCCCAAAGTAGGATTGCGCCGTAGCATATACAGTGTTAACGTTTGAGAAGATACTTTCAGTGCCGTAGCATTAACGGCGCTCGCAAACAACGTGTTAATTTAAGTGCAGGATCTGGTTTAATACCTGAATTTATTGGAGTTCAGTGTAGCTTTCTAGTAAAGTTTATTCTGATAACAAACCCATAGGGGATATCTCGTTTGATATCAATTATGATCCACTTTATGAGTTTTCGCCGCTTAGGAACCCGTCATCCATATGTACTGGGTCACATAAACTTCCGAGCGGTTACTGTAAATTTTCAGCTGCAATTTATGGCAGACCTGAAAATGTTAGCTGTTTAATTGTTACGACCTTCATGAACGCTTAACCCATTCAATATGTGCAAAAAAGCTCATCCATAAGGCGCGAAATACAACTTGGGATGATGTTCTTCATGTATAGCATTTTCATTTCAAACTAATGACATTCCAGATGAAATAAATAATTTTCCAAATCAATTTAACGACTCTCCAGATCGAATATTTATGACTTTCCAGCAGTTTTTCAAATCAAATTCACTTCCAATCTTTGATTTTCTAAAGCGGGAAACACAATTAAGATGCGTGCAGAATGTGCACGAGAGAGGCTCCGATCCGCACGCAGTTTCAATGTACAATCAAGATTTCAGGTGGGCAAAGTTTGCTCTACATCGGCAAGGTTTGTTCTGATGACAGATACGGTATTTGCAATTTGGCAGCGCTTTTCGTTTTCGGCTGTTACTTTTGAATGTAATCAATTTGAATGAATTCGGAAGGCACTATTTGCGTTGCAAGTGCTAATTATTAAGGAAGGGGTAGGGTCAGAAAATCGATTTTTTTTACATTTTCTTGTAGATAAACATTTCAAAAATATTGTGTCAAAATTTCAAGTCAAACGGAGCAAAACTCTTAAAGTTATAGCCGTTTTAGTCCCCTCTACTCTAACAGCGTACCTGCCGTAGCTGAGTGCGCGGAGCAGCTGTCGAACAGGTATACTGGGTATAGCTGTTTCGCTCCATTTTACTATTGGGATACGGTTCCTTTGGTATTCGAGAGAAGTAATATCATTCAGCATTTATTTAGACATTAAAATGCCGATATATTATAAAGTTTCTAGAAAGGAAAGAAGTAAGGAAAGAAATTATTTGTGTAGAGTAAAGAAAAGACCAAACCCGAAGAAAACACCACGGGAAACTTTAAACACGAGTAGTGCGTCTGCAAGTAAAATTAAAGTGAGTACCGCAAAAAATGTGCCAACTGATCCAGAAAAATATTACCGCATCATTGATTTTTTATTAGTTTTCTCATCAATTTCTACCTTGGTGAAGTGTGTTGACTGCGGTGAAAAAGTTAATTTTACATGTACTGGCAAAGAAGGGCTTGGTTTTGATATTCAAGTTACATGTGCTAAGTGTAATCCACGCTACGTTCCATCAAGTACGAAAATTGGTAGAACCTTTGAAATAAACAGTAGATTTGTTTTCGTTATGAGAATACTTGGACTGGGACTCGCCGGCTGTAACAAATTGTGTGGATTGATGGATTTGACAAAAAATTTTGTAACGAAAACCACATATTCGGACTATATTCATAGAATTGTGACTAAAGTAAAGGAGACAGCCGAAAACTTTTTCTCATTTGCTGCTGAAGAAGAAAAAAAATTGACTAAGAAGTATGAAAATAAAGATGAGATAACTGCTTCGGGCGACGGAACTTGGCAAAAACAAGGATTTAATTCTTTGTATGGTGTAACTTCACTGATTGGTCACTGGACAGGACAAGTTTTCGACATCTTTATCAGTAGCCTATTTTGTCAACTGTGTGTAATTTGGAGAAAAAAACTGACGCCAATTGAGTTTGAGGAATGGTTTGAAGAACATGAGAGTAGTGGTCAATGTACAGCTAATCACTCAGGAGCATCCGGTAATATGGAGGTAAATGCAGTTATTGAAATGTTCAAACGTTCAGTTGAAAAACATGACGTCAAGATCGGCAACTATGTAGGCGATGGAGATAGCAAAACTTACGGCAATCTAATCAAAGCCAAGCCTTACGGCGATGATTTGATTGTAGCTAAAAAAGAATGCGTGGGACACGTGCAGAAGAGGATGGGCACACGTCTTCGAGATTTAGTTAAAAGTCATGTTAGGGAGGTTCCCATCAAAACAGGTAAAAATGCTGGAAAAAAAGAAGAGTTAAAACTCTTGGAGGTAAAGGCAAACTTACAGCAATAACCATCGATTATCTTAGTCGATACTACGGTTCGGCTATTAGAAATAACTGTAACTCAGTTCAAAAGATGAAAGATGCCATTTGGTCTACATTTTTTCACCAGCAATCAACTGACGCTCACCCACAACATGAAAAATGTATGAGCGGCGAAAAGTCATGGTGCCCTTATAGCGAGCGTTAGCTACAACAGGCGTAGAAAACTTTAAACATGATTATTTTCCGCTGCCACAAGATGTAATTGATGCAATCGAACCAATCTACAAAGATTTAACAGATGAAAAACTCCTGAAAAGATGCATTGGTGGCTACACGCAAAATGCAAACGAGTCACTGAATCATATGATTTGGCAAATTGCGCCGAAAAAGTTATCTGGCAGCCTTCCAATCGTTGAATTCGCAGCTAATATTGCAGCTGTTACATTCAATGAGGGTTCAGGAGCTCTATTAAGTTGTATGCATGATTTGGGAATCGGCCTTGGATCGAGTGCACACGCCTACGTAAAAGAAGTTGGCGCAGAACGAATTGGAAGGGCAGAATTCAATGCAACTACGCAGACAAAAGAGGCGAGAATTCAAGAAAGACTTGACAAAAAAATGAAGGAAGATCAGTATATTGCAGAGGGAACTGTCCTTTATGGTGCTGGAATCGATGACTCGGTGTAAGGTAAAGAAAAAAAAAATTTTCCATCATTATTGTTTAGTTTTTTGTAGTTCAAAACTTTAAACGCGTTTTTCTCGAAATCATTTTTTTTTTCCCGTGTTCAATTGCCTGAAAAAACTACTCGACCGAATCTTTTCAAATTTGGCACACGCTTTCTACATATAAAATTACTTCCCCCAACGATGCTTTTTTATTTTTTTTCCCCCTCTAAGGGTGTTTTCCACCCTCAAAATGGCGAAATTTACCGTGTAAAATCGCAATTTTGACTTAAAACAATCAGAAAAAATTAAAAAATCAAAAAATGATAAAAAAAGCATCGTTGGGGGAAGAGTAAAATAAATTTACGTTAACTATATCTTCTAAAAAAATTTGTAAAAAAAGTGTTTTTTTTTGCACGCTTGACCCTACCCCTCCCTTAATGGGACTTGTATTAGTCCCATCGCTTCCATTCATAAAAATTGAATTTAATATTCACGCAAGGCGATTGTCCGCGCAGAAAATTACGGCATTGCATATAATATTCAAGTTTATGCATCTTCCTGCATTTTATGTTATGAAATTCATACAATTAAATGCCACTATGAGTGCGTGTGGAATGCACAACATCTCAAGAATGTTGTCTCAGCGATTGAGGCAAAACTAACGGGGATATGCAATTTTAACCATTCAAAGATCTGAATCACTCCGACCGATCTGTTGAACTTTAAAGCGATTTTCCCACACTTCACCTTTTAAAAGTCGGTGACGGCCGTAGTTTAGTCTATTGCATCGGCCTTTTGAAATTTGGTACATACTTTCCGTGTATAATTTACGAGGTAACGCTGTCGAGATTGTTTTTAAACTTATTTTTCATTTCACAGTAGCAAATATGACTATCTTTTAAGCCAAAATCGCGTTTTTCGACTTTTTAATGTTACCAAAAATCAAAAAATTACGAAAAGAAAAACTCAACAGCGTTACCTGGGGAAACTCATATACCAATAGAATCACTTTAGTTTTTGTGCTCCAGTTACAGGCATCACCGCAAAACAAATTTTTTTCGAGACATCTCAGCAGATTTGCTGCCAACGGCTTAATAAGGTGCGTTTCATAATTATAAGGTCACTTTAAAAATCGCATTATTTCCAAAATGGCAGACTGTAGGGTAACATAATGTCCAACGAAAGTGATGAGAGGCGAGAGACAAAAACACACAAATAACTTCTGCATGTGCAAAAGTAACGGTACTTTGTTTATCAAGTTAGCTTCTCTTTATTAGTTTTTCACAATTACAAGGGTTTGATGTTTACGTTGCAGTTTACAACTTAAATTGTGCTCGAGTAGGTATTTTCGATTTAATTAAAGTAAATTTCACAAAAATCCGCGTGGTAAAGGACTTACTGACTTCGAAAAAGGCAAAATAGTGTCTTTAAAGGAAAATGGAGTCGGTATGAGAAAAATTTCACGGCAAATTGAGCGTCGTCTGTGCGTTGTTCAAAACTTTTTGAAAAGTCCTAGGTATGGTACAATGAAGCGCTCTGGACGTAAAAGACATCTTGATGGGCGAATCGAAAGACAAATTATGCGCAATGCCAGCACTTCAACAATGTCCCTAACACGCTTGCGTTGCTTAGCAGGTGTGAATGTTTCACGATCCACTATTTGGAGGACCCTAAAACGTGCTCAGAAAGTTCGATATGAAAAAATGAAACAAGTACCGAAGTTAACTCAAAGTCACAAGGACGCTACAGTGGCATTCGCATTGAAAAATTTGGATACAAACTAGAATACGGTAACCATTATCTTATACAGTTCAAAGTAAAAATGTCTGAAGCAAGAAAATAAATGGAATCTGGATGAGGCCGACGGTTTTCGTAGCTACTGGCGTGACACTAGAAAGAAACTGCTTCGTTTTACGACACGAAATTTCGGCGGTTGTAGCGTGATAGTTTGGGGTGCATTTTCTGCAAATGGATGCCTTTCACTGCAACTCGTTCCATCTCGAATGAAAAGTAGGAATTACATTCAGAAATTAATGTCAAGTCCTAGAAAACAACCTGGTGCCCTTTTTAAATGAAAATGGTTGCCCACTATGGACTTTTCAGCAACACAACGCACGAATTCATGTCAGCCGCGAAACAAAAACTTAGTTTTTGTCAAAATCCATCATAGTTATGGAGTGAACAGCGTGCTCTCCGGATTTGAATTCAATTGAGAACCTGTGGGGCATGCTTACACAGCGGATTTATAAAGATAATCGGCAATTTGATACGGTTAAAGAGCTTCTAATGGCGGTACACAATGAGTGGCAGAAAATTTGATTGATTAGTTAAGTCAGTAATAAGAACATGTATGTGATCTTATAAATTTCAAACAAGGGCGTAGTATGTAAAATTGAATTATAAAAAAATACAACTAATTTAACAAATTTGGAGAGAATATATTTTTTTCATTTCTTCGTAATCATCTTTGTTGAATATTATGTTACCCTACAGCTTGCCATTTTGGAAATAAAGCGATTTTTAAAATGACCTTATAATTATGAGACAATTTATTTTTCGCTGAAATTGTCAGTAAATATTCGTAACATGTTATTCTATATTATTGTAATATTTTCATTTCGCATCTTGCAAAAAAATGTTTAAAAAAGTGTCTTTTTCCGCCAACCTCCCTCTCCCATATTCTCTAAACTTAAGACAAAGAAATATTACAATGTACGCGACTAAATTTAACGTCTTTACCGTCAATTCCCCTTTGATAAATCTAATTGAGAAGGTATTCATTCTCAAAAATCAAAGGGATACTCTTGGGACACTCTGAGTCGTCTTGCATTTGACCGTACTCTTAAGGATTTAATAAAGTACCCCCAACTTGTGTCTGTTTACAATGCAAATGTGATGATACATTTTATCCACAGTTTCTTTCTTTCTTTAATAATTTGATCAACCCACGTCGATGGCGTCAACCATACTAACGCGTCCCCATCCGTTTGCTGAAATGCACTTCAGCTCCCCCTGAAGTCATGAATTTGATTCGGATTTTTTTTTTCTGGAGTATCGTTAATTAAAAGTGAAAATGCTATACACGAAATGAATTAAGTCGTATTAAATGATTTATGTAAAATGTCTTTGATTGTGGGAAATATGGTTGAGGAAATATAAAATACAAAGTCACCCAATGGCATTTCTTTTACCTTTCTAGCAACTATTTCATAATAAGATTCCTCTGTAGGAACGAACAATTACCAGAGCATTCAGTTTTCCACGCACCAAATCTTGCGTCCATTGAACGATACAAATACAGACGACATTGATTAAAAAGTAGTAGCGAACCGCTAGACTTTCTCTTTTCCAGTTCAACTTGTGATAACTATTTCTTTCTAAGATTCTGTGTGTTGATTTTATATCGAGTTTATGGTATATGTTATGCTATTGGAAATATTTCAAGAAACCTTGTTGTATATGTATTTAAAGTTTACTTTTTGGTTTGAGGGTTTACTTTGTTTTCGCTATTTAGTAGTCGTCACTTTTCCTTCTTTATATCAACTCGTTTTTTTTATATAAACAATAGCAAAAGTTCGCACTTTTATGAAAAACACGAGCAACTAATACACATCATGTAAGCATGCATGTGAAAGTATTTTTTCTTTGAAAATTAAATAAAATTTCAGTGATAAAATGTTCTACAAAATAAAGGCTGTTACATGTGAGTCGGAAAAAAGGAAAGAAACGAATAAGCCAATCAAAGATAAAGTGAAAGAATATTTAAAAGATAATGTGAAAGAAAAAAGAAAAATGAAATGGAAATTAAACTTTAATATACACATATCGTAGTGTATGAAAGAAAGAAAACTAATAAATATCGAAATTTAATGAAATAAAAATATGAGGGGGGAAAGTAAGATAACATCTTATACGGTATACATAGTTGCCAGGCGTTCCGATAGTGCTGCCGGAAATTGATCCACGAAGTGACGCCAATTCTCATCACCAACTTGTGTCTTGAAGCCGTGCAATATCTAGATAGCAAAAAGTAAAGAAAACAGAAAAAAAGTAAATTAAAGATTAAATTTGTTCAATTTTAAGAAAATTGTAAAGAGATAAATGCCTTTTGTATCATGTGATGTAGATCATTTGGTGGGTTAACCCATGATGCAACAGCGTCACAGAAAAATATGAAGTGTGGCACAACTCCTGCCGGATTCACGGTGATCATATGGCACATTCCGCGAAATGCTGAGTCCTTCTCGTCATTATCTCTTATATGACGTAGAGACGTACACCTATATTAAGACAGATTATATGTTTCAATATGAACTTTTAGCGCCTAAATTCAAGTTCAATTAAAATCATGATTAAATCAAATAAATATATTATTTTTTTCATGAAAACAAGTAGAAAAAAAAGAATAAAATTAGAAACAAACAGAACGAAAATTTGACTAAATTTTTACGCCATTAATTCCACAAGATACAACACAATGCAATTAATTACAAATTGAAATCAATTTCAGAATATTGGAACATATTCCTTAATACTTAGTAGAGACCACATTTAGCCAATAACATAGTTGACTGCGATTTCAAGACTTCATACACATGAAAGTTTTTCAGAGAATATACTGAGCAAATTTTCCACCATATTAACCCCAAATTGGTGCCTTCTCCCTTCATTCTGCCTTAAAACTTTGAATAAGACTATTATCAAAGCATTAATTAATTAATTAGTAAATGACGCCGTTTTCTTCAAATCAAGCCTTGAGTACCTAAAATATCCTTAAATTTTTCACAAGAATGTTTAGCTTTCAAGATCGGACTTTGTTTCCTTGGAAGGAATGGTTGCACATTGGATTATTAATTCTCTCATTCATCAGACTTGGGGGTTCGTACATAGTGAATAGAAATAGAAAAGCAAAATTTTGAATTGCATTTCTGTTATGGGCCCTTTTACTACATCTGAGGGTTATCAAGAGACAACCTCGGATTCGTACGTACTTGATTTGCGTAATTTCAAAAACACAGCATGATCAATCTCTGAAATAATTGTTAAGTATAAAGGCAATCCTAAAACTGATATTTACAGTTAACAAGACGTCAATCCAATTTCTTTCCACCTAACCGATTTCAGAACCTCTCTCCAGCAAAAGTGCTAAGTTTCAAAATGTTCGTTGTATTTGACCATAAAAAATACGACAATTCTGGATATTTCGGGGAACCTACAGTGTAATGTCTGCTAACTGATAAGCGATTCCCCTAATATAATTTCCAAAACAAAATTACTTGACTGATAACAATAAAAGTGGTCAAAAATATACAAGTAATGGAACTCTACAAATTTTCTTAAAGTGCAGTCTTATCTTGGAGCAACAGGGGATTGAATATGTATGCATCTAAAGCAAGTTGGCAGTAAAAACTTTAAAACTGCAAGAATTTACTCCAGAAAGGTGAAGTCCAGAGACTAAATTCATAAAAGTTACCAACTGTAATCCCAATTGAACGAACACAAACAGAATTGTAGTTCTCAGAAGGATTGTCTCTTTACCAAGCATATCATTACCTCAACGAATATGATCGACAATTTCAGTTACTAACGGACTTTAATTCAATCAGTGAACCGTTAATAATATAGTTCGTGACCCTAGGTGCAATGATTTCGGGAAACTCTCACAAGGAACATCCCATATCCAAACGCCATACACACTCCCTTATGCAGATGTTTTCTTAGCGCTCCACAACGAAGCTGATTTCCAGTTTAATTTGTCCAAAAGTGGAATGACCGCCTCATGCAGAAGTCTCATATTGAATTTGGACAAGCAAAATTTTGACGACCGACCCCAATGAAACAGGCAGAGAACTGAGCGATTTAAATATATTGGACCAAAGCTATCAGCAAATGGTAAAATACACTATGAAAATTGCTTCACGCACCAGCGCAACTTGGATGAAGTAGCGATGCACAAGTGGCCCTCTTTGTGATCGACGCACAAACGAACGCCTTCAATCGCTGTCTATGGCTCTGAGTGTTATTATTATTATTATTCTGTTAAGGGAAAGTCGCACCGCGTCCTTGAAGAACTATTGTGCCCCTTTTACTGGTTATAGTGTACCTATTGATCATAGTATCTCAAGCAGGCCTATAACCGTTAGGAACTTTAGTATGTTCCCTATTTCCAGATCTTTCAGCTTTGCATCTGGTATTAAGTGTTTTCCCAGATGCCTCGACCTACTTTGCACAAGTGCCGGACACTGTCCCAGGACGTGTATAGAGGTTTCGTCCTCCTCCTCACAAAACCTGCAGGCTGTGTCCGTAGATATCCCTAGCTTCCCTAGGTGATAGTTCAGCCGACAATCACCAGTGAGAATTCCCACTATGATTCGGAGGTTCTTTTTGGTGAGGTTTAAGCAATCCTTTGTACGCATGGGTTCGTATCCTCCAATAAGCACCCTGGACTGCTCCATCCCTGGTAGGCCCTCCCAATATAGTTCCCTCAACCGTTTCTCTTCGTTTCTTAGATTCATAGCCATGAAACCGTTTCCGATTCCACAGAAGGGTTCTGGCCTGTGTAAAGGCATCCCTGCTCCCTTCTTGGCTAGTTCATCCGCTGCTTCGTTGGCTTCCAACCCAGCATGGCCTGGAACCCAAAGTATCCAGACCTTGTTGGACGAGCCGAGTGTATTCAGTCTCTCAAGGTATTCCCATACCAGTTTAGAGTTCACCTGGTTGGACCAAAGTGCCTTGATCGCTGTGGCTATCGGTGAGAATAGCTATGTTCTGCCCCCTGTAGTTCCTTTGCAGATTAAAGGAGGAGGCTCTGAGTGTTGTCTGTCAATCAAAGACAGGAATGCCACACCTAGATATAAGATGCTGCATTGGACCAGTGGCGTAACACGACATGATTCGAAATGAGGACATCAGCAATTGATATTGGACTGCATTCATTGTGGAAAAAAATGTAAGAGAGTTGGTGGTGTACATGTAATTCGCACGGATCAGAACTCACTAAGATAGATCTGAACATTGAAGTGGGCAGGGAAACACCAAAAAGGAATCGAAACAACGATGGCTTGATTTGCTAGATAGTAATTTGAGAGTCTTTTTATTCTAACTAGATCCGACCTATGACCCAGAAAAATGGCACGATCGATTGAGACGAGCCGACCACGCGCTACTGAACGGGGCCAACGCTAAAGAAGATCAGATTAAAGATCCATTATTTGAGCATTTGTTGAATATGAAATGTCCTAACTAATTTATACTTGCAGCACCAGTACAAGCAGACTCCCTATTGATATTTCTCAACTGTAGTGTTTCAGTGATGGACAGCTTGGTTACTGTAGTATCTAACTCCACCTTGAAAAAGAATGTATTTAAACGCAATCTGTTGCTACGTAGAGAGCAATCATACCCCATGCGGGGGAGATCGCAGGATGCTCTTCAGGTTAGATTTTCTCTCTGGGCAAGCGATGGAAAAACTGTTGGAATCAGCTGCACCATGTTTTCATCGACTTTAAGGCCACCTATGTTAGCATAGCCAGGGTAGTACTGCACACGGCCATGCGATTCCGACGAAATTGATAAGACTGACTAGGCTAACCCTGACCAATGTACAAGGTCAGATAAAAGCAGCAGAATCACAGCAGGATGAAAAAGTGCGTTAAGGGGAGGTTCTACACTTGCGTTTTCAACAAATCGATTTTCCTTTGCATTTTTTTTTTAATCTGTATCTACGAATATGCCACTAAAAGGATTTTGCCGAAAACATTCTTTCCCAAGTTTCTGGAGCCTTGAAAGCACGCATCTCTGGCCTTTTGAGGCGTCCCATGTAAATTAAGAGAAAGAGCTCAACTCATCGCACGGGAACCTACCTGGCTCTTGGAAAAAAACGAGGTTTTACATCGTTGTTTGGCTACGATTGTTGGGAGTTACAGCGGGAAAGCGTTTAACACGCTTATCAAATCTAGCGACCGTAAGCATGTTTGAAGCGTCTCAACCGAAGCACGGTGTCAGGTATACATCGTATATATACATCGGCCATGGCGACAGTAAGACTTTCTTTCAAAGGGATTCTTGATTCGCGGCCGTGTGGAGACGAGGTAATTGTAAAGAAAACAGTGCGTCGGTCACGTCGAGAAGCGTTTGGGGTCGCGACTACGTTGACTGATCAGCTTAATAGACAGCACACAACTGATAGGCTCGCGTTTCGTAGAAACCCCGATTCCATCGAAGACATGAAAAATGCCATTTGGGCCTCTTTGGAGCACTGAACTTCATCAGATGAAACACTCCAAATGCAGAGGGAGAGGAATATGGCCAACCTGGAGCGAATTCGGGACAAGGAGGGCGAGCTTTACGGCCCTGATATAGCAGATTAATGTGTAAGTTCCCCAATTAAGTTTTATACCGTTTTTTTATCATTAAATATTTATCGAATCGACTGATTTTTTTTTTCATTTGTTCAGTAAACATTCCTCCCTGA